>NC_134485.1:165339766-165657266 GCF_040206685.1 Ascaphus truei
GAACCATCCTTTATTTTTAGTATCCAGCTTTTTTATAGCACTCGGAGCAATAATACTTTTCAAATTTTTTGCTTTTTTGAAGATTATTCTTGGATTATCTAGGGTTTCATTTTTCAGAACAGGATCATTACGGAGAATATGCCAATGTTTGCGGATTATTTTACTTATATTACTTGCTTCTTTATTAAAGGTTGTCAACAATGCGATGTCAAAATTATTGTTGGTATTTATTTGTCTACTATTAGATTTAATTAAATCCTTTCTGTTCAAAACTTTAGCTTTTGTGAATGCTGTGTCCAAAATGTCTTTGTTATAATTTTTTTGGATAAAACGTGATTTTAATGTCTCACATTGTTCTCCAAAAACTATTTCGTCGGTGCAATTTCTACGCATCCTCCTTTATTGGTTATATGGAACATTGTCCATCCATAAGTGATCATGACAGCTAGAGCGCAAGATATAATTATTGCTCTCCACGTCTTTGAAAAATGACCTAGTTTTTAGATTACCATCTTTGACGTAGATGTTTAAATCCAAAAAATTTAATGAGGTTTTACTCGTCTTAGACGTAAACTGTAAATTATAAATATTAGTATTCATATTTGTTAGAAACACATCCAAATCGTGTTGGTCACCCTGCCAAATTAAAATAATATCATCAATGTAGCGCTGCCATAGGACAATGCCCGCCCCCAGAATGCCATTGGACCAGATGTTATTCTCCTCCCAAAATCCCATAAAGAGATTGGCATAACTAGGGGCTAACTTCGTTCCCATGGCGGTGCCACATTTCTGAATATAAAATACCTCTTCAAACCAAAAGTAATTTTTTTCCAATATGAAGGAAATTCCATCTATAATGAATTGAGCTTGTGTATCCTGAAGTTCAGGGTCCTGGCTTAGAAAGTACATAACGGCTTCACATCCCAAATTTTGTAGGATAAAAGTGTATATGGATGATACATCTATAGTTGCCATGATGTAGTCTTCCCTCCAGATAATAGTATCCAGAAGTTGGAGCACATCTGTGGTGTCTTTCAAATGGGATTTCAGAGATTTAACATAACCTTGTAGAAAGGTGTCAATGTAGGCTGACAGGTTGGAAGTTAGGAAGTTGATTCCGGAGATAATTTGTCTACCCGGGGGGTTGGTTAAACATTTGTGGATTTTTTGTAGTATATAGAAAATTGGCAACTGTGGTGTTTCATTAAACAGGAATTTATACTCCTGCTCTGTTAGAATATTAGATCTTTTCCTCTTTCTAATAATAACTGCAGTTCCTTAGTAAATATCTTAATCGGGTTCTTATTTAGAATTTCATATGTGTTTGTATCTCCCAAAAGGCGTTTAGCTTCCTTGAGGTAGTCCTCTCTATTCATAATTACTACCCCCCCTCCCTTGTCAGCCTGCTTTATAATTATGTCAGTATTATCTGTTATCTCTTCTAACGCTTTTCTTTCCTCCTTAGTAAGATTGTTTCTAGTTTTAAATTTTTTAATGTTAGAAAAATCCTCAAAATCTTTGATAATCAAATGATAGAAAACTTCAAGATGATTACCTTTGTCATATGTGGGATTAAAGGTGGACTTTTACTTCAGGGTTGTGTGCCTATATACTTCAGTTTCTTTATCAATAACAGGTTTAAGATTGATCATTCTGGGCTCAACATTCTTACTCAGAAAAAATCTTTTGACAGTTAATTTTTTCAAATATTTATTAGCATCTAAGAATAGTTCAAAATTATTTGGCCCAATTGTGGGGGCAAATGACAAACCTTTAGAAATAAGATTTAGTTGTGGGGTAGACAAATTTATAGAGCTTAAATTAAAAATACTTTTATTATCTTTTTGATCAATGATTTTGACTCTCTCTTTTTTCTTTCTTCTCCCCCGCTTCCCTCTCTGTTTCTTTCCCCTTTGGGGTAGATGTTCCCCTCTTCTTTCTCTGAGAGTGGAGTAAAGGGTTTTTTTTTGTTTCCCATGAGTTTAGAGTATCCTCTATCTCTAAAAAATCACTGGACCCTGTGGCACCAATGGGAGAGTGAGATCTACTAGGTTTAGACTGTCTAGCAGGTTCATATCTATCTCTCTCTCTCCTATCTTCTCTCTCCTTTCTTAGTTCCCTCTCTCTTTTTTGTTCTCTTTGTTTTTGATGTTCTCTTTCTTTCTGTTCTTTCTCTCTAATTTTATATTCTCTTTCCTTTAGATCTCTATCTTTTCTATATTCTCTTTCTATTTGGAATTCTCTATCTCTTTGTAACTCTCTCTCTATGTTGTTCTCTCTCTCTCTGTTCTCTCTCCCTTTGTTGTTCTCTCTCCTTCTATTTTTCTCTCTCTCTTTGTCTCTCCCTCTCTATCCCTCGCTCTCTATCTCTCTGAAACTCTCTCTTTCTAGGGTACTCTCTCTCTTTGCGGTATTCCCTCTCTTTTTGAAGCTCTTTTTCTTTAATATATTTATTAGAGTGAGGCAAGTAATCTTTTCTAGGATATGGATACACAGATCTAGAATCCTTATTGTCTCTCCAAGGTGTTCTAGATTTAAACTTTTGTTTAGAATTTGTATTTTCATTAGTATGAAATGGATTAGTGAAATATGATTTGGTAGGTGGTTGATCAGAAATTTTAAAATGATCATCACCTGATCTTTCTTGTTTGTGTTCTAATCTTTCTAACGGATGGTTTCTTTTCTTCTTCTTCCAATCTCTTTGTTCCCCTCTTAGATAATCTCTTTCATCTCTAAGAAATGTATTTGATTTATTAGTAAACAATGAATTCTCAAGTTTATCAATTTTTCTTTTAAAGTCAAGATCTTTTACTCTGAATTCAGAGGTATCTTCTAGATGGGCTAGTTTCTCTTCTATAATAGTCACCTCTTCATCAATTATCTTAATATATTTTTTATGTTGGTTAATTAAGGATGCCATTAAATCAAAAGAGCATTTATCCATTGTCTCATTCCAATTCTTAACAAAGTCCTCATCATCTAAATTGGATGAGGAATTCTTTGAGAATCTTAGACCTCTGGGAATTCTATTACATTCAATATATTTATTTAAAAAACTTAAATCCAGCCATTTTCTGGTATCTTTAATTAATAATTTCTCTAATTTATGAAATTCTTCCTCTAAGAGGTCTCAACCTTCACAGGGAATGTGTACAGATTCCCTTATAGACAGTAGGGTATGCAGGGTAGGAAGGGAGCGATGGTTTCAGGAACACCCCAAAAGAGAAGATAAAAAATGATGGTGCAGCAAGTTTACACAATATTGGTGCAGGTAAGTCTTGGCTCTATTGAATTGCCTACTTACATACAGTACAGTATGTGTCCTCATATTTTTTATGTGTTTTGCTAAGGAGCCTCAGACTACTGTATGCAGTATGAACTTTTAACGTTAATCTCTGCTTCAAATATAAATCTTCAAATTACAATTACTGTACACACACACAGACTTGCAGAACTGTACTGCTGTACAGTAGGTTGAATTGCTTTAGACTTTTAAGACAACAGCTCGCGATCTGCCACTTGAGTTTCTAGACAGTATTACAGACAACGCTAAAATGCAATTTTCTGCGCCCGATAGAAACCTAATAGAAACCAGGGTCAATTGATATACGGTTGGAAAACATAGCGCGTCATGACCCGGTATTCAGAGAGATACGCCAGGCGAGGTTTTAGAATAAAGGCTGGCGACTCTGTAATCAGCTGTTCTCATACAAACACGGGTTTCAAACAAAGGAGAAACATCTTACCGCTACGATCTGTTTCTGTCTACTGTTAGTAGGAAACAATATCGGAAGATTGATCCACAGCCAATAACGTGGGCAATACTGCTGCGGCACAGTTTATTCGAGCATTTGCCCGTTCTGTGCCGCAGCAGTAGCCTGGCGCGCGCCCGAGTGTGACGGGCGCACGCCGAAGCAGCGGAAGAGCGCCCTCCGATCGGGGCGCTCTCCCTACCGCTGCCGGGTCCGCCGGGTCCCCCGGAACCCCCTGCCGCTGTCCCGCGATCGCGGGACACCAGGGCTCCCTCGGGGAGCCCCTGGACACGCGTGCAGCGGGCGCACGCTCCCGATGACGCGTGACCGCGCGTCTATGACGCGCGGCACGCCGAGGGGCGGCCACTAGCAAGCCGGGAGATTTCCCGGCTTGCGGTACCGACCACACTTCAATAAAGTGTGTCGGTAGTGTAGTGTTTGTTAAAACAATACACATAGCAAGGGATTTAACCTACGCAACAGCCACAGCTGAGAGGTTCCCGGATCCACCCGCTATACTGACAACTAGCTTTAGAAAACCAACTACAAGAGTGTTCTGTTTATAACAGTGAATAAAGATACACTCTCTGCTTATCCACTCAATGAAACAAAAGCCCAAAGTGTCTAATCTCCACACACGATTTGGGTCAGGGACCTGCCATTCTGTGATTATTTAGAATACGCAAGAGGACACTGTGCCCTTAAGTTAACACCAAGCAGTTCTCCAAAGGAGATTTGGTGAACCATCACTATCAAAGCAGCAACATAGAAATGCTGAGTAACACTAATAAGCTATATTCACACAGACACGGGGTTCGGGGCATGAGAACCACTATACCGTAACAACCTTTGTGTATCCACGCCTAATATGCAATAGTGTAAGGAGACCAATTTATAGCTATCACTGCGGGCAAGAGGATTTGTTGAGAGAAAACTACATACAGTATCTACTATATTTAACAGCGACCTATAATCTATTATATGAGAAATGTTCCAAAACATAAACAGAGGGTTACCTATGGAACAACAGCCATGGCTGACAGGCTCACGAAATAATAACGAACAACAGACTGGGCACATGATTGCTGCATAATCCTGATCTCATACAGGGATGAAGAGACCACTATTTTGTCTCTCATATATCCCTAGAAGTACAGGCTTCACTATCTCAAAGGGGATATGAGCCACATATTCTGCGGACATCCCTTGCCCAATGATAATAACTAACCAGTATTACGCTCACAAGGGACTGACAGTCCCAGCTATGATTAATAACCACATACAGGTTAACATCTTTATTATTAAAGTATAAAGCTGTACACCTGATTAAAGGTACAGTACAACTAGTAGCTTGAATAGGAAATTGTAGATATTGTCTACTAGAAGCAGCAGCCCCCATCAGAACCAGCTGCACAGCTGCACGTCTGCACAGCAGGAAGTAAGGGGGCATCTATAGGAATGTATATAGCACCTATTCTGTAGTGCCAACTCACCCTGGGCTAATACTGTAAGTACCAATAACAGCTAGGACACATATGAACAATATGTAGAGGGACACTATTAAGTAAAGGTAAATATCACTAAAACAGAAAGTATTTATACCTCAAGAAGTTCTAACAAGATTTTTGAACCATACACTACAAAGGCTCTAGGAATAGTATACACCAATAGACTAGTGTCCATCATAGGACTCTATGTATGGTGTTTTTGAGGGGTTTTTCTGCTTATCACAGCACAATTCTATACTAAGTTGACTTCTTGACTACCATTGACATCACAATACTATTAAATTCAGAGGATTGTCAACCTTTTAACATTGTCTGTCAACTACATGTTATTAAAGTTTTATTTTTAACCGTTGTTCGCAGTTTAAAATGGACCATCTAAAGAATGAACTATATATAATTATTCTGGTGTGTAGTGCACCTATCAAAGGGATTCTTTGTGTGGACTGTATCTCTTTGATACAATCCATCAACCTCATTTTATACTTTGAGAAATAGACATTCTTGTTCCTCTTCCTTTTTGATGAGTTTTTGTTAGTGATGTAACAATAATTAGAAACATATATGGTTGTTGGTGTCTTAATGCATTAAGGTCACTACAAGTCCATATACAGTATATGGGAGGTCTTTTACAGCTATACAATACTGTTCATCATGTGTTTTAAAATAAATAACTCTTCTCGATCAAACCAATGCAACAAGTATGTTTTTATTCATGTATAGACATTTTTACTCACCTTTTGTGGCGCTTCTTTCAGTAAACATAGGGATTTCTTAGGCTCTGTGTTTTCATGACAATGATTGTCTTTTTAAACTCACCTGGAAGTGCCCTCATGTAACCCCAGAAGAAGCCTTTGGTAGGCAAAACAGCTGTCGGGCATTACTGTCAGAGGGCAGTAACAGGAGGAGAGATTTACACAGAGTTTGCTAGCACGATCCAAACCAGCTACATGACATGGCATTTTACTGCACCCAGTGCCTCACAGGGTCGCAATAGATGGTAGCAAGAATAACTGCCTGCATTTAGTATTATTATAGACTCTTTTAGAAGTGGGGGAATCATAATCATATGCGATGTACCAATCATGTAAATGCGTTTTTTGATTCATACCCTCACTGAGCTTACAACATGCTGTTGACTATTATGGCAAGGGCTGCTTACAAGGAGATTTATACTTATTAGCAAAGACAGTTGAACTTACACTTGTTTATTTAAGCAACTCCAAAATAAAGATCTAACCAGAGACAAATAGAATTGTTTGTCTGTACTACTGTACATTATGCACAGTCACTGTGATTCATAGCTCTGGAAGATAGATTTCCTGGAGACTGTATGTAAACCTCCTTAGAGTTTAAAATTATCCTCTAAGAGTCAGTATGTAAGTACAAATATATGGAGAACATTGTAAGGGGCAATTGGAATCATCTCTTTGCGCAACAGTAAGTACAGACATTTGGATTCATACCCCTTTAAAGCCAGAATACTATATGGTCATTGCTGGTATTAATAAATATCCAATAGTATCTTTTGAAGTATTAATAAGAAGACAGCATTCTTTGGAGAGTACACTGTGTATCAATAGAGATAAAAGATCTCTGTGTGTTACCAGGAAGTGTTGATGAGTGCTACACACTTAGCCTTTGCAATAAGCACAGACTTGCCGGTACACACCTGTAGGAGGAACGCGCACAGAGGTATGCAAGGGATACTTGTTATGGTGAAATGAAATAATGCTTTTACTGCGCCAGTTTCCTTAACATCAGAAAAACATCCAAACAAGGGGTCAAACAAAGCTTCTATTCACTTGGGAGTATTTCTAGTGAAACCTATGGTCCACAACTCACTTTAGATAAGCATGTCTCCCAGCCCCAAACATATATCTTGATATAAGCAGGTATACCAAAAGTCTTATAAAAGGAAAGTCTTATCTGTTTGTAGTGGTTGGACGGAAAGTCTTCTCTGTTCCTGGGTTGCTGCCTTTTTCCTCAGGTTTTGTCAGCATTCAGGTTTAAAGGTGCTTTCCCCTGTGTCTTGCAAGCAGCTCTGCTATTTCTTCTAGCAGGCTCAAGACATCTGTCCCCATGGCCAGTCTCACAGCTTGTGAGACTCAGGAACAATCTCTCTTCCTGTCTCAAAAGACAGGCTTTTCTAAGAAGCTAATCAGGCAGGTGGTGTTGGATAATTGACTACCAGCAGTTAACCAACACACTGCTGGATTGAGGCACATTTCCTGAACAGGGATAACTCCCCTGTTACATAGCTCCCCTGTTTGTGGGAAGCTCGGGCTTGCCACGGCCAAAGCCCATCCTTCCACTCTCATTCTAGATATCTCTGTGACTTGAATGAGTGTGGATGGAGGAAGAGAACCCTCAGTCCCGCTGGGATCGGAGCCCTTTCTCCAGTTCATTCGTGTCTCCTCCCGAAGGTGCTTGAGATCAGCACTCCTCAGTCGCTCGAGGAGGACTTTTTCTAAGTATAGTCTTTTTGCTACGTGCGCGGTCATGAGATTTCCCTTGCGTCGGGTGCTCGTTTTATTGTAGGCAGACTGTATGGCAGCAGTTGCAGAGCGTTTAAGAACAGCCATTTGAGTTTTCCACTCTTGAAGCTGTTTCTCTGCACTTTTTCCATTTAATGGAGTTGCTAGTTCAGCCTCTTTGGGATTAAGTTGCAAATCCATATCCACTTCCAGAGAATGTCCCATCTTTTCAGCTTCATCAGCTAAGGATTCTTCTGGTTTTGATTCAGCACGTGTACCTTCTTTTATTGCCTGTTGGGTGGCTGAAGGTTTTGCTAGTCCTTGTTTAGGTGGTTCAAATTTTGCAACCTTGTTTTTCAGACGAGCAGTATTCCCAGCTCTCACTGTACCCTTGTCTTCATGGGTTTTTGTGGCTGTGGGATACTGATGCTTAGTCAGGGTCAATACTTGTCCTTGTAGAACTGTCATCTCATCCGCGAGAGATCACTATTTTTTGAGTGCATCTTGAAAGTCTCTTCTCAGGGAATTTATCTGCACCCTTTGTTTTCTCTGAGCTTGATTCCACATTTTCACTGAATTGTGAAGCACTATGAATTTCATTGCTCGGGCCACAGTTACTTGTCTCAGTTTCTGGACCTTCTTGTGCTCCCTTTTGTGCTGAATCACCTGGGTTCTAAGCTTGGCCTCTACTGATGCTTTGGTGAGGCTCAGGGTAGCCTTCTGTTTCTCATGCTGCTTTGTGGGGACATACGGGCAATCAGACGTTCCTGCAGCACCTGTATTTCTTTAACAGCCTGCAGATTGTCTTCCTGTAGAGTTCGCTGTTTCTCCTCAGCCATCTGGAGGTGCGTACGCACACCTTGCAGTTGGTTCTGCAGTCGGTGCTCTGCTTCAAACTTCTCACCTTCCAAAAGTCTATTTATTTCTTTAAGCTCGTGCAGCCTTTCATTCTTTTCCTTGACGTCGTCTGTCAAATGAAAATTTTCTTTTTCCAGTTCTAAGTTTTCTCTTTTTAATCTTAAATTCTCTACTTTTTCAGTCTCTGTACTTTTCAGGGCCTCCTTGCAGTCCTCCTTCCATTTACGCACATCTGCTTTGAGAATGACAGTCTCCTGGCATGAGACTTCCTTCTCTAGGTTGAGGGTCTGAAGCTCCTTCTGAAAGACTTTGAGATCTGTATTAAGATTGAAAATAGTTTCTTTAGAAATGTCCAGCTTCTCAGTGAGACTGTGTAGTTCCTTTCTCGAGACATCCAGGTCTGTACGGCAGCTGTTGGTCTCATGATGTGAGGCATCCAGTGCTCTGCGGAGTGTCTGAACCTCTTTCTGAGATACGTCCACCTCTGTCCGGATACTGTTGACCTCCTGTTGTGAGGCATTCAGCTCTACGCGAAGAGTGTGAACCTCTTGCTGAAAGACTGTCATCTGCTTCAGTGCCTCCTCATACTTCCGCTTCAGCTTAGCCCTCATTTTATCAGATTGGCTCTGCTTTTCATCCATGGCGGAAATAGTAGCGCTTGCAATATCTAGCTCAGTCTTGAGATCGTCCAATTCTGTCCTAGCCAAAGAGTAAATTGTGAGCACATCTTTCTGTAGCTTCACGTTATTTTTCTGTATCTCTGTGTAACCATCTTTCTTTTATTTCAATTGTTCATGGAGCATATAACAGTGATGCCTGGCATTTATCAGGGCATCTTCAGGGCTGGTCAAGGGATCGACACTCACTGGTTCCGGCTCCGCTTCCCTGGGATGGTTGGTTGAGGGTTCCTCACTGTTGGCACCGGACAGACACTTCTTTGGGGTACACGACTTCTGTCTTGGGCCCTCTTGATATTCGGTTAACAGCGGGACAAAATTCTCCATTTTCTCTAGGCTTCAGGGCAACTCGGTCCCCCTTTTTCTCCACAGGATCTGCGAACGTGTCTGTTCCTTCCACGGTAAGTGAAGAACTTCTTTTCTTTTTCTGCCTTTTTGTTTTGGATGACTCCGTCCGATCAGGAATACTGGGGTCTCCTTCTTTATTGATACTTCAGCAGCTTCATTATATACACCAGGCTTTTCTTGCAGTTGCTTTAGCTGACAGAAATATTGGGTGATCTGCTGCTCCCACTCTTTCTCTTGTCGACCATATTCGTCATCATAGAGAGCAGTCTTTTCTGTTCGTGCCGAGTTCAGGCACCCCCACCATTCTTGGGGTGTTTTGTGGGTGTGACTCGGTTTGGGTTCCCCGTAAGAGATGTCTTCCTCTTTATTGGACTGGAAGGGCCACTCTTCCATGGGGTAGGGTTCATTACAGGAACGCTGCATCTTGTCCTCCATTTTGGGGCTATCAGGTGTAGTTTTCTTCCTGACCTCAGGAGGCGCTATTGCAGCTGTTGCCACTGTATTTGCTAGAACCCCCAACTGTGGTAGTCCTACAGGTGGGTATATTTTGCTTGTAGAGGTCGTGGCTCTCACAGGCATCTCTGTAGATGTTTTTCTTTTTCTTGGGTAAGTTTTACAATATCAGCAGTACTGTGCATGCATTCTCTCTCTTTAGGTATACTGGATGTGCAGTTGCTAGGTAAAAACTTCTATTTGCTTTACACCATTTACTTGCTAGGAAAATACCCTCCGCTTCAGCCAAATAATGTGGTTTTCTGCTTGAGTTCAGTCTCAACTTTGGGTATTATGGCATTCACTCTTCACACTTTGGGATACCTTTTACACAGCTCAGCAATTCCCTTTTCCCCAGTAGGGCAATTTTACCCTCAGCACTTGTTTACTGAAAATTCCCCTGCTTCAGCACAGTCTTGCATCAATTTTCACACATTTCTGCATATACTCCATAAACAACTGGTAGTCCTATGCGGTGTGGCAGCCTTTACTTGCAGAATCAGTACCGCTCGCGTGTCACCATCTGTATTCACTGCTTCAGCGAAACATTTGAAAACAACAAACACCTACCCCTTTTAAGGGCTAACTTATTTCTTGAACCCTGACTACAGCTGGAAAGAAAAACCCCTATTTCAATGACCATATTACACTTTATTTGTGATAAGCAAATAAGGTTTACCTGCTTCAGCACGGTCTCTCTGCTCTTGGAATCGGGGAAAAGAGTCCATCTGTGGTTTTGTAAGTTTTAGTGCAGTGTAGATTTCCTGCCTGGGTGTGTCCCTTTACTCTGGTCTCTGCTGCATGAGTTTTTGTTTATGTTGATCAGGCTGTTGTAGGCAAAAAGTACAAAAAAATTTCACAGGCAAACTCCGGGCCCCTTTTAACTTCAAGGACCACCTCTCATCCCACTTCTGACACCATATGTAGGAGGAACGCGCACAGAGGTATGCAAGGGAGACTTGTTATGGTGAAATTAAATAAGGCTTTTATTGCGCCTGGATAAAGACAAAAATAATACTGTGCGCTACTATTTAACCTAGAAAATATATACAGTGCAGTGACTAAACCCTATAAATAAGTGGAAGGAAAAACCACAAATACCACAGTGGAAGTATATATATAAAAAATATAAATTATATCACATAACCGTGTAACTGATACGGGCGTCTGCTGCTATAAACACAGGGGGTGGCTCTGCACCCCCACACACTCTAAGAAATGGAAACAAAAGAAACAGCGCACAACACCAAAAAGTGAAGCAAGTATTGCAAAAATATATTGATTAAAAGGGTAATTAATCTGCGTACATCATATAGGAGAAAAAGGTGCATTTAGTGTGTATCACACTGGTTACCACTCGGCAGCTGTTAGCAGGAGAGTCTGGTGCTTGCTTCTCTCAACGGGAGCTGTTATGTTGGTTCTGGAGCAGGATTCTTGCTTGGACTCCTCATCCGACAATTTGTGCCTCCCAAGGGGGTTTCCCTTTAAGCAGCCAGGCTCCGCTGCGGGTATCGGTGCTCAGTGGGACCGCTTCAAGTTCCAAGTCGTCTGGAGCAGCTCGTGTAGCTCAGCAGGCAGATTCTCTTCACACGGTAGTGAGACCGCAACCTGCAGGGACACACTCAGCGTGCCACGATGCCGCTCTGTCACGGGACGCTGTGTGATGACGTCACAGTCTCCGCAGCAGTGATGGAATCGGCAGGGAGATGGTAAAGTCTCTCAAAATCTCTCAGAGTCTCTCAACAGCCCCAATAACACACAAGAGTGATAGTAGCAGGGCGAAGCCAATAGATAGAGCAGTGGCAAATATAAGGCAATAGGTATAAATCATCCAACGCGTTTCGTAGAACTTACTACTTCTTCAGGGCATAATTAGGCCATTACCCAGAGGTCGTATATACCTCACAGAGATGTCTCATTGGTCAAACAATTAGTAATAGACCCATCATCTGAAATAGGTAATGGTCAATGTGATAGGGAAGATGTGATCATTACTTATAAAACAACAACTTTATTAACAATTCTAAGAAATTACATATTAAATAAAAACACTTACATATTAAATAAAAACGAAACATACTGTAGCATAAATACTTAAAAACATGCTGAAATAAAAGAAACACAATATTAGTTATTAAAATAGACACCCTTATTAAATACACATGAAAGATATAACTAGAAATGTGAATTTAAACAAAGCAGGGAGAACAGTGATACATAAACCAGTGTCACCGCCCTAGGGTTAGAGGGGGGCCTGAGTGTTTAGTAGAGTGCCCAGATATCAACATCCTCATTTAACACCTTAGGGGACATAGTTTCTAATTTATGTATCCAGTATGTCTCTTTAGAAGATAGTGTTTTAACTCTATCCCCACCTCTTCTATTTATAGGAATAAACTGAATCCCCATAAAAGTGAGACTAGACGGATCTTTGTTATGGTGTAATAAAAAGTGTCTGGATACACTGTGTTTTTCAAAACCATTTTTAATATTTCTGACGTGTTCCTGGATACGAACCTTAAGGCTGCGTTTGGTTCTGCCTACATATTGATACCCACACGCACATAAGGTGGATGCCACCTAGATAGATTTTTTGGATTTAAAACTTACCTCCAAAGTGGATGGCACTGTGGAGACCGAGACCTTCTTTAAGGAGGTGGATACGAGTAACTTGCTGATGGAGAATAGTAATCACAAAAGTACATGGATAAAAAATATACCAGGAGGGCAATTTGTTAGACTCAGACGTAACTGCAGTAGTTTAGAGGTTTTCAATGTGCAGGCAAATAAACTATTTTTGAGATTCAGAGAGAGGGGATATCCTAAGGAACTTCTAGAAAGAGAGATTATAAGGGTACGTAAAATGGATCGTAAGGATATGCTTACTCAAAATAGATCCGAGACTAGAAAGAAAGAAGGACAAACAATGAAAAACGATACTCTTAATGTGGCCTTTATTACAGATTACAACTCTGTACATAGGGACATTGAAAACGTTTTCAATAAACACTGGGGCATATTGTGCAATGATCCTATTTTGGGATCTTATCTAAACACCAAACCATGGTTTATCTATAGGAGAGCCAAAAACATTAAAAACATATTAGCACCTAGTGATGTTTTTATAAGTACTAATACTACATCACAGAAGAACTGGCTAGGGCCTAAACCCAAGGTAAACTATATTTGTGGTAAGTGCACTATTTGTAAGTACCAACACCCTGACAAACATACATTTTATTCAAAAAGCACGAAAGAAGTTTTTAATATTGATGACTTTATTTTATGTACATCTACACATATTGTTTACCTATTGGAATGTGCGTGTGGGTATCAATATGTAGGCAGAACCAAACGCAGCCTTAAGGTTCATATCCAGGAACACGTCAGAAATATTAAAAATGGTTTTGAAAAACACAGTGTATCCAGACACTTTTTATTACACCATAACAAAGATCCGTCTAGTCTCACTTTTAAGGGGATTCAGTTTATTCCTATAAATAGAAGAGGTGGGGATAGAGTTAAAACACTATCTTCTAAAGAGACATACTGGATACATAAATTAGATACTATGTCCCCTAAGGGGTTAAATGAGGATGTTGATATCTGGGCACTCTACTAAACACTCAGGCCCCCCTCTAATCCCAGGGCTGTGACACTGGTTTATGTATCACTGTTCTCCCTGCTTTGTTTAAATTCACATTTCTAGTTACATCTTTCATATGTATTTAATAATGGTGTCTATTTTAATAACTAATATTGTGTTTCTTTTATTTCAGCATGTTTTTAAGTATTTATGCTATGTTTTGTTTTTATTTAATATGTAATTTCTTAGAATTGTTAATAAAGTTGTTGTTTTATAATTAATGATCACATCTTCCCTATCACATTGACCATTACCTATTTCAGATGATGGGTCTATTACTAATTGTTTGACCAATGAGACATCTCTGTGAGGTATATAAGACCTCGGGGTAATGGCCTAATAATACCCTGAAGAAGTAGTTAGTTCTACGAAACGCGTTGGATGATTTATACCTATTGCCTTATATTTGCCACTGCTCTATCTATTGGCTTCGCCCTGCTACTATCACTCTTGTGTGTTATTGGGGCTATTGAGAGACTCTGAGAGACTTTGAGAGACTTTACCATCTCCCTGCCGATTCCATCACTGCTGCGGAGACTGTGACGTCATCACACAGCGTCCCGTGACAGAGCGGCATCGTGGCACGCTGAGTGTGTCCCTGCAGGTTGCGGTCTCACTTCCGTGTGCAGAGAATCTGCCTGCTGAGCTACACGAGCTGCTCCAGACGACTTGGAACTTGAAGCGGTCCCACTGAGCACCGATACCCGCAGCGGAGCCTGGCTGCTTAAAGGGAAACCCCCTTGGGAGGCACAAATTGTCGGATGAGGAGTCCAAGCAAGAATCCTGCTCCAGAACCAACATAATGGCTCCCGTTGAGAGAAGCAAGCACCAGACTCTCCTGCTAACAGCTGCCGAGTGGTAACCAGTGTGATACACACTAAATGCACCTTTTTCTCCTATATGATGTACGCAGATTAATTACCCTTTTAATCAATATATTTTTGCAATACATGCTTCACTATTTGGCGTTGTGCGATGTTTCTTTTGTTTCCTTTTATTGCGCCTGTTTCCTTAACATCAGAAAACCATCCAAACAAGGGGTCAAACAAAGCTTCTATTCACTTGGGAGTATTTCTAGTGAAACCTATGGTCCACAACTCCCTTTAGATAAGCATGTCTCCCAGCCCCAAATATATATCTTGATATAAGCAGGTATACTAAAAGTCTTATAAAAGGAAAGTCTTATCTGTTTGTAGTGGTTGGAGGGAAAGTCTTCTCTGTTCCTGGGTTGCTGCCTTTTTCCTCAGGTTTTGTCAGTATTAAGGTTTAGAGGTGTTTTCCCCTGTGTCTTGCAAGCAGCTCTGCTATTTCTTCTGGCAGGCTCAAGTCATCGGTCCCCATGGCCAGTCTCACAGCTTGTGAGACTCAAGAACAATCTCTCTTCCTTTCTCAAAAGACAGGCTTTTCTAAGAAGCTAATCAGGCAGGTGGTGTTGGATAATTGACTACCAGCAATTAACCACCACACTGCTGGCTTAGAGGCATATTTCCAGAACAGGGATAACTCCCCTGTTACAACACCCTTGCCAGTTCTGCCACTTCAGTGTTCATTTTTCAAAGTTTATAGTATAGGAATGCATTATCATTCCAAAGGCTGTTTGTACTGCTTACTCCATCTGAAGTACTAAATTGAAGCTCTTCATGAGGGATAGTCTTTTTGCTATACCTTCAGTTTTACCAAGTCATAAATATGTTCACCTATTACTAGCACCTATCAGTACTAGACATCTAGTGGTCATAGCTATAAGCAGTGGTTGACAAATCACCAAAAAATCTACTCGCCACACAAAAAATCTACTCGCCACCTAGTACCAAACGTGTGCTGCTTGGCCCTATATTTACTCGCCCGGGGGTTAAATCCACTCGCCCGGGGCGAGCAAATGTATAGGTTTGTCGAACACTGGCTATAAGTATATCAAGGTCTATATTCTTCACCAGTGAGAGGAGTTGTAGACATTACCACGATCGGCTTTTAGCCAGTTATGTTTGTATTGAGGTCACCATTTACATTCACTGTCATTAGTGGTTGTATTAGCTGTGTTTTATTGTATTATTACCCTCACATTTTAATAGTATTTTAAAGTTTTGAGTGTAATTACCATTTGATGTATTAAAATTATTTTTAATGTATGTGATCCAACCAATATCTTATACATCCAGATCTTGGGTCTCTCGAACACTGTACCCATTATCAATCAGTTTCTCTATAGGTAGTTCCAAATATACTGGTTTACTGCATAAAGTAATACCTTAGCTTATTGTCAGCTTACCAGCTCCAATTGTGGTTTGTTTAGGAGTGCCCCATTAAAGGATATTTCTCTTTTTCCCTACTCAATTTCCCTGATTGTTGTAAAGGTAACAAATCCTCAAATATTATTTCTCAATCCCATCAACAACGTGATAAATATAAAAATTGAGCAGATACTCCCATGACATATCACAAGACACCAATCGATATTCAAGAAAAGATGTGTATTCAATATAGACATCACATTGCAATATGATCACAATAACATACGAACTGTGTAATAATAAGAGAAAACATTTACAACAAGGAAAATCTAATACAAATACTAACAGTAGCAATAGCAATGTACTGTAATACAGTACCTTGCCAAAAATTGAAAAGCATTATAGGTTGACAGTTGATCAAAGTCAATTTATAGCCCAAAAGGTGATCTCTCACACTAAGGTGTCCGCTTGTTATATTTTTTGGTAGTTAATACTTTGATATTATTGTGAGAGATTAAGTGCGCTAAGTATACTGTAGATACAGCGTCCGTTATTGAAACACTTCACACGGTGTATACCTCGGAATACCCATGTCATGGCGTGGGATTTCTTCCAACCTTACCGCCGTAAGAATCGAGTGCAGAAATTGGCATTTTAGTGTTCTGGCTTTTAAACACCTGAAAATGACACAGTAGCACAGTACTGTACACATTACAATTCATTCATTTTATTTCATTTAATTGCACACAATCTATGAAATTCAAACAAAGCCACCGCGATAAACACGTGTGCCTGGGGCGATTGGCGGCGTTAATGCAGCTTGGAGTAAAGCAGCGCACACGAAAACGCGCCATGATTTGTTCGATTAATGGTCGCTGCATCTGTAGGTAGCACCATTCAAGGTGTACAACTGATTAAGGTCCATTTTCCAATTGCCTGAGGGATTGAATAGTCAGGTGCGGGGGGAGGGTGGAGAGGGGGCAGGGAGGCAAATTGAGTGTAGGCCTCCTACCGCAAATGAATGATGGTGTATGGTGTGTGAGTGATCTAGCACAACAAATACATGTGACTGTCAAATTTACACTTAGAAACTTGATAACATGAACCACTGTGTGAGTATGATTCCTTTTTGTTAAGACAATGGTGATCAATCCAGACTCCAAACCAAAAGGGATGTTACATAATGTAAATAATTAAACACTTGTATGATATGTTCTCCAAATTTAAAGTTCCCCTGAATGTGGAAGTACTGATGTTGCAGCCCGTAATGAAAGGAAAACCACTCCTCCAATGACAAACCTCAAAAGAAAGAAGAGGGGTACAACATAGCATAAAATATTTTATATCATTATTAAAAGCAAAAATGGAATGCTCTCAAAAAATTAAAATAAAGTAATTGCTTGTGTATTGGAAAGCTGGTTTTCAACCCAATTTGGGGATCCGTCTCTCACACTGGTATTCTCTCTGGACTCTTTGAAGGAGAGGGAGCTGATGTAGTCACATCAACCAATCAAATTGGTGGCTTTACCATGTGATGACTTCCTTTTTTGGGTTACATAGTTGCATACTGTAGTTACATAGTAGATGAGGTTGAAAAAAGATGTACGTCCATCATGTTCAACCTATGCTAAATTTAGACAACAGATACTTTATCCTACTGCTATACTTACTTATTGATCCAGAGGAAGGTAAACAAAAAAAAAACATTGTAATATCATCCAATGATATCTCATAAGGGGAAAAGTAAATTCCTTCCTGACCCAAGAATTGGCAATCGAATTAATCCCTGGATCAACATTCTTCCCATGTTTACTTATTTGGTATATCCCTGTATACAGTACCTTTCCTTTATAAAAAGATGTTCAACCTTTTTATGAACAAATTTATTGTATCTGCCATTACAGTCTCCATGGCTAATGAATTCCACATGTTAACTGCCATTACTGTAAATAACCCTTTCCTTTGTTGCTGGTGATCTCCTTTCCTCCAACTTAATGGGATGCCCTTGAGTCCTTTGTACTGCCGTTGGGATGAATAGTTCACTTGAAAGCTCTTGTACTGTCCCGAATATATTTGTATATAGTTATCATAACCCCTCTTAGACACCTCTTTTCTAATGTAAATAAATCTAACTTAGCTAGCCTCTCCTCATAAGTTAGAGTGTCCATCCCCTTTATTAATTTGGTGGCTCTTCTCTGCACTCTCTCTAGTTCCAGAATGTCTTTTCTAAGGTGTGGTCTTACTAATGCTTTGTAAATTTATCTTCATTTAATTTGTAAGTCACCTGTTTATTCTTGCATCCCAAATGCATAACCTTACATTTATCTGTATTAAACTTAATCTGCAATTTACCTGCCCACGTTTCCAGTCTCTCTAAGTCATTCTAGAGAGAAATGACATCCTGCTCTGATTCTACAATTTAGTATCATCAGCAAAGATGGAGACTTTGCTCTCGATGCCAACTTAAAGGTCATTAATAAACAAGTTAAAAAGCAGAGGTCCCAGTACCGATCCCTGAGGTACCCCACTCACAACTTTACCCCAACCTGAAAAAGTTTTATTTATGACAACCCTCTGTTGTCTGTCCTTTAACCAGTTTTCAATCCAGGTGCATATATTATTATTGAGTCCAATTTGCTTTATTTTGTACACCAACCTCTTGTGTGGAACCGTATCAAAAGCCTTTGCAAAATCTAAGTAGACCACATCAACTGCATTACCCTGGTCTAAATTCCTACTTACCACTTCAAAGAAACAAATAAGGTTATTTTGGCATGATCTATCCTTCATAAATCCATGCTGACTATTACTAATGATTTTGATTTCCATTAGGTATTCCTGAATATTATCCCGTATTAAACCTTCAAGTAGTTTCCCCACTATTGAAGTCAGGCTTACAGGTCTGTAATTCCCCGGTTGTGATCTAGCTCCCTTTTTAAATATAGGCACCACATCTGCTTTACGCCAATCTTGTGGTACTGAGCCTGTGGAAATGGAGTCCTTGACGATTAAATGTAATGGTTTGGCTATTACTGAACTTAACTCCTTGAGAACTCTTGGATGTATACCATCTGGGCCAGGTGCCTTATTTACTTTAATTTTTTCAAGCTGCTTACAGTATGAACTTCTTCCACAGTTAACCAATTGTTCATTAATATGGAGGTTGTAGCTTCCTCCTGCGGCACTACTATTGAAATGGATTCTTCCCTGGTAAACACAGAGGCAAAGAATTTGTTTAATACCTCTGCTTTTTCCTTATCTCCAATAATCTGCCTACCCATCTCACACTGAAAGGGTCCTATATTTTCTTTTCTCATTTTTTTGTTATTAAGGTACTTCAAGAACTTTTTAGGGTTGATCTTACTTTCTATTGCAATCCGTTTTTCATTATCCATTTTTGCTAATTTGATTGCCCTTTTACAATTTTTGTTACATTCCTTATAATTCTGATACGATGTCTCTGTCCCTTTTGACTTAAAGAATCTAAACGCCTTCCTCTTGTCCATTTCCTCCCCTACCGGTTTATTTAGCCACATTTGTGACATTGATGTGACATCATCAAAAAGGGAGGAAAGCTAGTCAATCAGGTGTCGTGCCTCCCTCCCTTGTTGATGTCTTCACATCACTCCAAAGAAGGAAAGGCATCACATGGTACATCCTCCAATCCGATTGGTGGATGTACCATGTGATGGCTTCCATTTTTTTTTTGCTGAATGATGCCCTCTTAAAGGGAAGGATGCATATGCTACCTGATTGGCTGGCTTCCGTCCCTTTAAGATGATGTCACATCATAAAAAAAAGGAAGCCATCACATGGTACATCCACCAATTGGATTGATGATGTATTCTTTGTCAGTCAAATGTAACACCACAGGCATTACATAAGGCCTGTCACATCTCTTTTGATCCCAAGAAGCCGTCAGATCAACATCTTCAGGACCTGTTGGATTAGAAAAAAGAAAAGAAGGAAGATAAGAAGAAAGAACTCACCAGAGATTCCTCTGCAAGCAACTGAGGATCATGGAATTCTTTGCATCATGCTGTTGAGGATCATTGCATTGTAGGCAAGAGTTGTTACTGCAGTTGGATGAGGAGAGTGAATTTTCATCCCAGCAAAGGTAAGAAACACATTGGTTGGATTTTATTTAAATGTGTATTTTTTTAGGATGCCCATTGACTGACAATATGTTTATCTATAGATCAGCACAGTGACCATTAATGCATTTTTTGTCAAATTTTTGTTTTTATATAAATGTAATATATATATTTTTTGTTTAACTCGGGATGCAGGGGTTCCCCGGATGTGAAATTAAGGTGGTTCAGCTCTGTAGACCCCATGCTTCAATACTAATTAAAATAAAATAAAATGTGCGTGATCACCTGTTAGAGGCAAGCAGGTTGATAGTCTTACTGCACGTCTCCTGAACATTGATCCAGCCCGGTAGGATTCACACAGCAGAAGTCTCATTCAGAAGCAGCAGCGCCTGCTATGTTAATCCTGATCAGCCATTAGTCTCCTTACTTGCACTCCGCGAGCACACAGGATTAAAAAACATGCCCATAGTGGATTTCATGAGGGCAGCATGATCGACCATAAGGCTGCCTGTGTGTGCTTATCAGCATGTTTCTTTTGCCTAACACCAGCTTTGTCAAGGTTTGTTGGGACTTCTCCCAAAGTCCTTGAAGATCTTTCATTCTTTTATCGCTGTCCTGTACCGCAAAACAGTGAAGAAAGTAGGGAGGGGGGAGTCATGGTACCCAAGGGCAGTGAAGAAGGGAAAGTGCATGAAGGAGTCATGACAGAGAGTTAAGGGACAACTCAGGCCAAGGGGAATGTCAATCAAGTCATCCTGTTGGTCAGATGCGAACAGTCTGAGAAATTGCTCCAGGGACCGATTGGTCCGTTCCGTGAGCCCATTGGTCTGGGGATAATAGGCCAAGGAGTGGTGTAGGGTGATGCCCAGGTATCGGCAAAAAGACTTTCCAAATTTTGGAGACAAATTTTACTTCACTCTATCAAAGACAATGATTATCAGAGACCCATGCAGTCTTAAGATCTCTTTGATGAAGATATCGGATAAGTCTGCTGTGCACGATCTTTTTCTTAGAGGGATAAAATGGGTTTGCTTGGTGAGGTGGTCCACTACAACCAGAATGGTTGTCATCTCTCTTGGGATGAGGGTATTTCTACTATAAAGTCCATGTCAAGATGAGTCCATGGATGGTCAGGAGTGGTCAGTGGTTTTAATAACCCATATGGCAATGCTTGAGTTATCTTGGTCTGGGCTTAGACAGTACAGGGAGCCACCAACTTCTTGACATCCTGGCGGATCTCTGAAGAGCAGAATAACCGAAACAGATGGTCCAAAGTCTTCAACTTGCCCAGATGTTCTTTGAATTTGGAGATGTGTCCCCAAGATGCTAATTCGTGAATGCATGGGTGAACAAGCAGTATAGCACAGAAAACCCCACATTGTTGTCTGGTTGAGATGCAATGATCTGCGGCATGTATTCCAAAGTGATAGAGGAGATGTTGCGTGCTTGAAGGATAATGGGTCCTTTATTATTCTTTTTTTCCCATGGGAGAGGGCTGGCCTTGAAATTAATGAAATGGTGAAATAAATCCTCCTTAGGAACAAGGCCCATGTTGTCTGTCGTGTTGCTGAGTCTTCATCCCCCTCAATGTACTTCATATTTTTATGGTCAGTAAGTTTTGTGAAAGGTGATGTTGTGCCCTCCAACAGATGTCAATATTCCTCCTCTTGATGGCCAGAAGTTCTCTGTTTCAATATCGTAATTCTTTTCTGAAGGGTAATTTTTTTTTTAAAGAAAAGCCCACGGATGTAAGCTGCTCTGAAATTCACTTCTTTGTGACAGAACCACTCCAGCCCCAATGTCAGAATTGTCCACCTTGAGAACTAAAGGCAGTGAGTTATTCTGGCGAACATTGAGAAGGATTTGCCCCTTTCTTCATGAGTGCCGTGATGGATTCCATAATCTACCAAAAATTCCAGATGAACTGGCAATAATAATTCTCGAAACCTAGGAATCTCTGGACGGGTTTCAGGGCAGTTAGAATAGGTCAGTCAAGGACAGCAGAGACATTTGATGGATCAATTTTCAAGCCGTCAGAGGAAATAATGTATCCAAGAAAGGAAATCTTACGATGTTCGAAGAGACATTTCTTCAACTTGGCGAAAAGATGATGTTGCCTAAGTCTCGAAAGGACCTGCCTGATCAAAGTTCAATGTTCATTCATTTATTTGGTGAAAATTAGGATATCGTCCAAATATACAGTACGAGGACAGAAAGATCAATAAAAGAGATCCTGGAATACTTAGTTGATGAAGAACTGAAATTGAGGTTAACTTGGAGTGGGCTTCCTCACTCTGCCATTCCCAAATCCTAAAGTCCTTGGGGATGCAAAGGATGACTAATTCATCAAGGTCCTTAGGTGTCTCATGGCATGTCAACTTGTCCTTGAGCTGGTCGCTCAGTCCCTACCAGAAGGCGAGCAGCAAGGCTTCATTATTCCATCCTGTCTCAGCTGTGAGGGTCGCATATTGACTGACAGTTTGGGACCCTTGATGTATGCAGAGGAGTGATGCAGAAACAGAAGAGGTGTACCCTGTGTCATAAAATATAATTTTTAAGACCTGGATAAGGGCTAGAGGGATGTTCACCAAGGGGGAATACTTCACCCAGATAGAAGGGGGCTCATGCCAAGACCTAATTTGCCAAGAGTGAAATAATGTATGCCAGAGAAAATGTACTCGACATCACAGTTCAAATTTTGAGCAAACAGAAGGCAAGGTGAAGTGCAAATTCAGACGAGGGTTGGGGCAGGCTAAGGACAAAGCAGAGAACAAACAGGGTTCAAACACACAAGGAATTAGACACCTTGCTCTGGCACTAGCTGGTTTTAAATGGCTTCTTTATAAAGGCCTAGCCCAGGTGTAGACAATCTCCGTCTCCGTCTTGGTGAGGTGTCCACTGATCATGACCATCTTCGTTATGACAAAGTTAGCACCCCAGGGATGCAACAGTGCTGAAATGGGATGGCCATAATGATGGGCCCTGACACAGTGTTTGTAGGGCTCAAGGTAGAGCTCTTTAGGTGGACCACTTCCTTTCCTTTTGGCAGCCATGGGATGGTCTGACAGCTTCTGCTTCATCTTCCTTTTGCTATCAGCTCATCTTTTCTTTAGCATGGCCTAGACTGTTGATGGATTACAGCATGCCAAATCCAATTTTTCTGAAAGCTGGCTGTGCGATAACACATCTCACCAAATAACTTTGCATAGTTATCTACTCTTCCACTTATGAGCAAATCAGGTTCTTCAGGAGTGAACCTGGCCGTATTAATCCTGCCTGCCTGGCTAGAAAGACCATTATCTGCTGACTGGGACATCTTGCTTATCTAGCCTAGGTATCGCATATGAGTAGCGATCATTATTGAATATTTATACTTTATTTTTATTTCTTGACGTACAGATGAGACAAATAGTATTCTAAAGCTTGCCTTAAACTAGCCCGGTTACATGCTGGGTACATGCTAGGTGTAACCTGGCTAGTTTAAGGCAAGTTTAAGGCATTTCTGCATTGACTAATGACATATCGGATTAACACAGCAGGGGTCCCTGGCAGTCCCATTCAGTTGAATGGGACTGTCAGGGACCCCCGCTGTTAATCTGATGGGCCATTAGTCAATGCAGAAATGCCAAACTTGCCTTAAACTAGACCCAGCATGTACCCAGCATGTACCCAGCATGTACCTGTTTTTTTTTTGGTGATTGCCACTGGTTTGTGTTAGAATAACCATCGGCACTCCAGTAGTGTATATACGCTTTAAATATGGCTAACACGCCTGGGCACAGACATATACCTAGTGCATGAGTTGTAGTAGATGCTAAAGAGCATGGTTTTTCTTTATCGAGAATGCAAGATATTACTGCACATGTGTATTACAACTGTGGTGTAATGCGTATATGTGTTAGTAGATGTTAACACTTAGCTTGGCATTAACATGTGGCATTAACACACAGACTTGCACAAGTATCTTCATGTACTTTTTAGCCTATGCTAATGAAGAACCCTATTGGATGTTGTTTTTGCATGAAATTAGGTTTGTGGATCTCTGTTAAAGTCAGAGATTGCCCATCAATCCCAATCAGTCCATCAATTGTCCAACAATTTAGGTAACATGACTTTTGTTACCATGAATAAGCGTGGCTTTATGGATCTACCCATAAGCGTTCCCACACCTCTTATATTAACTATTTAACTGATTTATTTCTACAATGCATTCTCACTGAAAAAAATGGTCCAATTGAAGCATGGTGTGGATCTATAAAAAAAACATAACTCATCAATTCTTCTTAAATAAATCTTGTTTTCTCTGGATATAAACCAAAATACACACAGAAAACAAATAATACAAAAGCCTAAAAATAAATAATCCCAAATAAATCCTATACATTTTTGCTGGTAACAAAAAGTAAATGCTTCCTTTGACATACATTATGAACTTTTGGGTCCACATTTTGGATTGGCCAGCATGTACTGTAATTCTAAAGATTTACAGTACCGTAAATCAATATGTAACAAAGATTATACGGGAAAATACATTTTATACTGTTCACAGAAAGTTACAGATTGGAAAAAATAATGAGTGTAAGGCTTGTATTTCTCATGCTTTAACTATTTTAAAGTCCCTTTTAGAAGCTTTACCCTTCTTATTTTTTTAATGAAATGTTCAAACATTTCAAAACCCCTTTTTAAAACATCTCCATATTTACAATACATTAGATATTGTTCTACTTTCTTAAACTCATCATGAGCATTCACATATACTCAAATAGATTAAAATTGTTTTTTTTTCACATGCAACAGTGATTGCATATTTCATTTTAATGAAATGATAAGTGGTTTTCAGTGCTAAGAGTGAGCAGTACTCTAAAGAGCCTTTGCATAACATTCTATGTTAATAAATGGAGCTCACTGCAATGATTTAATAAACCATTACCACATCTTTAAAGTACAGGCTTTAAAATCTGCAACAAGAGACAAAGACAAAATAGAAAATTGTCTTTCAAGATACTTATCACAATTCTTTATCATTTGTATTGTTTAAGTGTATTAAACAATAATAAAAAGCTTTGATTTAATTTAAAGATATTCAATCTGCTGCCACAAAAGGTCTAGAGAATTCAATCGAATGGCAAGGCAGACTGAAAGAAATAGTTTATCATGGTCACACACAGCATGCATTGTGGGAAGTAAATTACATGATATCTTTAAATCATCTGCAGAAAATAATGTAGAAATAGCATAGTAGTACCACATATTTCAAATTCACTACTGATTTAGTTGAAATAAAAACTGACATGTTTGAAACAAGAAAGAAAGATATTTGAAGATTATGCTATCTATATACACAACTACTCTGACTTAAAGCAGTAGGCCATGATTGTATCACCCAACAAATGAACATTTTATACTAAGTAAAGACAACTGTATACATTTTTAGACATTTATACCTCATTTTTTAAGAGCAAATATACCATAACAACATATGATAGGCTGAGAATTTCTGATTTTATTCCCACCCCTCCTAGCCTTCGACTCATAATGATAACCAACAGTAGCATAATTAAAATTGTTGTGTAGGTACATAGATAATGGATTTGTAACAAATTGATAATGATTGGCAATGATTGGTAGGTTGAGAAACTTTGGCTTCATTACCCTGACATAGAAGATGTGGGGCTGAGGATAAGAGATCAAAAAAGGATTGTTACACCTCAAAGCCACGATGAGTGCACAGCAACACACAGGACAAGAAAAAAAAACATGTGAATGAAACCTGCAGTGTTGTCCTTCCTCTGGGAATACTAAAAGGATATAACACTATGATTAGGGAACAGAAATTTTAGAGGCACAGAAACACTGTGAATGGATGGCAAAACACACCAACTCTGTTGACAAAGCATGACAGCACAGATGGGCAGCCTGGGGGGAAGGAAAAGTGGCCGGCATCGATGAACTTCCTGGGCCAGAGGCATCATGTCCAGGGCTAGGTTAGACAGGATGGCTGAAGGCACCATACCTAGAGCCAGGAGAGAGGAGGGGAGAGACCTGGTGCTAACCAACTATTGTCGGCCAAGAGGAGGGTGGCAGACAACATTTCTCTGAACCCAATAAGCATAAAGCAACACAGTCAGATAAAGCACCAAGTGAACAAGGCACAGGAGCAGGTATAAATTATTCAGAGCGAAGCTGAAAGCATGGTAGAGTAGGGGATGGAAATGGAGACTGGGAATTGTCTGATATTTCAAAGCATAGCTCATTTGGGATTAATTAATCAGTGTGCTGCAGCGAGAAAGATGGAAAGCAAGAACCAGAGTTGTTACTCCACCACACGATAAATACAGGCCTAGCCTTCCTCGAATTCCCTTCCCTAGTTGAAGTAACCAGTTGTATTTATTGACTAAGCAGAAAAACTTAGTTTTATCAAGTAATATTGGTTTATACTAACCAAAAAGAATTTTAGAACGATCATAAACATATGTTTTCTTATATAATGCATGTACTGTATCAAGAAATTTTAGCCCTTCCCTGCAGAGGTTACAATCTAATTGTTGGTGCAGGAAATAAAATGACTAGTCCAAGATCAAACCAGTATTACAGTAATGCATCTATTTTATTATTTAGTATGCAGTATACACTTTGACAATTTAAATGACAAAAATTGTGATAATTATAAAGACAATGGCATTTATTTATGTATTTCTGGTAAGATGTGTTAAAGTTCTTTAAAAGCACATAGTCTGTAGGAATTGGAATATTCACCCAATAACCTTTGCCATTATTAACATTGTACTGTATCTTACCAAAATATTTTTTTAAAAACATTTTAAACTTAGAGTAAAGCATATTAACAATATCAGCAAATAGAGCCGCGGCCGCTTTTATTTGAACACTTCTCGGATATTTTCCAGTGACTTTTTCCGAATGCCATGCGCTTCGCCGAGTTCATGCGGCGTTCATGCAACATTCATGCCGTATTCATGTCGCATTCATGCCGGCGTCACCCGCGCTTGATCTGTTTAATGAGAATGGTTCGGATGTAATTGGTTGAAATTCTTCGCGTATCCGCCAGGTGGCAGATATTCATGAATTGTAATGAATTCTAATGTGTACACTACATGTGCTTCAGTAATGTGTCGACTTGCAGGTGTTTAAAAAATGCCACAGTGGTCCTTTGTGAATTGACCTTTGTACTGAAGAAGTTACAACACAGTATCTATTTAGGCGTTTCATATTAAAAACTTAATGCAAAGTGTCTGGTGTTCAATTCTATTGTCCAGAGAGGTCCAGAGATGAGTACACCACTGCAGTCCATGTTCAAAAAACCCGACATAATGTACGCTTATTTAATATGGTCAGCAATTAGTTCAGCAGATGATAAGATGGCCATAGTTGGTCAAATTTATCAATATTTTATCGAAAATTATGACTTTTACAAATTTTTACCAGATGCTCATGTGTGGAAGCGTGCAATAAAGAAAAAGTTATGTATCAATCTGTGTTTTTTTCGTATTGCTCCTGCACCCGGAGTTACAGGAGGAGGGTATTGATGTGTTGCCCCAGATTTTTCCAGTATCTTTGATCATGGAGGCTTCAAAAGGTGAAAGGTCATGGAAAAACCAACTAAGAATCGTCAGTCCCAGGCAAGCAATGCACCAGCGCTAGCACCAGCTTCCAATAACGGTCCGACAGTCAGTGAAAACCTGCTGACCGGCAACCCTTGTTATTTGTCCCTGCCTGGATACCTGCAGCCTGAGCAGGATTTCACATACAGATACCAGCAATCTTGCATGTACCAAAGCGATTTCCAGCTTCATCAGCTGTCAACTACAGGTGTAGCAGGCCCACTGTCACCTGTCAACTACGTGTATAATCAAGACTACGGGACTGTCAGTGGCTAGGCGCCAACCGAATGGCAAAGTCTATGGTGGGTACAACTGCCGTATTTAATTGTTTTTTTACAATATCAATGCACAGTAAAGCGATTCTCCTGTAATCAATCGCTTTGCTTATGGTTATTTAGTTCTTTTAGTCACAATTCGCCAAAATGTAGTCCAACAATATCATTGGCTGAGCAGCTTCTACGGTAGATACTGAACAATTGGTGGACAGCTAGGCGCATGCGCATTGGAAGCTTGTTGAAACGCATACTGAATGCGTCTCATCACATCTAGGCGCATGCGTGTATGTGAACAAGAGACGCCCCCCGAGAAAATTATTGTTGGGATTGACCGAGGGGACTGCGGGAACTTCTTTAGGGGACAGACTAATTTAAACCAACCATTACAGTAATACTTTTATTTTTCTTCCTCAGAAAATAAACTTTGTCATCAGGCTGAGAATGGCAAATGGAGGGATTTCGATGGATATCGTTTTTTGTAACGATGCTTGCACACTGCTGAATCTGAATCAGTGCCATTTTTATTGATTAGGATAGAATAACTGTGAGCTTTATAGAAAACCTGAAACAGTATGCTGTTTTTTTCATAAAGTAAACAATACTTTTTTACATACTGTACTGTATAATAAACCCCGAAAATAAAAAGTATGCATTTATTCTGTACATGTATTACAGTATGTGTGTTCTAATAATAATACTAATACTAATAATGCGTTTTAATACTGTTTTGATGTAATGCGCATGCCTACCCCGCATGCCCCCCAAGGAGACACAATGAAACAATTACAATTATAACAAGCCGCATTTATTTTATTGGTGGAGTAAGTCAAAAAACATTCATGGTGTACTTTAAGTAAAAACATTGAAGAATACAATTTAAAACAAGCAGCATTTTTTTTATTGGTGGAGTAAGTTAAAAAAAAACATTCATGGTGTACTGTAAGTGTGACTGGGTAAATAAACGTCACCAGCCATATGCCTGGCAGACCTACAGTATGTGTAGGTCTACAGTGCAGCAGTGAGGAGGTTAACTTTCAGCTGAGTTAATTAGTCTCAGCCCAGCTGCCTCATCAAGGTGTTTTAAACCCCTAGGCTGTACACACATGCAGGCTAGCTGGTCAGGAGACAGGAGTGAAATGCTGAAGTAAGATTACTGCTACAAGGTCTGTTTTCAAAGTACATGTTTGATGAACTGTCTGGGTCCTGCATGCTGAAAAGAAGCTGCCTTGTTTTTCTATGCTGAAGAGAAGCTATTTTGTTTTTGTATGCTGACAAGAAGCTGGTTTGTTTTTGTGTGCTGTAATTTTTAAGGCTCAATAAATAAGCCTTATCAAGAAAACCCACGTGTGGTTGCATGTACCCTGCAACAGTAAGTAAAAACATTTTAGAATACAACTTAAAACAAGCAGCATTTATTTTATTGGTGGAGTACAGTAAGTAAAATACATTCATGGTGTACTTTAAGTAAAAACATTGAAGAATACAATTTAAAACAGGCAGCATTTTTTTATTGGTGGAGTAAGTAAAAAATCATTCATGGTGTACTTTACGTAAAAACATTGAAGAATACAACTTAAAACAAGCAGCATTTTTTTTATTGGGGGAGTACAGTAAGTAAAAATTCATTCATGGTGTACTTTAAGGAAAAACATTGAAGAATACAATTTAAAACAAGCAGCATTTTTTAATGGTGAAGTAAGTAAAAAAACATAAAACAATCAACAAGTCAAAAATGAATCAACATTTGAACAGACGACCAATCACGCAGCGAATTCGATCCCCAGCAGATCGTCCTTCCAGGGACGATGCCTTGTATGCCGCAAAATGCCATTTATGGAGTCTCTCACGATCTTCATTAAATGATCGCTAATTGTAAAATAGCGCCGCAATTCCTCCACAATAGTCTTTCTTACATTTTCAGGAAAAGCCTTTTTGACGCGATTCCCTTTGTAGTTTACATTGTGGGCCCATCCGCAGTACACCATGTAGGGCACGTGGTGCTTGAAAATGTACATGGCATATTTCTGGGCTACACCACCACTTGCAAACCTATACTTCTCCCTGACTTGCTGGGACAGCTTGCGCAAGATGATGTTGGGCACCGTCTCAATGCAAGCGTATGTGGGTGGGATTCTGGGAGCGGGTGTGCTTCTGGGAGCGGGTGTGCTTCTGGGAGCGGGTGTGCTTGTGGCGGAGGGCAAGGGTAGGTTGTCTGGGAGGATGCTTTCCTCCTGTCTAGGTTGCCTTGTCTGTGTTGTCTCCTGGCATGGCCTTGATGGGGTTGTCACGTCATCCTCGTCAGCGGCATACAGTACATGAACACATATTCTTCTGATGAAAGTGGTGCGCTAAGTTATGGAAGGTTGAAGGTCCCATTCATCCCATCCACGCCACCTTCCTGCTCCTGCGTCAGAGATACAGGGGCATGAACTCCAAGCAAATTATGTATCCCCGCTATGTCAGTCTCTATCTTCTCCATGCGCTTATAAATCTTCTCCATCCGTTGATCCATCTTCTCCATCCGTTGATCCATCTTCTCCATCCGTTGATCCATATTTAGCATGGTCTCTAAAAGAAGATCTATCTTTACCAGCATAGAATTCACAGGGATATCGAAACTTAACCCATTCAGCATGCGGTCTAAGGAGCTGGATCTTGTGCATGGGGTGCTGTGGACATCTGGGTGGATGGGTGCTGAAGAGGATGAGATGGGGGTTCCCTGGAGAGAAGCGGCAGCGTCGTCGAGGAGTGATGGAGAAAGTGGCCTGTGGATTTAAGGGAGAGAAGTGGCAGCGTCGTCAAAGAGTGATGGAGAAGGTGACCTGTGGATTTCCGGGAGAGAAGTGGCAGCGTCGTCGAGGAGTGATGGAGGAGGTGACCTGTGGATTTCCGGGATAGCAGCGGCAGCATCGTCGAGAAGTGATAGAGGAGGAGACACGTGGGTGCTGTGGGTCCGATTGGTTGGCTTCCATTTGTTTTGCTTTGTGTCTACATCAGCAAATTTCTTCTTAACATAATAAGGCTTCTTAAAAGCCTTAGCCTTTGGAGTTGTCAGAAGGTTTTCTTATTAGCCTTAGCCTTTCGCTTTGGTCTTGGCTTGGAAATAGCTTCCGCCTTTCGCTTTTTCGGCACGACAGGCACGGCAGAAGAGAGTGGGTTCCTGCGTCCGTAGAATTGGGGTTTATCCATGGAAGCAGATGGCACAGTGCAGTATCTGGACAAGGGCAAGCTCAGATACAGATCATCGAGTAGGAGGCTATGCAATGTGTGTCACCTTTTATGCATGGCGATAAGGTGCAGGTGTTAAAAGTGGGCGTACTCTAATGTGACTCATTAACATATAAATACACCATCCATTTTGTGGATTCACTGCACATTGAATACACAGACTAAACATCGAATATACATTCTTGTGCTTGTATTTATTTCTACACGCAGCGATGACTGTTAAAAAGATTTCTAAGGATCTCAGCATGAGAATAAAGGAGATGTACACGACAACGAATTTCAGATATTCAACGCTGGTTAAGTACTTCTGGCTTCGTTGTAGCAGCAGCCAAAGTGAGGTACAGTGGTGGCCGACCTGAGTCTAAATCGGCTAGATCCACGGCTCTCAGATAATGCCGGTTAGGTGCGGTTTTCTGTTTGTTTCGCCTGGAGTGAACTGCGTTATTTTAGCGCTCGTGATTTTAGCATTTTATTCTCGCCGTCTGCAATACTGCAATGCCGTGTAAAAACTCGGGGGGGCGTTTGCGTGCTGTTGTCTTGGAAGTCTAATACCTTCGCGGTTCAACCTACGTCAGTACACAGTTTGTGTGTGCGCGCGCAGTAATTATAAATTTGCATATTTAAGTATACATGCATTTGCAGTGCTGTGCTGCTGTACAGTATGTCTCATTTGAAAATTGTTGAAACGCATAGGCGTGTACAGTACTGTAACAGTGTCACATTTCGGCATATACAGCGCTCTCCCCTCGCTCAGGATAATTAACTGCACTGCAGGGTATTTCAACTTCTTATCTTCTCTACAATGCAGTACATCTCTCCCACACCATTCCTTTGAACGTGTGTCTGGTTTCAATCACATTCCTGCTTAACAGCAGGTGATTACTACGCATGCGGCTGTTACTTCGCCCACCACTGCTTGCTTGCTTGCTGGCTTGAGTGAGTGACAAAAATTTTTTTTTTACATTTTTTTAATTGTAAATTTTATTTTTATTTTCTCTATAAGCCTGCAAAAACCATCTTACTGTATTATGATATTCAATCTGTGCTGTAGCTTTTGACTGCGACCCTGTGCGTTTGACTGCACATGGTTGATTTGTGTGCTTTTTACGTACTGTATTTGGGGGTGTATTATTATGATGAACTGTCTTTTGAAATTAAAGTATGTCTTTATCTTTGAACTTCATGCAGCTATACCCTGTAGCCCCCTCCCCCACGAACACACACAAGGCTAGCTCAAGGATTTGAATTTCCACGGAGTTGTTAATTTTCTGAATCTTGTCATTGTGTTCTTAATCCGTCCATAGCCGAGCTACAAAGCCTCACTGCGCCTGCGTATAATCCTTTTTGAGATGGGAGCTAGCTGCTTACTGCGCATGACTCACCCAACCCCCCCATCTCCACAGAGTCGTTCATTTTCTGAGTCTTGACATTGTGTTCTTAATCTGTCCATAGCCGAGCTACAAAGCCTCACTGCGCCTGCGTGTAATCCTTTTTGAGATGGGAGCTAACTGCTTACTGCGCATGACTCACCCAACCCCCCCTCTCCACAGAGTCGTTAATTTTCTGAATCTTGACATTGTGTTGTTAATCTGTCCATAGCCGAGCTACAAAGACTCACTGCGCCTGCGTGTAATTCTCTTTCAGATGGGAACTTTGAGGCTTTGTTTACGGCAACGCTTTGGAAAATCCCTTCTCGAATTTGATTTCCACAGAGCATCACCTCTCTATGCGCCTGTGTGTAATCCTCTTTCGGATGGGAGCTAGTTGATTCCTGCTCATGCGCCTGTAACTTCACACACCACTGCTTGCTTGAGTGCCCCCCCCAAAAAAATTTTAAGTATGATTTTTTAACTGTAATTTTATCCACAAGCCTGCAAAAAAATCTTGATATTACGATATTCAATCTGTGCGTTTGCTGCACATGGTTGATTTGTGTGCTTTTTATGTACTGTATTTGGGGTGTAGGGACCAAATTACAGTATTATGATGAACTGCCTTTTGAAATTACTGTACTGTACTCTACTCTATGTAAATATAAATAATATATATACAGTATTGTTGTAATATAAATATACAAAATATACAAAATATATATACTGTTGTAATATAAATATAAATAGAAAAAATATATATACAGTTGTAATATAAATATAAATATACAAAATATATATACTGTTGTAATATAAATATAAATATACAAAATATATATACTGTTGTAATATAAATATAAATAGAAAAAATATATATACTGTTGTAATATAAATCTACAGAAATAACCAAAATATTAGATACAGTACTGTAGATCTACAGTACATTTTTTTTTAAAGTTGTATAAATATACTTACGCGTTTGTTACCCTTGGTGCCCTTTTGAATTCTCTGTTTTTTCCGTGTGCATGATAGCTCACGGTGGTTGCTGGCACAACGAGGCCAGAAGTAGCTAACCAGCGTTGGATAGCAGCAATTCGGTGTCCACTTGTGTACATCTCCTTAATTCGCATGCTGAGATCCTTGGAAATCTTTTTAACAGCCATTGCTGCGAGTAGAAAGAAATACAAACACAAGAATGTATATTTGATGTTTAGTCAATGTGTATTCAATGTGCAGTGAATCCACAATATGGAGGTGTATTTATACGGTAATGACTCACATTAGAGTACGTCCACTTTCAACACCTGTATCTCGCCGCCATGCATAAAAGGTTAAACACTTTGCATAGCCCCCAACTCGATGATCTTTATCTGAACTTGCCCTTGTCCAGATACTGCATTATGCAATCTGCTTCCATTGAACAACCCTGATTCTACGGACGCAGGAACCCACTCGCCTCTGCCATGCCTGTCATGCAGAAAAAGCGAAAGGCGGTTGCCGTTTCCACGCCAAGGCAAAAGCGACAGGCTAAGGCCAATAAAGAAAACCTTCTGCTGACCCCAAAGTCTAAGGGTTTTCATAGACGTCAGCCTTATCATGTCAAGTAGAAATACGGTGATGTAGTCTCGACGCAAAATGAATGGGAGCCAACCCATCGATCCCGCAGAACACTTCCTCACATACGCTTCGACGACTCTGCCGCCGCTGTCCCGGAAATCTTCAGCCCATCTTCTCCACCCCTCATCCTCGACGCTGCCGCCGCCCTCCCGGAAACCCACAGGCCATCTTCTCCAGTTCTATCCGACGACGCTGACGCTGGTGCCTCTGAAATCCACGGGTCACTTTCTCCTTTGATCTTAGACGACTCTGCTACTCGCCCGGAAATCCAAAGGTCACTTTCTCCATCCCTCTTCGACGACGCTGCCGCTTCTCCTCTACCGGATATCCACAGGTCACCTCCTCCACCCTTCTTCGACGTCACTGCCGCTTCTCTCCATGGAACCCCCATCTCATCCTCCGTTGCACCCATCCACCCAGATGTCCACATGCCATGCACAAGAAGCAGCTCGTTAGACTGGATGCTGCAAGGGTTAACTGTGGATATCCCCGGGAACTCTATTGTGCTGGCAAAGATAGATCTGCTTCTGGAGACCATGCTAAATGTGGAGCAACAGATGCTACATATGGATCAACGGATGCTAGATATGGATCAACGGATGGATGGACGGATGGAGAAGATAGAGGCTGACTTAGCGGGTATACATCATTTGCTCGGTCTTCATGCCCCTGTATCCCCGACGCCAGAGCAGGAGGGTGGCATGGATGTGCTGAATGGGAGCATCGACCCCCTTCCATCACCAAGCGCACCGCCTCCACCAGAAGATGTAGTGTACCAGTACATGTATGCCATTGAGGAGGACATGACAACCCCGTCAAGACCACGCCAGGAGACAACACGGCGACCAAGACCGGAAGAAAGCTTCCTCCCAGACAACCTACCATCGCCCGTCGCCTCAAGCACACCTGCTCCCAGAAGACCTACATTCGCTCGCATCGATACGGTGCCCGACATCACCCTGTGCGATCTGCCACCGGTGCTCAGGGAGAAGTATAGGGTGATGAGTGCTGGTGAACCCCACAAGTATGCCTTGTTACTTTTTAAGCACCATGTGCCCTACTCTTTGTACTGCGACTGGGCCTTCAGAGTGAACTACGAAGGAAATCACGTAAAAAAGGAGCTTCCTGCCAATTTAAGAAAGACCATTCTGGGGGAATTGCGGCGCTTTTATACAATTACAGATCCTGTAATGAAAGGCGTTCGAGACTGCATTAATGGCGTTTTGCGACATGCAAGGAATCGGCCATGGACGGACAATCTGGTGGACTTTCTGGTTTAATCACGGGTACTGTAAGACCATACTGTTGTGCTGAACTGTACTGTACATGTTTGGACCTGGTGTACTTAAATAAAGGAGATGTTGTTGTGTGTTTTAATTTGTATTTATACAGAAATGTTTTAACTTGCTGTACACACACACAGGACCTGCACAATTCCAGTCCCGGAGGGCCGCAAACAGACACGGTTTTCAAGGTTGTCCTGAAAACCTGGCCTGTTTACTGCCCTCGAGGACTGTAGTGGTGCAGGCCTGACTGATTGTTTTGCACTCCATCCCACTGTACTATATATGTTTCTTTAATAAAGGAGATGTTGCGTTTTGTATACTGTATTTTATGAATAAAGATTTTTTTTAATCACAGGTAAGACCATATTGTTGTTCTGAACTGTATTGTACTGTACATGTTTTGACCTGCTGTACTTAAATAAAGGCGATGTTGTTGTGTGTTTTTTAACTTGTATTTATACAGAAATGTTTTAACTTGCTGTACACACACACAGGACCTGTACAATTCCAGTCCCTGAGGGCCGCAAACAGGCACGGTTTTCAAAGGTTAGCCTGAAAACCGGGCCTGTTTGCTGCCCTCGAGGACTGTACTGGTGCAGACTGTTTTGCACACCATCCCACTGTATATGTTTTGACTTGCCGTTCCTTAATAAAGGAGATGTTGCGTTTTGTATATTTTATGAATAAAGAATTTGTTTTTAAAACATGTGACTGTAAACCATACTGACTGACTGTAAATGTTTTTACTTTCTATACATAAATGTTTTCACTACACTAGCAGTAAACCAAACACCTGTTGATGTTTTGAATTGCTGTGCACTTAAAATGTTTCTACATTGTACAGTATTTGTAAATAAATGTTTTTGTACTTACTCCACCAATAAAAGAACATGTTGATTTGTTTTACATTGTTCCATTGGCTCCTTTGCTACTGTAACAAAATACAGTGTTTCTAGAATGTACACTACTGTCCAGGCATACTGTGCTGTATACTGTAGGCATGCTCAGTACAAGAGTATTAAAAAAAATAGAAGACACATACAGTACTGTACTGTACTGTATGTACTGGCACTGTATAGAAGACACATACTGTATGGACAGTACTGTAATACATGTAGAATAATTGCATAGTTTTTATTTTTTCGGGTTTATTACACAGTATACTGTATATAAAAAAGTATTGTATACTGTACGGCCGGAAAACATCAGCATACTGTTTCAGCTACAGTATTCTATCCTAATCAATAACGACGGCCACTAAACTGTAAGCTCTGGTACGTGGGTTTTTAAATCCGATTCAGCAATGTGCAGGCATTGTTAAACAAAGCGATATTATCCATCGAAATCCCCCCATTAGCCGTTTTCTTTTCTGAGGAAAAACAAAAAGAAAAGTTTTACTGTAATGGTCAGCCATCTAAAGAAGTTCCCAGCCAGTCCCACCAATAATTTTCTCGGGGGGCATCTCCTGTTCACATGCGCATGCGCCTACTGCTGCGGCCAAGTTTATTCGAGCATTTGCCCGTTCTTGGCCGCAGCAGTAGCCTGGCGCGCTCCCGAGGGTGACGGGCGCGCGCCGAAGCAGCGGAAGAGCGCCCTCCGATCGGGGCGCTCTCCCTACCGCTGCCGGGTCCGCCGGGTCCCCCAGAACCCCCTGCCGCCGTCCCGCGATCGCGGGACACCAGGGCTCCCTCGGGGAGCCCTGGACGCGCGTGCAGGGGGCGCAGGCTCCCGAAGACGCGTGACCGCGCGTCTATGACGCGCGGCACGCCGAGGGGCGGCCACTAGCAAGCCGGGAAATCTCCCGGCTTGCGGTACCGGCCACACTTTAATAAAGTGTGTCGGTAGTGTACTGTCGATGTAATGACACGCATATGCGTTTCAAGAAGGTTCCAATGTGCATGCGCCTAGCGTTCCACCAATTGTTCAGTATCTGCAGCACAGTACTGGAGAAGCCGCTCAGCCAATAATATTGCTTACAGGATAATCACTTGACTTTTGAATCGCGCCGATATTGATACAGTATTGGCAAAATAAAAAAAAACACAGAAATAATACGGCAACAATACTCACCATAGAATTTCCCATTCAGCTGGCGCCAGCGCCGGGCCACTGCCAGTCCAGTATTCCTGATCATCCACGTCGATAGTTTGCAGTGGGACTAGTACACATGTAGTGAGCTGATTAGGCTGGAAATTGCTTAGGTACATGCAAGCTCGATCGAAACTGCACGCGAAATCCGTCTCAGGCTTTCTGGATAGACAGCAAGGGTTGACACTGACGGTGGGACCGTTATTGGAAGCCGGTGCTGGTGCTGGTGCATTGCTTGGTAGCGACTGTTATTTCTTAGTTGGTTTTAACACGACCTTTCGCCTTTTGCCGTCTGCATGATCATAGATACAGGAAAAAGCCAGTGATACACACCAATACCCTCCAACAAATTGTGGCTCAATACGATAAAAACAGGGATCGCTACATAACCTTCTCCTTATTGCACGCTTCCACGTATGAGGAGCTGGCGAAAATTTGTAAAAGTCATAGTTTTCGATAAAATACTGATAAATTTGTACAACTGTTGCCATCTTATCATCTGTTGCATTAATCGCGGCCCATATCAAATACGCGCAACTTCTGTCGGGTTTTTGGAAAACGGGCTGCACTTGAACACTCATGGCGATGGCTCTCTGGAGAATACTGTAACAGAAACTGGTCTTTGTCTTTATTTAATATGAAAAGCCTAAATTGATACATTTTTGCAACCTCTTCCTTCAGTCTCAAGGCCAATTTACAATAGCACACTGTGGTATCTTTTTTAAACGAAACACCTGCAAGTCGACACATTACTGAGCGCATGCGCATTACAATTCATGCATATCTGCCATCTGCGGACATGTGAAGAATTGCAACCTATTAAATCCAAACCATTCTCAATAAACGCTTCAACCGCGCGCAAAATGAATGCGGCATGCTCCCGATGAAGTGCGTCGCATTCCAGGAAAAAGCCAGGGAAAAACCGGCGATGTGTTAGAATAAGATGCGCCGCAGCAGTATCATGCACACGGAAAGACCAAAAAAGTCACGAGGACAGCACGGTTACTACCGCGTAAGTACTGTAAAGTATTTTGAATACTGTATGTTTTCTGTACCGTGCAGTAATGCAATAGCGCTTTTATTGTTTAGATGGCTTATTGGTTTTAACAGAATAATTTTCCTAGCAATTATTAGATAAACTGTACTGTACAATTTGTTTTTGTGTTGCATCTCCTTCCTCAATTATCATAATTGCATTCCCACATCCTTATAATCAATTCTACAGTATTTGAAAGTGAATTGCACCTCTTTCCTTAATTATCACTCACTTCATTATTACTCATTATGACTCACGCACTCACAACCCCCCATTAAAGTACACAGTTTACTCACATTCTGACACACACACACACACACACACACACACACACACACACACACACACACACACACACACACACACACACACACACACACACACACACACACACACATTAAGTACCGTTAATATTATATCTATTATATATATATATATGTTATACTGTATATATATATATATATATCTGTCATACTGTATATATATATATATATATATATATATATATATATATATATATATATATATATATACATATATATATATATATATATATATATATATATATATATATATATTGTTATTGCTGTATATTTATAAAACTCTATTCTATATCTATCTATTATTATTGTTCTCGCTGTATATTTATAGAACTCTATTCTATATCTATCTATTATTATTGTTATCGCTGTATATTTATATAACTCTATTCTATATCTATCTATTATTATTGTTATCGCTGTATATTTATATAACTCTATTCAATATCTATCTATTATTATTGTTATCGCTGTATATTTATATAACTCTATTCTATATCTATTATTATTGTTATCGCTGTATATTTATATAACTCTATTCTATATCTATCTATTATTATTGTAATCGCTGTATATTTATATAACTATTATATTACAGTATTATATATATTTAGCCATACTGTAGCCCTGAGCATAAATTATGTACTGTACTTGTGGGCTACTGTAACGTATTGTTGTTTCCTGTAGGGAGACAACTATTCTGGTTGACCAAATAAATGAAGAGAATGATGAGAAGAGTGCCTTGAGGGTCAAAGGCACTCTGCATAAAAATCACAATCTAACCGTATCAGAGACCAGCATAAAGAAGATGAGACGCAGCATTGGATGGAAATATGGACGTGTGAGGTTAGTACTGGACAGTACAGGAGGTAAAAGTGTGGTTTAAGAAACTGTACTGTACCTATACAATTATTCCTTGTCATTACAGAGCGTACTCTATGATAAGGGACGTCAACAAGATCAAGAGAGTGGTCCAGGAACAGGCATGGATTGACAGTGGCAAAACTTTTCAGGATTGCATCTTTACTGACAAGTTTACTGTATCGCTGGAGAGATTTGCAACCATTGCATTCCACAAAAAAGCACGCATATCTATGAAGCCGTGTCCAAAACACCCAGTGAAGATGCATGTGTGGGGTGCCATCTCTAGGCGTGGACCAGGATGCATTGTCATCTTTGAAGGTAAAATATATAAAATGCATCATCATCTTTGATGGAAAAATAAGGCCCAAACTCACACGCTGTAGCCTTATGCACTGTACTGTACTAGTGTGCATTATTTTGAGCCCTTTTCTTTTCTTGTTACAGGAATCATGAATTAAGCTTTTTTCCAAGAGCAAATAGTGCCAGAGATTGTGGAATACATGACACGTGAATTCCCAGATGGTCACCGTTTCTACCAGGACAACGATCCCAAGCACACCGCGTCTACATGCGCATATTCTTGCCTGCGGTATCACCTGGGTGAAGACGTGAGCGGAGTAAGTACGGTAACCATGTCTCATTTTTTCCCACTGTTTACTGTGTATCTCTTTAACTAATTTTTTTCCTTTTTTTCCCCCTCCAATGACAGATCGCCAGACTTCAATCCTATCAAAATGGTCTGGCATCAGCTGAAGGATTTTAAACCACCACAAAATGGTGAAACCCTCCAAAAAGGATGATTTGTCGAAAGGCTACTGAGTTTTTGGAATGATGTACTCACCGTGGAACGATGTAATAAATATATCGACCATATAGCGACTGTGTTGCCCATTGTGATACAACATAATGGGCATGCATCAGGAAGGTAGTATGGTACAGTACTGTACTGTAGTATATTAAGTACAGGCACACCAAGTACAGTATGATACAGGTATGTATGGCACAGATTGTTTTACAGTATACAGCATGCACTTCACTGCACTCATTTTTTCTTTCCAGAGAGAGCTGCACTCCCAATTTGTTACAAAGTATTTCACAGTAGTCATACAGTAGTTACAGTACAGTAGTTAAACTGCATAGTCCAGTATGGAGTAGCTATACTGTACACAATGCCATTATATGCACTTAACTGCACCATTTTTTTCTTTTCAGAGAGAGCTGCACTCCCAATCTTGTTACAATGTATTTTACAGTAGTCATACAGTAGTTCCAGTATACATTAGTTTGGCAGTAGTAACTGTTTAGTCCAATATGGAGTAGCAATACTGTACACAGTGCCATTATATGCACTTACTGTAACTGCACTAACTGTTTCTTTCCTTTTCACAGAGAGCTGCACTAAAAAAGGATGGATGGGGGGAGGGGGGTATCTTGTGTAAATTGTGTGAACTTTGTGTATAGTTTATCTACAGTACACACATTTACACAACCCCCCCTCTCAATGAACTACAGAATTAAATGTTGCCATGACGAAGAAGAGAAAGACTAAAAATTTGTATTACTGTTTTATTATTTTAAATGTGCATATTCATGATTATTTGTATTTTTCATTCTTCCAAGATTATCCACCGGACCCCAATTTTCAACTGACAGAAAAAACTACAGTACATGTACAAAGAAGATAAAGACTGAATTTTGTATTATTCATGATTATTTGTATTTTTTATTCCTGATAAAATAAAATAAATATTTCATTACACTCACGATAATCATAATCATTGAACTCACCCCCCCCCCCCCAAAGAAAAAGAAAGAATGACAAAAATTGGTAATTTATCAAAAACATGATTCAGATGATGCTGGTTTTTTAAAATGTCTTTTTTTTCTTTGAACTTTAAATTCACTTTGATTGTGTGGGGGGGAATTCTTCGAGAAGGCTTTGGGTTTGTGTGTGAAGTGCTTAGGGGTGGGCTACACTACTTAGTGTAGTTGCCAAGAAGGATTTATCAGATTAACATATTAAATTCCGGAAGGTGTGGATACACATTTCTATTCATTACATTCATCTAAACAGTACAGTACGTTGTAAACCTCAAAAGTCTACACTAGTTTCTGTAGTTGCCAAGAAGCTCTAATCAGATTAACATATTAAATTTGAGAAGGGATTATCACACGTGCACATGCGTTACCCTAAACAAAGCCTCAAAGGATTGGGGGGGGGGTGGATGGATGAGTCATGAGAATTACACGCAGACGCAGAGATGTGACACCAGGCTCGGGATGATTACAACCACAAAGCCAACCATTTGAAAATGAATGGTCTATGTCGATAAGAAGTTGAAATCAAATCCTTGAGCCTTGTGTGTGTGTGCGGGGGGGGGGGGAGTAAAGCTGCATGAAGGATTAGCTGTACTGTCATTCAAAGAAATATTTTCAACAGGTCATCATAATGTTTTGATCCCCACAACCCCAAATAAATAAAAATCACATAAATAAAGCATGTGCATGACTAGTGTCGCATTATAAAGCTACAGTACCGATTGAATATCAGAATATCACAAATTTTTATGCAGGCTCATGTCTGGAAGCGAAACCAAAAAAATAGCAACAATTTTTTTTTTTCAGACTTGAACTTCTAAATGAATGTTAAGTTATACACGCATGCGCATTAATAATCAACAAGGTCCCAAAGAGAATTACACGCTGGCGCAGAGATGTGACACCAGGCTCGGGAATATTACAACGACAAAGCCAACCATTTGAAAATGAATGGTCTGTGTCGATTAGAAGTTGAAATCAAATCCTTGATCCTTGTGTGTGTGTGTGCGGTGGGGGGTGGGGGGAGCGGGGTAAAGTTGCATGAAGGATTAGCTGTACTGTCATTCAAAGAAATATTTTCAACAGGTCATCGTAATGTTTTGATCCCCACAACCCCAAATAAATAAAAATCACATTAATAAAGCATGTGCAGGACTAGTGTCACATTAAAAAGCTACAGTACCGATTGAATATCAGAATATCACAAATTCTTATGCAGGCTCATGTCTGTAAACGAAACCAAAAAAAAAATAAAAAAATTTCAGACTTGAACTTCTAAATGAATGTGAAGTTATACACGCATGCACATTAATAATCAACAAGGTCCCAAAGAGAAATACACGCAGGCGCAGAGATGTGACACCAGACTCGGGAATATTACAATGACAAAGCCAACCATTTGAAAATGAATGGTCTTTGTCGATTAGAAGTTGAAATCAAATCCTTGAGTCTTGTGTGTGTTACACCGGTGCTGCCCGCAGATCAGACCCGTCACCTGAGCTGAAGGGGAAGTGGTAATACACGCACCCACAGCAAAGGGAGCGTGTCCGGAGTGTGGTATGAAGCATTGCCAGGCCAGGTGTAGTAAGGTAGACAATACTTGCCGGTTGTAGAGATGCCTCGCCGAAGTCAGGGACTGCAGAGTGGAGATAGGTCGTTGTCCAAGCCATGTTCAAGGGGTTACCAGAGTGAGCGTTGTCCAAGGAGTGCCGAGATCGAGAGCCAGAGGGGGAAGTCGTACGAGCCGCGTCAGAACCTGTGAAAACACTGAGAGAATCCAGAAGTACTTCCATACAGAGACTATGTCGAGCAAAGACTGAGAGCAGAGAGGAGCTAGATAAAGCAGGAAGATCCAATTAGGAACGGAGGCGGGACAGGAAGAGCTATAGGGAGACATTGCAGATTGGTGCAGGCATAACAGGCCAGGTGAGTCTTGTTGGTAACCTGAGTATGCCCGTGCAGTGTGCGGGGGTGGAGCCTGAGGTCCGGGGGACGGGAAGAAGAGTGTGCAGACTGAGCGTGCTCCGTAACTCGTGTACGCGCATGAACCGAGCCCGTGGATGGTGCAGGTGTGTGTGCAGCGGTGCGTGCAGGAGGGCGTGGGTGCGCCCGGCGCTGAGCAGAGGAATCGTCGAGGGGAGTGATCCCGTGACGGCGGCAGGGGCGAGGAGCCGTGGAGGCCGGTAAGGCAGGTTTGTTTTGTGTGTCCAGGGGCTCCGTACGGGAAGGGGCTGCTCTGTGTGGGGAGCGTGGAGAACGCCGATTTCTGTTAGTACCCCTCTCTTCAGGAACGACCTCAGGACGGTCCAAGAACGGTTTCTCAGGAAACTTTTTCCTGAAGGACTTAAGAAGGGCCGGGGCATGAATGTCCTTTGAAGGTACCCAGGATCTCTCTTCAGGGCCAAAGCCCTTCCACTGCACCAAGAACTGGAGCTGACCCCTGGATAGGCAAGAATCCAAAAGAGAGTGAACTTCGTAGTCCTCGTTATTTTGTACAGTAATGGGGTCCGGTTTACGAGTCTGATCTGGAAAGAAGTCACTGGAGATAAATGGTTTTAAGAGGGACACATGAAAGACATTGGGAATCTTCATACTGGGTGGTAGTTGGAGCCGGAATGCCACGGGATTGATTTGTTCGCAAATAGGGAAGGGACCCAGGAACTTAGGTGCCAGTTTAGGAGATGGTACCTTGAGGTGGATATTCTTAGAGGAGAGCCATACCAAATCCCCTGGTTTGTAACTGGGCGCTGAACGACGATGACGATCGGCCTGTAGTTTCGATCTGGGGGTGGAGTTGAGAAGGGTAGACTGAATCCTGGACCATGCGGTTTGGAGGGAAGAAATGCGTTCATCTACGGCTGGTACTCCAGAAGGAATGTTGGGGATGGGAAGACAGGGAGGGTGGAACCCATAATTTATAAAGAAGGGCGACTCCCGGGTGGACTCGTTTTTGCCAGAATTGACGGCATACTCTGCCCAAGAGAGGAGTTGAGCCCAATCATCCTGGAAATCGGATATGAAACATCTTAGGTACTTCTCCAGAGATTGATTGATTCTCTCCGTTTGTCCATTGGACTGAGGATGATAGGCGGAAGAGAAAGAAGAAGAGATGCCCAATCCCTTCGTGAAAGCTCTCCAAAATTTGGATATGAACTGAGAAGCACTGTCAGAAACAATGGACGAAGGGATCCCATGAATCTGGAAAATCTGCTCTGTAAAGATATCAGCAAGGGCGGGGGAGGTGGGTAATCCTTTAAGTGGAATGAAATGGGACATCTTCGTGAACCTGTCCATGACCACCAAGATAGTGTTCATTCCTCTGGACCTGGACAACTCCACGATGAAGTCCATTGAAATGTGGGACCAGGGGTGGTCGGGAACTGGAAGGGGTAACAGAAAACCCTGAGGCTTTTGACGGAGAGTCTTGCTTGAGCGCACGTGGGGCAGGCGCGGGTAAACTCCAGAATATCTTGAGACATCCTTGGCCACCAGAAATTCCGACGAATGAGATCAGTAGTCTTCTTAAAACCTGGATGACCTGCAGATTTAGAGGAGTGACCCGAAGACAGGACCTCTGGAACAAATTTGGAAGGTACAAAGTGTTTGTTGTCGGGAACGACCAAGTCCTTGGGAATGCGTATCTGGTAGTGCAAAATCTTGTCAAGATTCTTGAAAGAAGACGTGGCGAGAATCCTCTCATGCGGAAACATAGTCTCCAAAGATTTCTCTGGCTTCTCTTCAGAAGAATGTATACGGGAGAGTGCATCTGCCTTTACGTTCTTGGTCCCGGGGATATAGGAAAGGTGAAAATCGAATCGAGAAAAAAAAGAGCCCAACGAGCCTGTCGTGGACCAAGGCGTTGAGCGTTCTCTATGTAAAGAAGGTTCTTGTGGTCCGTGAGAATAGTAAATGGCTCTTTCTACCCCTCCAGCAGGTGTCTCCACTCTTGAAGAGCCATCTTCACGGCCAGAAGTTCAGTTACCCACGTCATAGTTCCTCTCGGCAGACGAGAATTTCTTGGAAAAATATGCACAGGGATGTAACTTATTTTTGGGCGTTGGTCTCTGAGAAAGAACGGCCCCTGCGCCGCAATCAGAAGCGTCGACCTCCAGGACGAAGGGAAGTTCAATGTTGGGATGACGGAGAATAGGTGCAGATATAAAGGCTTCCATGAGTGTCTCGAAGGCGGAGATGGCCTCGGATGACCAAGCAGAAGGATCAGCTCCTTTTTTGGTGAGCGCAGTGATAGGTGCCACAATGTTGGAAAAACTCCGTATAAACTTACGATAATAATTAGCGAACCCTAAAAAAACATTGTATGGCCTTGAGAGAGTTCGGTCTTGGCCATTCAGTGACTGCTTGAAGTTTACCGGAGTCCATCATAAACCCCTCATCGGAAATGATGTACCCCAGGAACGGAGTAGAGGTCTGATGAAAGGTGCACTTCTCCAGTTTGGCGTACAAATGGTGTTCACGGAGACGGGAAAGGACGTAGGAGGTGTGGCGTATATGGTCCTGGAGATCTTTGAAAAAAATCAGGATATCATCCAAGTATACAATAACAAAAATATTGAGTACCTTACGAAAGACGTCGTTGATGGAATCCTGGAAGACAGCGGGAGCATTACATAAGCCTAAAGGCATTACAAGATACTCATAGTGTCCGCTACGCGTGTTGAAGGCCGTCTTCCATTCATCCCCCTTCCTGATGCGCACCAGGTTATAGGCACCACGTAGATCCAACGTGGAAAAAATCTTGGCCCCCTGTAATTTATCGAACAGTTCGGTAATAAGGGGAAGAAGGGGGTAACAATTTTTAATAGTTATGTGGTTTAAACCCCTGTAGTCGATGCAAGGTCTCAATGACCCGTCCTTATTCTTGACGAAGAAAAACCCAGCCCCTGCTGGGGAATTGGAGTGACGAATAAAGCCTTTCTTGAGATTCTCCTGGATATATTCATCCATAGCGTGAGATTCTGGTAACGACAAGGGGTAGGTCTTGGATTTGGGTAGGGAGTAACCAGGAACTAGATCGATCGGACAATCGTAAGTCCTGTGTGGCGGCAAGAGGTCTGACTGTACCTTATTGAAAACGTCCCGGAATTGATGGTAAACGGAAGGTAGAATAACTTCGGGAACAGAGGTATTGGCCAGCAGTTGAAGAGTCTCGCCTGACCTCGGCCTCCAGGAAATGGGAGCAGAGGAAGTCCAGTCAATGAGAGGATTGTTAAGCTGTAGCCAAGGAAGACCAAGGGTGATGGGTATCCTAGGAGCGTGAATGGCATTGAGAACTAAGATCTCCATGTGCAGATGTGAGGACAGAAGCAAGGGAGCCGTCTCTAAGGAGATGTGGGCCGGGGTAAGAGGACGTCCATCGATACCGACGAGTGCGATGGGAACCTTCTTTCTCACGAGTGGTATGCGGTTTAACCTGGCGTATTCAAGATCCATGAAGTTTCCTCCAGCTCCTGAGTCAATGAAAGCGGTGGTAGAAGTCTTGAACTAATCGCCTGAAAGGGAAACTGGAAATGTTAGTTTCTTAGGGAGTTCACCTTTAGAAAGGGGACGTGGAGACATTACACCCAGAGAGAGCCCCTCTGTACTCACTGGGTGTTCCCGTTTCCCGGACACAGTGGACACTCCCGAACCAGATGTTCCATGGATCCGCAGTAGAAACACAATCCCCCGGCGTGGCGGAACTGCCGTATCGGTGTGCGGATGCGTTGTACTCCCAATTGCATTGGTTCTGGCAACTCCCGTGCAGGACGAAGAGGTATGGTAGCACTTGGGGGAGCAGGAGTGTTGCTGGGAGTACTGTAAAACGGAAGTTGAAAGTTATGGAAGCGAGTGCGCTGACGCTCAGAGCGGCGGACCTGGATACGTTGATCCACTCGGACAGCCAAATCAATGAGGACCTCCAATTGATTCGGCCTGGATTGGCGAGAGAGTTCATCCTTGATGGGATCTGCCAGGCCTTGCCAGAATACGGAGACGAGAGCCTCTTGTCCCCAGTTAGTCTCGGCTGCTAGAGTCCAGAATTCCACAGCATACTGTGTCACCATTCGCCGTCCCTGAGTGATCTGGAGGAGAGAAACAGATGCCATCTCCCGACGAGCGGGAGAATCGAATACTCGTTGAAACTCGGCTTTAAATGCCGGGTAATCTTGGGTAAGGTCAGAACGTCGCTCCCAAACCGGGGAAGCCCAAGCCAGGGCGCTGCCAGTGAGGAGGTTATAAATGTAGGCTACCTTCTTGCGATCAGTATTGTAGAGATGGGGGGCTATTTCAAACTGCACCTCACACTGGTTTAGGAAACCCTTACAATCTTGCGGTTCACCTGCATAAGGCTTGGGGGGAGTAATCCTTACATCTGAGCTACTAACTGCGCTTGCGGAGTGGGGGCTTACATCTGGCGGGGTCGCGATCAGTACCCTGTCTGAGAGTACTGCGACCTGGCGTGTAAGTGCCACAATTTGATCCGCCATGGCCTGGTTTTGCTGAAGCAGATTGGAGAGAAAGTGTTGAAGTTTGGTCTGGTCTGCGTCTTGTGGGCTCGACATAATGTTACGCCGGTGCTGCCCGCAGACCAGACCCGTCCCCTGAGCTGAAGGGGGAAGTGGTAATACACGTACCCGCAGCAAAGGGAGCGTGTCCGGAGTGTGGTATGAAGCGTTGCCAGGCCAGGTGTAGTAAGGTAGACAATACTTGCCGGTACCGGTTTTAGAGATAGAGTGAAGGATGCCTCGCCAAAGTCAGGGAGTGGAGAGTGGAGATAGGTCGTTGTCCAAGCCGTGTTCAAGGGGTTACCAGAGTGAGCGTTGTCCAAGGAGTGCCGAGATCGAGTGCCAGAGGGGGTAGTCATACGAGCCGCGTCAGAACCTGTGAAAACACTGAGAGAATCCAGAAGTACTTCCATCCAGAGACTTTGTCGAGCAAAGACTGAGAGCAGAGAGGAGCTAGATAAAGCAGGAAGATCCAATTAGGAACAGAGGCGGGACAGGAAGAGCTACAGGGAGACACTGCAGATTGGTGCAGGCATAACAGGCCAGGTGAGTCTTGTTGGTAACCTGAGTATGCCCGTGCAGTGTGCGGGGGTGGAGCCTGAGGTCCGGGGGACGGGAAGAAGAGTGTGCAGACTGAGCGTGCTCCGTAACTCGTGTACACGCGTGAAACGAGCCAGTGGATGGTGCAGGTGTGCGTGCAGGTGTGCATGCAGGAGGGCGTGGGCGTGCCTGGCGCTGAGCAGAGGAATCGCCGAGGGGAGTGATTCCGCGATGGCGGCAGGGGCGAGGAGCCGTGGAGGCCGGTAAGGCAGGTTTGTTTTGTGTATCCAGGGGCTCCCTGCGGGAAGGGGATGCTCTGTGTGGGGAGCGTGGAGAACGCCGATTCCTGACAGTGTGTGTGCGGGGGGAAAGGGGGTTAAAGCTGCATAAAGGATTAGCTGTACTGTTGTTCAAAGAAATATTTTCAACAGGTCATCATAATGTTTTGATCGCCACAACCCCAAATAAATAAAAATCACACAAATAAAGCATGTGCATGACTAGTGTCGCATTAAAAAGCTACAGTACCGATTGAATATCAGAATATCACAAATTTTTATGCAGGCTCATGTCTGGAAACGAAACCAAAAAAATAGCAACAATTTTTTTTTTTCAGACTTGAACTTCTAAATGAATGTTAAGTTATACACGCATGCGCATTAATAATCAACAAGGTCCCAAAAAGAATTACACGCTGGCGCAGAGATGTGACACCAGGCTCGGGAATATTACAACGACAAAGCCAACCATTTGAAAATGAATGGTCTGTGTCGATTAGAAGTTGAAATCAAATCCTTGATCCTTGTGTGTGTGTGTGCGGTGGGGGGCGGGGGGGAGCGGGGTAAAGTTGCATGAAGGATTAGCTGTACTGTCATTCAAAGAAATATTTTCAACAGGTCATCGTAATGTTTTGATCTCCACAACCCCAAATAAATAAAAATCACATTAATAAAGCATGTGCAGGACTAGTGTCGCATTAAAAAGCTACAGTACCGATTGAATATCAGAATATCACAAATTCTTATGCAGGCTCATGTCTGTAAACGAAACAAAAAAACTTGAAAACTTGAAAGACTTGAAATGCATTCATTAATGCATGCACATTAATAATCAACAAGGTCCCAAAAAGAAATACACGCAGGCGCAGAGATGTGACACCAGACTCGGGAATATTACAACGACAAAGCCAACCATTTGAAAATGAATGGTCTGTGTCAATTAGAAGTTGAAATCAAATCCTTGAGTCTTGTGTGTGCGGGGGGAGGGGGGTTAAAGCTGCATATAGGATTAGCTGTACTGTCGTTCAAAGAAATATTTTCAAAAGGTCATCGTAATGTTTTGATCCCCACAACCCCAAATAAATAAAAATCACATAAATAAAGCATGTGCATGACAAGTGTCGCATTAAAAAGCTACAGTACCGATTGAATATTAGAATATCACAAAAAAAATTTTTTCAACCAAAATGTTTTTATTGCGTCCATGGTACATTTACAACATACTGTAGGCTAACAACACACTGTCTTACAAATGCGTCCATATTCCCCTCTTGTTTTTATAGTAACTAAACTGGACCCACAAGGGTAACGTAATGACATACAAGACAAAACAATAACACATGAATGGGGGGATGGGAAATCGCACAAGGAGCACTGCCCTCTTTGTCTTCTTGCTTTTGACGCCCACTCTGAATGAGACCTACCTTTACTTCCCTGGGGCCCTTGTAGAGTAGTGTTGTTTCCTGTGAACCCTACCTGTTCCCTTCCTGTTTAATGTCTGTACTGGCTCTTCAAAGGAGAATGCATCTACAGCTATCAGAGCAGTATGGTGGCGGCCTCCACCCCTGGAATGTCTGTCTGGGCCAGCCACGGGGCCCAAGTTTTTAGAAAGTTTGAGCAGGTGTCATTGACCAGACTCGTCAATTGTTCCATCCGGCAAACGTACCAAATTCTATTCTGAATTTTAGTGATTGTGGGTAAATCTGGTTGCTTCCATAATGCTGCAAGTTCGCACCTCAGGGCTGCTGCAAAATGGACAATCAATGTATGTGCCGGTCTGCCTAGCCCCCGGGTGCGTCTGCCCAGCAGAAACAGCCAGGGGTCCAAGGGGACCTCAACACCGAGGACTCGCCGTAGCCAATTGCGAATCTCCTCCCAAATTGGGGCCACCTTGGTGCAACCCCACAGCACATGCAGCAAGTCTGCTTGTTCCCCACATTGTTTTGGACACAATGGGGGGTAACCCTTTACAAACTTTGCTAATCGCATTGGGGTGAGGTACCACCTCATCAGGACTTTATATGCATTCTCCTTTAAAGTAGTGCATACAGAGCTTTTTGCCGCTGCCAGTACTATGGTGTCCCAGTCTGTGTCCTCTAGAGTCTCCCCTAAATCCATCTCCCATTTTGTTCTGTAGCTAAGTTTGTTGTCGCCTCTTGTCTCCAGATAGACCACCTCTCTGTAAATCCTAGATGTGAGTCCCGTAGTGTCTGTTCCTCTTGAACACAGCTGCTCGAAATTAGTGCGCCTGGGGCGTTTTGGAGTTTTTATGTAGAATGCTCGTATCTGGAGGTAACGGAGAAATTCAGAGTTTGGCATCTCTTTTTCTGATTTAATTTGCTCAAAGGGTTTTATAGAACTACTACCTTCCAGATGTAGGAGACTTGTGAGGCCTTTCTGTTTCCAGATTACTAAATTTCTGCTTGGCAGGCCTGGAGCGAAATCAGGGTTCCCTACAAACGGGGTCATTAATGTGTGCCATGTTGTAAGGGCACACCGATATCTAGTGGCCTCCCAAGTCACCAACGAGCTGTTCAGCGCGGCTAGCGGCCCTTCTACGGTCTTAAATACCTGTTTTGGCAGCCAGATTAAGTCCTGCAGTGCCACTGGGGCACAGCACTCTTTTTACAGTTCGACCCACCTTCTCAGGTTTGGATTCATGTGCCACTGGATTATTTGGGATAATTGGGCCACTCTGAAATACGATATCAAGCAAGATACTACCAGTCCTCCCCTGAGAGTTGGTCTAATTAGCGTACTGGATTTAATGCGTGGTTTCTTATTACCCCATACAAATTTCACCATAGAGGACTGCAAGCGGAGGATGTCTTCCTTGGCCACTTGTACCGGGAGGGTCTGAAAGAGGTACAAGATTCTGGGGAGGAGGTTCATCTTGAGGCTCTGGATCCTGTCTATCCAGGAGATTGCATAGCCTGACCAATTACCGAGATCCTCCCTCAGAGTCCTAATTAGTCTGGGGTAATTGGCTTTATGTAGAGCGCTATAATTTTTAGTAATGCTAACCCCTAGGTATTTAATGGAGGAGGCTTGCCATTTGAAATTGAAATTCACCTCTACTAGTTTTTCAGTGACCTTTGGCAGGTTGATATTTAGGGCTTCTGACTTGGACTGATTAATTTTAAAACCAGAGATCTTATTAAATTCGCCTAACACACCAAAAACATTCGGCAGAGAGGTAAGGGGTTGTGACAACGTTAGGATAACGTCATCTGCATACTGGGCCACCTTGTGTGACTGCTCTCGGATTTTTATTCCTGATATGTCTGGGTTAAGGTGGATATGTGCCGCCAATGGTTCTATGCATAGGGCAAAAATAAGTGGGGACAGGGGGCATCCCTGTCTGGTGCCACTCTTTATCTGAAATTCTTCTGACAGGAAGCCCTGGTGTCTCACCCTCGCCGTCGGTTTCTGATAAAGAGCTAGAATAGCGACCAACATTCTACCCCCTATGCCAAACTCTCCGAGCGTCTCTCTCAGGTAGGGCCAATCGATCCGATCAAAGGCTTTCTCGGCATCCAGACTTAAAGCCATAGACGGGATATTCTGTCTTTGAGCCAAATCAATTAGATCGATAATCCGTCTAGTATTGTCTGCTGCCTGTCTCCCGCATATGAACCCTACTTGATCAGGGTGGACCAGCTTTGGCATAACTTTGTTTAATCAGTTAGCCAACAATTTGGAGAAAATTTTAGTGTCCGAATTTATTAATGATATTGGTTGGTAACTTTGACAATCTGCTGGGTCCTTTCCTGGTTTGTGTATCACCGAGATGGATGCCTGGAGCATCTGGCTAGGTATTGGGGTACCCTCTAGGAAGGAATTAAACATCTTAAGAAGGTGAGGAGCTAGTAATTTCCAGAATTTTTTGTAATATAGATTAGAGAAGCCATCCGGGCCCGGTGCCTTGGAAGGCTTCAGTGACTTAATTATCTCTGTCAGCTCCTCACCTGTAAAGTCTTCCTGTAGCGCTTCCCTCTCCTCTCTGCCCAATCTGGGTAGTTTTGCTCCCTTCAAGAATGTCTTTAGCTGCGTACGAGTGGTCTTGCTATGTGAGACCTTTGCCCCATCATAGAGGGTCTCGTAATAGGTTTTGAATTCTTCTACAATTTGTTTTGGGTCAGAAGTGTAGTCATCTTTTGTTGTCCTAATTGCCTGGATGTGAAAATTATTTTGTCTCTTATTTCTAAGTTTATTGGCAAGTGGGGTATCTGGCTTGTTCGCTTTTTCATGGAATTTCCGTTTGGACCAAGTCATCTCCTTCTCAGATCGGGTGGCCAACAGTAAATTTAGTTTTGTTTTGGTGTCAAGCCAGGCCTTCAGAGTCTGTGCTTGCTTGTTAGTTTTATGTAGGGCGGAATGGGTTGCCAATTCAGATTGTAGTTCCTTAATCTTACTTTCTTTCTCTATTTTCCGCCTACTTGCTATCCCTATGAGTTCTCCTCGCAGAGATGCCTTATGGGCCTCCCATAGGGTGGACTGTGATGTCACACTTCCAACATTTTCACGAAAATATTCCCTGATTCTATCCCCCACCTTCAACTCAATTTCGGGGATTTTAAGCAATAACTCGTTAAGTTTCCAAGTCTCTCCTGGCCTGTCTAGCCTAAAATCAGTGCACTGCAGCTCGATTGGTGCATGATCCGACCATGAAATATCATGGATTCCCGTGTGGGAGATCTGCAAAACCATTCTATTGGATACAAAGAGGTAGTCTATCCTGCTATATTGGTCGTGTGGGTGTGAATAGAATGTAAACTCCTTCTCTCCCTGGTGCTGCTCGTGCAAAATATCGACAAGCCTATTGGCCTTTAGTCCTTGGATCCACGAGGTTCTACCTTTTGGTCTTGTACGTCCTCCTGGGGTGCATCTATCCATGGACGGGTCTAATGTTTGGTTAAAATCTCCGCCTAGGACTATCCCGCCTTGTGCTACCTTATTAAGAATTGCAAAAAATCTGTCCATGAAGGCATCCGCCTGGTCACTGGGCGCATAAACATTCGCCACTGTGATGGCTTGCCCACGGAGAGTTCCTTTCCACAATTATGAACCGTCCGTTTTTATCTCGTTTGGTCAGGGTAATCTCTAGTGCTAAGCAGTTGTGTAGTAGAATCGTGACCCCTTTCTTTTTTTTATTGGCTGCGGCTGAAACCCATTGTCTATATCTGCTATCAATATATTTCGGGGCGCTATTTTTAGCAAAGTGTGTCTCTTGCAATAGGATGATATCGGGATCTAACCTTCTATAATCTGTCATGCCCAATCTGCGTTTGTGGGGGCTATTGAATCCCTTCACATTGTGGGATATTATGGTGAAGTCCCTACCCATTTGTGGAGCTTGCTCTCTTCTTTGTGGTGTGGGCTTGTAAGGAGCTCGACATACCTCTGTGTCCTATTGTCCGTCTCGGGGCCCTCTTCCTCTTTTCTGTGCTCTTTGGCTGTGCGGGGAGAAAACAAAGGGATACACACAGGGGAAACATTAAGAGAACAATACATAGACAAAGAAAATCTTCGGTGGGCAGCCGGGGTCGACCCCTCGCTGCCACCTTGGCTGCCCCTCCTGCGTATGCGGTCTGGGCTCCAGCTTGGGTGGTCTTCCTCCCTTCCCCAGAACCCCAGTCCACCGGCCCAGTGGGGTCTTGCATGAGCCACCTGAGGGATGGCCCCCAGGTACCCATGTGGAGTCCCATGACGATGGCAGGCATGAGCTCCCCTCCCTCCCCTCCCCGCCATCCAGTATAAGACATCAGAAAAATAAAACCAACAACCACTTTTTTTTTTTTCCCTCTTTTCTTTTTTGTGTTTTTAAACCAGAACTGTTTGTAACCTTAGCGCTCCCTACTTGTGCCTGCATTTTGGGCTCATTCTGTGAGGGCCGTGCACTCTCCTCCCTGAGCCCTTACACCTTTATCTATTAAATAGTAGACCTATCCTCTTTCTCCCCCCCACTTCTATTTCCCGGGAAGCCCATATGTCTCCTACTCTGTGTGTCTTGTCTACGTCCTTTATATTAAGACCTGTGTTTGCCTTTATTTTTATGTGTGGCCTGGCTGAGGGCTGTGTCCTGACTCTATTTTGGGCCTTCGCTGGGTGCTTTGACATTTGCGACTCTTTATGTCGCGGCCATGTGAAGCATGTCCGCCTATGGCCTCTTGTCTCCGGTCTATGCCGTAATTTGCCTCTACCAAGATGGCCGCCGGGCCATATCCTGTGACATCCTTCCGGCCGCCGCCATTTTCTCGCCGGATGGTCACGGAGATGGGTGCTTTCCCGCGCTGTCTTCCCGCCACAGGTCCTTCTTCTTCCGGTGCTGGTCTCTTCGTCTGACATGGCCAGGGACACCTCCATCTTGTCCGGCGTGCATTCCACGACCATCCTCCGTGACCTGCTTCCCTCCGTTCGGCCGCCCGACAAGGTAAGTGTGCTGCGGGTATTCCTTTTCAGCTCATCGGCCAGTCCACACCTGCATCTGCCATTTTGGGGTCGTTTCTGCTCCTTCTTTGGGACTTTGGTGGGGGGTGGCCCAGCACTATTTGGATCATAGTTGTAGGGAAACAGCACCATTTTATTGGAAACTAGGTCCGCAACTGCGGTAACTTTAGGTGTGTTAAAACGAGTTGAACCTGCGTATTGTCCATTGTTTAGTCCTTGTCTTTGTCCGCCACCTGCGGTTCCCGGCTACGTTTAGAGTTATCCACTCTCTGCCACTCCGCCTCCCTTGCCGGTTCCTCCTGGGGCCTGTTTACCGGTGCCTCCCTCACTCCCAGTTTGTGGAGGAAGTCATCCCCTTCCTCTGGCTCCTTCATGGAGATGGCTCTCCCGTTCTTGATGACCAGTAGGCCGAACGGGAAGGTCCATCTATAGCGGATGGCTCTGTCCCAGAGTAGCCTCGTGACCGGTTGCATTTTCTTCCGTCTGGCCAGCTTGAGAGGAGAGAGGTCCTGGAACAGTTGGAGGGTAGTTTCCTCAAACTTGCAGGCACTTTGGGTGCGTGTCTTTTGGAAGATTGATTCCCGTGTGCAAAAGTACTGCAGTCTTGCTATTACGTCGCGTGGCTGTTCATTAGCCACAGGTCTGCTCCTGAGAGCTCGGTGGCAGCGGTCCATCAGGAGCTGTGGTTCAGGGATGTCAGGGAGCAGGGACGCCATCCAGTGGGAGACAAATCCTTCTATCTCTGTAATCTCCTCAGGGATGCCGCGGATCCGTATGTTATTGCGGCGATCCCTGTTCTCCATGTCCTCCTGCCGCTCTGCAAGTTCTGTTATTTGGGCTTGCATGTGTGAGGATCTCTTGTCTGATTTTGAAGTTGCCGCTATTTTCTCCTCTAGGGCCCCCGTGCGCTCCCCCACTCCCTGAACCTCCTTACGGAGCTCCTGTATTTCGGCCCGAAAGAGCTTTTGCATGTCGTTGTAGAGCCGGTCAAAATCACAGCGCCTCATCGGCAGCTGTTCAGGCTCCTCCACCGCATCCTCCTCGCGGTCGGAGTCCGACCCCGCGGCTGAGCCCGCCGCCATTTCGGCTCCGGCACCCTTTGCCGCCGATCTGTTAAGGTATTTGCATAAATCGCCTGTGTTCTTCTTTTTATTGGTTTGCGGGGCCATCTCTGTGTATTCTCCGCTTTATGTATGTAAGTGCCGAGGTTTGAAAATCACAGGAAAGTGGTTATTGCTGCTTTATAGTACTGGCGGGGGACGGAGCTCAAGGCTTAAGCAGCCATCCACCTCACCATCGTGCATGCGCCTCAGAATATCACAAATTTTTATGCAGACTCATGTCTGGAAACGGAACCAAATAAACAACAACACCAAAAAAAAATAATAATTCAGACTTGAACGTCTAAATGAATGTGAAGTTATACACGCATGTGCATTAATCATCAACAAGGTCCCAAACAGAATTACACGCAGGCGCAGAGATGTGACACCAGGCTCGGGACGATTACAACCACAAAGCCAACCATTTGAAAATGAATGGTCTGTGTTGATAAGAAGTTGAAATCAAATCCTTGAGCCTTGTGTATGTGTGCGGGGGGAGGGGGGAGAGGGGTGTAAAGCTGCATGAAGAATTAGCTGTACTGTCGTTCAAAGAAATATTTTCAAAAGGTTATCGTAATATTTTGATCCCCACAAGCCCAAATAAATAAAAATCACATAAATAATGCATGTGCATGACTAGTGTCGCATTAAAAAGCTACAGTACCGATTGAATATCAGAATATCACGAATTTTTATGCCGGCTCATGTCTGGAAACTAAACCAAAAAAAAAAAATTCAGACTTGAACTTCAAAATGAATGTGAAGTTTACACGCATGCGCATTAATAATCAACAAGGTCCCAAAGAGAATTACACACAGACGCAGAGATGTGACACCAGGCTCGGGACGATTACAACCACAAAGCCAACCATTTGAAAATGAATGGTCTGTGTCGATAAGAAGTTGAAATCAAATCCTTGAGCCTTGTGTGTGTGTGCGGAGAGGGGAGGGGGGTAAAGCTGCATGAAGGATTAGCTGTACTGTCGTTCAAAGAAATATTTTCAAAAGGTCATCGTAATGTTTTGATCCCCACAACCCCAAATAAATAAAAATCACATAAAGTATGTGCATGACTAGTGTCGCATTAAAAAGCTACAGTACCGATTGAATATCAGAATATCACAAATTTTTATGCAGGCTCATGTCTGGAAACAAAACCAAAAAAAATCAATTTTTTTTCAGACTTGAACGTCTAAATGAATGTGAACTTAAATACGCATGCACAGAAATGTGACACCAGGCTCTGTACGTTATACACGCAGGAATGTGATGACAGGTTCGGGAAGATTGAAGTCAGAAAGCCATCCTTTCCAAGGAATGGTGTGGGAGAGGTGTACTGTAGATAAGGAGTTGAAATAGTACTTTAGCCTTCTGTGCGCGTGGGGGCGAGAGGGAGAGCGCTGTATGCGCCAAAAATGTGATACTGTAACACGCCTATGCGTTTCATTTTACAATTACAGTACTGCGCGCGCACACAGACTTGCAGAGAATGTACGGCTGTACTGTACTGTACTGTAGGTTGAATTGCTATTAGACTTTTAAGACAACAGCTTGCGAACACCCACCTGTGTTTTTAGACGTTATTGCAGTATAGCAGACAGCGCTAAAAATCCGAGCGCTAACATATCGGAAACCGCTGCGAAAAAAAAAAAACAGGTTGGCCGTGGTTGTCAGAGCGACATGGCTATGGCCGCATTAGGATAAAGGTGGCCGCAGCTGTACATGTTTAACAGTGAGCATTTAGAATTAACACTGCATTATTAAATGCCAATACTGTGCTTAGGATTCCCTTTATATACTAGGCCATTCTAATATGCAGATTTTCTTCTTTTACAGCCATTCTTTTGTACTGTAGATCTGATTGTGTAGGTAGGATTATTAGTAAAACACTAAAGGTAAACCCCAGTGGGGTCTTAAGGTGATTATGCATTGAGCCAACATGCTCCATAATATGATGCCTAAGCTCTTGGTGGTTTTTAACCTTGTATCCACCTACAGGCAGTCAGATAGAACATGCCTATACTTTTTCAGTTTATGAAATGTTTCATGGTAAATTGTAGAGTATTGTCCCAGTTAGAAAAGGACTTAGATGGAAGAATATACTGACATGCCTTGCATGTTCTGCATTTCTAAGTATCATTTGGGCACTTAGTCAAGATGAGTGTCCTGCAGATCCTTGGATGTTACTCTGGGGTTCTCTGTGACTTCCTGATTTATTTGGCGGTTTGTTCTTGTAGAGATTTTGGTAGGACGACCCCTCCTGTGTAGAGTGACCGTGGTCTTGAATGTTATCCACTTGTAGAATATCTTTCTGATAGTGGATTGGTGGAGTCCTAAATCCTTACAAATGCTTTTTTAACCCTCCCTAGACTTATGAGCATAAATAACTTATTTTCTGAGGTCCTCAAAGATTTCTTTTGATCATGGCATTTTTTAACACACCTGTATGGTGAAGACCAAACTCACAAAGTTGCTGATCGTTATATAGGATGGGGCCTCCCCAACTTACCCCTGAAGGTCTACCTAATTATTTAAAGACCTATTTCTAATTACCCCCTTTAGTTTAGCTGATAAAATCAGGGTTTCCCCTGCTTTTGTGCATACCCTGAATCTTAATTACGCATTGATTGTCAAATTCATACATCATATATGGAATTTGTTCATATAAATCCTATTGGATATTAAAGAAAAGACTGGTTTTGATTCAAGAAGTTTATCATTGGTAAAATTATGGCATTTCCATAATTATCATTGGGGTTCAAAATTTTTTTCTCACCTCTGCATATATATAATATACTTTTGTTTATTCAAATATATACTGCTGCGGCATCTTTTATTTTAAAACTTCTCAGGGGGGTAGCGGTTGCATTTGCGAAATTCAACACGCTTCACCGCATTCATGCCGCATTCATGCTGCATTCATGCCGCATGCATGCCGAATTCATGCCGCATTCATGCTGCATTCATGCCGCAGTCATGCTGCCCAGCACCCGGCTGATCCGTGGTTGATCTGTTTAATTATAATGGTTCGGATTTAATTTGGGGCAATTCTTTGCTTATCCGCCAGGTGGCAGATATTCATGAATTGTAATGAATTCTAATGTGCTACGGTAATGTATCTACTTGCAGTTGTTTAAAAAAAGCCACAGTGGTCCATTGTGAATTGACCTTGGTTCTGAAGAAGTTACAATACTGTATCAATTCAGGCGTTTCATAATAAAAACTAAATGCACAGTGTCTTTTTTACATACAGTAACTGTACTGGATTTCTCCTGTCCTGCAATGAGTACACCGCCGCAGTCCATGTGCAAAAAGCCCGACATAACGTACGTTTATTTAATATGGTCCGCAATTAATGCAGCAGATGATAATATGGCTACAATTGGTCAAATTTATCAATATTTTATCGAAAATTATGACTTTTACAAATTTTCACCAGATGCTCGTGTGTGGAAGCATGCAATAAGGAAAATGTTATGTATCGATCCGTTTTTTTAGTTTTGCTTCTGCACCCGGAGTTAGAGGAGGGTATTGATGTGTTGCGCCAGATTTTTCCAGTATCTTTGATCATGAAGACTTCAAAAGGCGAAAGGTCATGGTAAAACCAACTAAGATTCGTCAGTCCCAGGCCAGGAATTGAACAGCGCCAGCGCCGGTGCTAGCGCCAGCATCGGCTTACAGTAACGGTCCAACCGTCAGTGAAAACCTGGTGACCGGCAACCCTTGCCATCTGTCCCCACCTGGATACCAGCAGCCTGAGCAAGATTTCATGTACAGATACCAGCAAGCTTGCATGTACCAAAAAGATTTCCAGCTTCATCAGCTCTCAACTACAGGTGTAGCAGGCCCGCTGTCGCCTGTCAACTACGTGTATAATCAAGAATACGGGACTGGTGGCAGTGGCTCGGTGCCAACCGATTGGCAAAGTCTATGGTGAGGGTACAGTACAGCTGCCGTATTTTATTCTGGTTTTAAATATCAATACATTATGCGCACAGTCAAGCGATTAGTTACTGCAGATCGGTCCGTTCTCCTGTAATCAATCGCTTTACTTATGGATATTTACTTCTCTTATTTTAGTCACAATTCGAGAAAATGTACAGTAGTCCATTAATATCATTGGCTGAGCAGCTTCTACAGTAGATACTGAACAATTGGTGGACAGCTAGGCGCATGCGCGTACTGTATGTCTCATTGGAACCTTGCTGAAACGCATATGCGTGTCATCACATTTAGGCGCATGCGTGTATGTGAACAAGAGATGCCCCTGAGAAAATTATTGTGGGGTCTGACTGAGGGGACTGAAGAATATTCAACTTTGTTTTATTTTTTTGTACTTTGTTTTTATTTTTCCTCAGAAAAGAAACTTTGTCATCAAGCGGAGAACGACAAATGGAGGGATTTCGATGGATAATATCGCTTTTAGTAACATGGTAAAAATCCAAGTACTGGAGGCAACAATTTAGTGACAGTGCCATTTTTATTGATTAGGATAGAATAACTGTGAGCTTTATAGAAAACCTTAAAAAGTATGCTGCTGTTTTCATATACAATATTTTTTACATACTGTATAAGAAAACTGAAAAATAAAAAAATATAATCTTTTATTTTTTACAGTATGTATTTATTCTACAGTATCATCATAATGTTTAATGCGCATAAATGTGATACCGTAACACGCATATGCGTTTCAACAATATTCCAATGAGACATACACGAATGCGCATAATAAAAACAGTATTAAAAGAAGAGCAAGCCTAGCAAAAGTATTGATTAATAAATAATACATATAGAAATTTGATGACACGCATACAGTATCCGCATGAGCAGGATAATCCGGGATAAAAATATTTTATATTCGGAAGAAGACACAAAGTTATATTTTTGTAATACTGTACTTCTTTTCCCTTTAGTATCCTGTATATAGTGCAGTTCTGTATGTGTCCTAATTTTTTTTATATGTATGGCTAAGGAGCCTCATACTACTGTATACATACTTGTAATGCTCGGCCTGCCCACAAGCCAGACGAGACCCCGGGACTGAGGTGGAAAGGACAAATACCACACACCTAATAGTAAACGGGGGCGTGGCTGGAGTGTGAAAGTAGCGTAGCTGGTCCAGGGAACAAAAATAGAAAGAGTTCAGTACTTGCCAAATCCAGCGTAGAAGGGTTAAGTCCGTAAGTCAATGGCCAATGTGTTGGGAAAGCAGCGTGGTAGAGTGTCCGTAAGCCTGGGTCATGGAGAGGAGAGAGCTGCGTCGTAGGGGTCCATTAGCCGAGTCCAAGTGTTATAGAAGACTGCGAGGTAGAGAGTCCAAAGCCAAATCCAAGGGGGTCCAGAGAACAGCATGGTCGAAGTCCAAGGAGGTCAGCAGAGAATCCAGGAACAGGGACTGAAACACAAGAGAGCCAAGCAGAAGCAGACAGCACCAAGGTACAGAAACTATGCAGAGCACTGTGGTAATGGTGAAAGCAGGCTAAATAGTGGGCTGGGACCTATCAGGGGAAAGGGAGGAGCGGAGGTGCGGTCCAAGGGTATCCCTGATAGGGGAGAGGAGCCTGGGGGGCAGATCTGGTGGAGCAAGGGCAGGAAAGCGTGCCGATGCACGCACCGTAATGGAGGAGGCGGGATCAGGTTCCTGGCGCCATGAAATGGAAGCCTGGGTCCGCATGCGCCCGTAAGGGTGACGCACGCAAACCGGAAGTGAGGAGACGGCCGCGGGAGAGATGACAAGGGCCGGGGAATGCCGCCGGGGGTTAGAGGCAACGGGGCAGAGAGGTAAGGGAGCGCCGATAGCGGGAGTCCCTGCAGCGCGGGTCCTTACAGTACCCCCCCTTGAGGGTCGGACTCCGGACGATCCATCCAAGGTCTGAGGGGAAATTTTTGGTGGAATCGTTTGAGTAGAGACAGAGCGTGAAGATCAGCATGCGAGACCCAAGAATGATCCTGAGGTCCGTATCCTTTCTGTGGACCAAAAACTGGAGTTTGCCCCTGGACATGCAAGAGTCAATGATGGACTGAATTTCAAATTCCTGTTGTCCTTGTACAATGGCTGGAGGAGGCCGAAGTGAAGGATGAGCAAATCGTGTGCCTTGGATGAACAGTTTCAAGAGTGAGACATGGAAGACATGGAAGACAGGTGAAATCTTCATGGAAGGAGGCAACCGAAGCTGATAGGCCAAAGGATTAATTTGTCTCAGAATAGAGAAAGGGCCTGGGAGACAGTTTAGGGGCTGGGGTCTTCTTTTTAATGTTGTTTGAAGAAAGCCAGAACTTCTCTCCAGGATCGAACTTGTGAGCCTCCCGACGAAGCCTATCTGCTTGTCTCTTCTGTCTTAGGACAGATTCCTGTAAAGCAGTTTGAATCCTCCTCCATGACCCCTGTAAGGTGGTTACCCTATCATCTGCTGCAGGAACTCCGGACCTGGATGAATGCATAGGTAGGCGGGTAGGATGAAATCCATAGTTTACAAAAAACTGTGATTCTTGAGTGGACTCATTCTTGAGAGAGTTAATCACAAATTCCGCCCAAGGAAGTAACTCTGCCCAATTATCCTGCGAATCGGAAGAAAAACAGCGCAAAACCTGTTCGAGGGACTGGTTCATGCGTTCAGTCTGCCCATTTGTCTGGGGGTGATAGCCTGAGGAAAAAAGAAGAGTAATGCCCAGCCTCTGGGAAAACGCACGCCAGAACTAAGAAACAAATTGAGTACCACGGTCCGAGACAATGGACAGCGGAACGCCATGAATAAGGATTTTTTTTTTTACAAATACTGTATATCAGCCAAAGTACTAGAATTTGGTAGACCCTTGCAGGGAACCAAATGAGCTTGCTTGGAGAATCTGTCAATGACCACTAGAATAGTAGTCATACCATTAGAAGGGGGAAGATCCACGATGAAGTCCATGGCAATGTGACTCCAAGGACGGTCCGGGACCGGGAGAGGTTGTAGTAGACCGGAAGGCTTTTGACGGACTGATTTATTTTGGGTGCAGACTGGGCAAGAGGAGGTTAAAGCTCTAATGTCCTTTACCATATTGGGCCACCAAAAAGTTCGCCTAATGAGATCCGTAGTCTTCTTAAAGCCGGGGTGGCTGGCAGATCTGGAGGAGTGACCCCATTCAAGAATTTTAAGTTGAAAACGTGGGGGTGCGTAAAGACGTCCATCAGGGACCTCTAGTCCTTCAGGGACCTGTGCTTGGGACTCCAAAATGTTATCCAGTATGTTAAAGGAAGCGGCAGAGATAAACAATCGGGGGGACAGAATACTCTCCGGGACGTCCTGTGACCTCTCCTCAGTGATAAACTGACGAGACAATGCATCAGCTTTGATATTCTTTGTCCCAGGAATATAAGAGATGATGAAGTTAAACCTTGAGAAGAACAATGCCCAACGGGCCTGACGGGGCCCAAGGCGACGAGCACCCTAATGTAAGAAAGATTTTTGTGGTCCATGAGGATCAGAATGGGTTCCTTGGTTCCTTCTAGAAGATGTATCCATTCTTGTAATGCCATCTTGATGGCCAGCAACTCCCTATTCCCCACGTCGTTATTTCTTTCTGCTGAAGAAAACTTCTTGGAAAAAAACCCACAGGGGTGGAGTTTATCTTCGGGGGTGGTTCTTTGAGAGAGAACTGCACCAGCTCCCACGTCGGAAGCGTCAACTTCCAAGGTAAAGGGGAGGGTGGGGACGGGATGTTGCAGAATGGGGGCCGAGACAAAGGTTCTTTTGAGAGACTCAAAGGCACGACTGGCCTCCAATGGCCAAGAGGAAGGATCGGCCCCTTTTTTGGTAAGGGCCGTAATGGGTGCTACCAAAGTAGAAAAACCAGCAATGAATTTTCTATAATAATTTGCGAAGCCAAGGAAACGCTGAATCGCCTTCAAGGAGTTGGGTTGTCGCCATTCGAGTATAATGTGTATAAAACTTATCAAAATGTGGCGCTCAGTGTATATGGTTTAAATCAACATCAAATAAACCCACAGTGTTATACATAAATAAGAAAATAAATAGTGATACTTATACAACCACGTGTGATAAATGCTGCTGTGACTTGATGCAGGACTGCTCTTTCAATCCTCGTGGACAAGTGAAGGGTGAAAATCATCAAGAAGAGCAAATCATGTGGAAAATAAAAGAAGACAACAAACTTATGGTGCAGTATTGTGTGAATTCTGTGTGGTAAATGGCATTAGTTAGGTGTTCAGAATACTCACAAACGTGAGAGGTATGTAGGCATATAAAGGTTTCTTTAACCCATGGGATGAGGCCAAATGGTAGGATAGGAACCGCACTGATAAAGTGTACCAGATCGCTACAGTGTACCTGACTATCAGTGCGGTTCCTATCCTACCATTTGGCCTCATCCCATGGGTTAAAGAAACCTTTATATGCCTACATACCTCTCACATTTGTGAGTATTCTGAACACCTAACTAATGCCATTTACCACACAGAATTCACACAATACTGCACCATAAGTTTGTTGTCTTCTTTTATTTTCCACATGATTTGCCATTCGAGTATAGAATTGAGCTTCTCCGGATCCATGGTGAACCCCTGGTCCGAGACAATGTATCCAAGGAAAGTGGTTGAGTATTGATGAAAGACACACTTTTCCATCTTGGCGTAGAGCTTGTTGGCCCATAGACGAGAGAGCACCATCTTGGTATAGAGAATGTGTTCCTCGAGGGTCTTGGAAAAGATGATAATCACAAATGAATTCAATAGATAATGGAAAACTTCATTCATAAAGTCTTGGAAAACTGCAGGGGCATTGCACAACCCAAACGGCATCACCAGGTACTCATAGTGACCACTGCGCGTGTTGAACGCGGTCTTCCACTCGTCGCCACTGCGGATATGAATCAGGTTATAGGCCCCCCATAAATCAAGTTTAGAAAAGATCGTCGAGCCTTGCAACCTATCGAACAGCTCGGGGATAAGAGGCAAAGGGTAGCGATTCTTGATGGTAATCTTATTTAATATAGAAGAACCCCGCTTCAGCTAAGTACAAAGTAATAATATGGGGGTAGGGTGCTAATGGGTGACGTATAAGGTAAGTAATAAAGAGGCAAGAACCCACTATAAGCACTCAATACCCCCTGATGTATAATGTGAATGTTAAAAATATTTTTTAATGCTATACTAATTAAAATAATGGGTGTTAAAATTCAACAAATGACACACATATATGATACCCTATGATGAATATATATGATATTTTTTAGGGTTCGCAAATTACTATCGTAAGTTTATACGGAGTTGTTCCACCATTGTGGCACCTATCACTGCGCTCACCTAAAAAGGAGCTGATCCTTCTGCTTGGTCATCTGAGGCCATCTCCGCCTTCGAGACACTCATGGAAGCCTTTATATCCGCACCTATTCTCCGTCATCCCAACATTGAACTTCCCATCGTCTTGGAGGTCGACACTTCTGATTGCGGCGCTGGTGCCGTTCTTTCTCAGAGACCCACGCCCCAAGATAAGTTACATCCCTGTGTATATTTTTCCAAGAAATTCTCATCTGCCGAGAGGAACTATGACGTGGGTAACAGGGAACTTCTGGCTGTGAAGTTGGCTCTTCAAGAGTGGAGACACCTGCTGGAGGGGTCGAAAGAGCCGTTTACTATTCTCACGGACCACAAGAACCTTCTTTACATAGAGAACGCTCAACGCCTTGGTCCACGACAGGCTCGTTGGGCTCTTTTTTTTTCTCGATTCGATTTTCACCTTTCCTATATCCCCGGGACCAAGAACGTAAAGGCAGACGCACTCTCCCGAATACATTCTTCTGAAGAGATGCCAGAGGAATCTTTGGAGACTATCCTTCCACAAGAGAGGATTCTCGCCACGTCTTCTTTCAAGAATCTTGACAAGATTTTGCACTCCCAGAGACGCATTCCCAAGGACTTGGTGGTTCCCGACAACAAACTCTTCGTACCTTCCAACTTTGTTCCAGAGGTCCTGTCTTGGGGTCACTCCTCTAAATCTGCAGGTCATAAAGGTTTTAAGAAGACTACTGATCTCATTCGTCGGAATTTCTGGTGGCCAAGGATGTCTCAAGATATTCTGGAGTTTACCCGCGCCTGCCCAACGTGCGCTCAAAGCAAGACTCTCCGTCAAAAACCTCAGGGTTTTCTGTTACCCCTTCCAGTTCCCGACCGCCCCTGGTCCCACATTTCTATGGACTTCATCGTGGAGTTGCCCAGGTCCAGAGGAATGAACACTATCTTGGTGGTCGTGGACAGGTTCTCGAAGATGTCTCATTTCATTCCACTTAAAGGATTACCCACCTCCCCTGCCCTTGCTGATATCTTTACAGAGCAGATTTAACGGATTCATGGAATCCCTTCGTCCATTGTTTCTGACAGAGGTTCTCAGTTCGTATCCAAATTTTGGAGAGCTTTCACGAAGAGATTGGGCATCTCTTCTTCTTTCTCTTCCGCTTATCATCCTCAGTCCAATGGACAAACGGAGAGAATCAATCAATCTCTGGAGAAGTACCTAAGATGTTTCATATCCGATTTCCAGGATGACTGGGCTCAACTCCTCTCTTGGGCAGAGTATGCCGTCAATTCTGGCAAAAACGAGTCCACCCGGGAGTCGCCCTTCTTTATAAATTATGGGTTCCACCCTCCCTGTCTTCCCATCCCCAACATTCCTTCTGGAGTACCAGCCGTAGATGAACGAATTTCTTCCCTCCAAACCGCATGGTCCAGGATTCAGTCTACCCTTCTCAACTCCTCCCGCAGATCGAAACTACAGGCCGATCATCGTCGTCGTTTGGCGCCCAGTTAAAAACCAGGGGATTTGGTATGGCTCTCCTCTAAGAATATCCACCTCAAGGTACCATCTCCTAAACTGGCACCTAAGTTCCTGGGTCCCTTCCCTATTTGCGAACAAATCAATCCCGTGGCATTCCGGCTCCAACTACCACCCAGTGTGAAGATTCCCAATGTCTTTCATGTGTCCCTCTTAAAACCATTTATCTCCAGTCACTTCTTTCCGGATCAGACTCGTAAACCGGATCCCATTACAGTACAAAATAACGAGGAATACGAAGTTCACTCTCTTTTGGATTCTCGCCTATCCAGGGGTCAGCTCCAGTTCTTGGTGCAGTGGAAGGGCTTTGGCCCTGAAGAGAGATCCTGGGTACCTTCAAAGGACATTCATGCCCCGGCCCTTCTTAAGTCCTTCAGGAAAACGTTTCCAGAGAAACCGTTCTTGGACCATCCTGAGGCCGTTCCTGAAGAGGGGGGTACTGTCAGGAATCGGCGTTCTCCTCGCTCCCCACACAGAGCACTCCCTCCCCGCAGTGAGCCCCTGGACACACAAAACAATCCTGCCTTACCGGCCTCCACGGCTTCTCGCCCCTGCCGCTGTCGCGGGATCACTCCCCTCTGCGATTCCTCTGCTCAGCGCCGGGCGCGCCCACGCCCTCCTGCACGCACACCTGCACCATCCACTGGTTCGGTTCACACGCGTACACGAGTTACGGAGCACGCTCAGTCTGCACACTCTTATTCCCGTGCCCCGGACCTCAGGCTCTGCCTCCGCACACTGCACGGGCTTACTCAGGTTACTAACAAGACTCACCTGGCCTGTTATGCCTGCACCAATCTGCAGTGTCTCCCTGTAGCTCTTCCTGTCCCGCCTCCGTTCCTAATTGGACCTTCCTGCTTTATCTAGCTCCTCTCTGCTCTCAGTCTTTGCTCGACATAGTCTCTGTATGGAAGTACTTCTGGATTCTCTCAGTGTTTTCACAGGTTCTGACGCAGCTCGTACGACTACCCCCTCTGGCTCTCGATCTCGGCACTCCTTGGACAACGCTCACTCTGGTAACCCCTTGAACACGGCTTGGACTACGACCTATCTCCACTCTCCACTCCCTGACTTCGGCAAGGCATCATTCACTCTACCTCTACAACTGGTACCGGCAAGTATTGTCTAGCTTAACAAGAAAAAACACAAAAGCGCACCAAGATGAGAGATAGATAATGTATTAGCAACAAATAATAAAATTAGTAACTTACATATAAAATTTCTTTAATAATCCCCGATTCTGGTGTCTATCACAGGAGTAGGGCATCAAATAGGAAGTATGAAGGGTAATCTCAGTTCTGAGAGATCAGACCCGCGCGCTGGGGCTGTCTCTGTTCACTCTCCTGTCCTCCACGTGTGGTAGCGTGGTGCAGAGTGTAGCACACATGTGCAGGAACCGGGGCCTTCAATAGGTGTCCTTAGGATGCCTGTCCGTTTTTGATAGCATAGAAACGATCGGTCTTCGCCTGAAGAAGTTTACTTTGTTAAACGAAACGCGTCGCGACTGTTGTGGCTGGCGGTTTTATTACCCACCACCAGCACACACTCAAGTGTACCGTTCCTGCTTATTTCCGATCGTTTCTATGCTATCAAAAACGGACAGGCATCCTAAGGACACCTATTGAAGGCCCCGGTTCCTGCACATGTGTGCTACACTCTGCACCACGCTACCACACGTGGAGGACAGGAGAGTGAACAGAGACAGCCCCAGCGCGCGGGTCTGATCTCTCAGAACTGAGATTACCCTTCATACTTCCTATGTGATGCCCTACTCCTGTGATAGACACCAGAATCGGGGATTATTAAAGAAATTTTATATGTAAGTTACTAATTTTATTATTTGTTGCTAATACATTATCTATCTCTCATCTTGGTGCGCTTTTGTGTTTTTTCTTGTTTTGCTGATATTGATATCACCATCGGGGTTCCGGTGGAGACCACATTTGGAGGTGGGGGAGACACCTCATAAACACAGAAGCAGCAAGAGAACTGAGAGGGACCAACACTCCAAGTTTAAAGAGCCAGAGCGCGGACTGAACTTTTCATTATTGTCTAGCTTACTACACCTGGCCTGGCAACGCTTCATACCACACTCCGGACACGCTCCCTTTGCTGTGGTGCGTGTATTACCACTTCCCCCTTCAGCTCAGGGGATGGGTCTGGTCTGCAGGCAGCACCGGCGTAACAGCCCCCTTGCCCTGGACTTTTTTTACCCCCCCTGGTTTTCTTCTCCCTCCCTCCTTTCCTTTCTTTCTCTCCCTTCCCTGTTTCTTTCCCTGTCTGAGTACATTTTGATCATTTTGGTCCTTGTTTGACCTGTGTGTGCATCTTACATGTAACATTAAATTCTTTTTTGGCTGATCCACTTACTCATGTTTTTCATTTTGAGTGCCGGGAACATTTGTTTGTTATTTGGGAGGAAGTAGGGTTCTCCCGGTTCCCATGTGCACCACATCATTCGTTTTCCCCTCATATACATTATGAGTGCTGTTTAGTATACTTTTCTACCGGTTGAATCCACAGTCCTTAATAAATGTAGCAGAGGCACTGTGTTTTGCATCATTATCTTGGAAAAAACAGTGACCAGATGGAAAGTAATCAGAAATGTATTGTGCTATCTGGGATAAAATGGCCTCCTGAAAATACACTTTATCCATGATTCTTGTTGAAAAATCTAATACACTGTAACACTGTTAAACTAATATAGTACTATTGTTAAACAAATATGACACTGTTATACAGGGGCAGGGTATGGAATTCAGAGTACTACCATTGAACAAATATATAACTATTATATAGGGACAGGGAACTTTACTTCAAATACAACTATGGGTTCTGGTCAAAGTCTCACAATTGCCCCATATGCATGAAACTTGAGTGGATGCTTCAATGATGTTGCAGGCTTAACCTTCTTTTTTCTTCTGAATGCCATACTGGAAAATCATTCCAGTTTGACTGATCTTTCATCCAAAATTATAACATCATGAAACTTTTCCCCACTGTAAATCCATACACATGCTTGGTCAACTCTTTAGTCTTGTTAACATCCCTTATGATGGGAAACAATGCAATAATAGGAAAACATTGGTAAAATAAAATATACCTTCCTACGATGGTATTTAGTGCTAATATTATTGATGTGGGATTTCCCACAACAAACTGTTTTTAAAAACTGACAAGACTGTAACAATGGTATTTGGGACCAAGACTACATTTTTAAAGCTTCCAGCAACTGAGCTCCAGATTAGAACCAACGCTAACACCACCCTAACCCCTGTCACTAGTTTTAAATACCTGGGCTTATGGTTTGACTCCCACTTAACATTCGGGATGCACATTGATACCCTGACAACCAAGACCTATGCCAAACTAAGGGTACTTTACAGGAACAAATCCTCCCTAAGTCTCCTGGCCAGAAAGCGTATCGCACAGCAGATGCTACCCAGCTATATGAACAAGCTCCTCACCCGTACCACATGCAGCACTTATCATCTGAGATCTGACTCCAAAAGACTGTTCATGGTTCCAAGGCTCAACAAAGTATCCGGCCACTCCTCCTTCTCTTACCGTGCACCCCAAAACTGGAACAACCTACCAGAGACTCTCACATCCACCACCAGTTTAAATTCTTTCAAATCTAAGGCTGTCTCACATTTTTTTTTCAACTTAAATTTTTTTTATTTTGTTCAGTACATAATATACATACAGTAGAAAATCTCTCGGCAGCGTACCGTAACAGTTTACTGCATGTGACAATCCTTTTCGTAAATTGGTGGATGTCTTTGGACAAACTGGGAAGACCGACAGACATACTGGGGAGGGGATCTCCGGCTAGGAGCCGGGGGGGGGGGGGAGGGGGAAGACAGACAAGGGGAATGGAAAAAGGAAAGAGAGAGAGGAGGGGGGGGGGGAGGGAGTATGGGAGTTAGGGGGATCTCCTTCCGTGGGTCCGCTTCTGCCTCCCCCATGCTGGTTCTCTGCATCTGAGGACTTTCTGCGTACCCCGTAGGCCGTCTGGTTCGTAACTGATTTGTCTCTCTCATTGTCTTGTGTGTCCCATCTTGGTCATACGGGGTTATGGGGTGGGGGGGGGGGGCGGGGGGCATCTCTATCTTAGTGTGTTGTAGGTTCCGTCGTTAAGCACTCCCTCAAGGGAGAACGCATTTGTTCCTATTAAAGCCAAATTGAGGACCTATCCACTCCCCGAATTTCCTTCTGGGCTAACCACGGTGCCCATACTTTTTCAAAATTTTCGCCAGTGTCGTTGACTAAGCTTGTTAGCATTTCCATCTGGCATACCGTCCAAATTCTATGTCTAATGTTTGGAATTGAAGGGATTATGTTTTGTTTCCAGCGTGCTGCAGTCTCCCCCCTCATCGCCATAGCAAAGTGAGCTATCAGTTTGTTTTCTCCTTTGGTGAACCCGATTGCTGGCCTGTTCAGGAGGAACAGCCATGGGTCTAATGGGACGGGTTTACCTGTAATTATGTTCAACCAGTCTTTAATTGAGTCCCAGACTGGGACGATTTGGGGGCAGGACCACAGCATGTGCAACAAGTCTGCTTGCTGTCCACATTGTCTCGGGCACAATGGGGAGTAACTGGGCAGAAATTTGGCTAATTTAGCGGGAGTATGGTACCAGCGCATCATTACCTTATATGCGTTCTCCCTTAAGGTTGTACACATAGAGCTTTTGGAGGTTGCCGTCACTATCTTTGTCCAGTCCTCCACCTCTAGCTCCTCGCCTAGGTCTGTTTCCCATTGGGTCATATATCTGGTTTTGTCTTTCAATGTCGTGCTAGAACCGGTCACTTCTTTATACATCTGCGATGTAAGTCTCACCGTGGATGTCCCTGATCGACAGAGCTTTTCGAAATTTGTCATAGGGGACTTTGGCTGAACTTTTTGATAGAACGCCCTGATCTGGAGGTACCTAAAGATCTCGGCATTAGGAATATGGTGGTCGGATTTGACTATTTCGAAAAATTTTATGCCCTGTCTCCCCTCCAGATCCACCAATCGCTTTATGTTGTTTTGTTTCCAGATAGAGAAATCTGTGCTGGATTGACCCGGAGCAAAGAGGGGGTTATTCCAAATTGGTGTCATACCCGATGCCCTGCTAGTCAGGCCACACTTAAGCCTGGCGCCTGCCCAGATAGACAGCGAGTTGGTCATTGAGGATAACGGCAGTTTGGTGCTATTGCGCACCTTCTTGGGGTACCAGATCAGATGCTCTAGTTGCAATGGGGAGCATGCCTCTCGCTCTAACGCGACCCATCTTTTAGAGTCGGGGTTAGTGTGCCATTGCACAATTTGACATAATTGAGCCGCTCGGTAGTATGATAACAAACAAGGTACCGCTAGTCCTCCCGCCCCTGTTTGTGTGCGCATTATCTGTTTGCTCACTCTCGCCTTTTTGCCTCCCCAGATAAACTTATCTATCTCAGTTTGGAGGGAGAGAGTTTCCTTCAAATTTAATGGCACTGGGAGCGTTTGAAAAAGATACAAGAGGCGAGGGAGCAAATTCATTTTTACGCAGTGGATTTTACCAATCCATGAGATCTTGTTTTTAGCCCACTTATGGAGATCCTCTCTCAGGGTCCTCATCAGTTGCGGGTAATTGGCGTGGCCGATGGTATTGTATGTCCGTGTGATATTGACTCCCAGGTATTTGATTTGTTGCTTCTGCCAGCGGAAATTGAAGTTAAGGGCAATTCATTTTTCTACGTGTTTGGGGAGATTTATGTTAATGGCCTCCGATTTGCTCTGATTTATTTTGAACCCGGAGACCCTATTGAACCGTCCCAATACTTCAAACAGGTTCGGCAGAGAGGTGAGGGGCCTGGATACTGTCAGGAACACGTCATCCGCATAGAGTGCCACCTTATGCGTCTGGTTTCCGATGGCAATACCTGAAATATCTTTGCTATCCCGGATCTGGGCCGCCAGCGGCTCCATACACAGTGCAAAGAGGAGGGGGGAGAGCGGGCATCCCTGTCGCGTACCACTCTTAATTTGAAAGGGGTCGGAAGCGAATCCCTGGTGGGTCACCCTAGCCGACGGGGTTGAATATAGTGCGAATATAGCTTTTATTAATTTGTTGCCCATTCCGAACGCTCCAAGCGTGGCCTCCAGGTATGGCCAGTCTATCCTATCAAACGCTTTTTCCGCATCCAGACTGAGCGCCATAACTGGTATATCGTTGTGATTGGCTATTTCTATCAGATCAATAATCCGTCGGGTATTATCCGATGCTTGTCGACCTTGGATAAACCCGACTTGATCTGGGTGCACCAGTCTGGGTAGGATTAGACTCACTCTATTGGCCAGTAATTTGGAATAAATTTTGATGTCCGAATTAATGAGGGATATAGGTCTGTAGCTCTTACAGTCCTGCGGGTCTTTCCTTGTTTTGTGTATTACTGAAATGGACACTTGGAGCATTTGGCTAGGGAATGGGGATCCGTTCAACACTTGGTTAAACATACGTAGTAAATAAGGGGCCAATTGTTTCCTAAACTTTTTGTAGTAAAGATTTGAGTACCCGTCGGGGCCCGGGGCTTTAGAGGGTTTCAGGTTTTTCATAACCTCCGATAATTCCTCCATTGTAAAATCTCTGCCCATCACCTCTCTGTCCAACTCGCCCAAACAGGGTATATTTGAACTTGCTAGAAAATTCTCCAGGGCCACCTTGTTCGCTGGTGATCTGGTTACTTTATCCCCGTCATATAACTTTGCGTAGAAATCTTTAAATTCCCATACAATTTGCTTGGGGTTGGCAGTAATTTCCCCTGATTCGCGTCGTAACGCTTGGATACTATAATTGTGCGTTTTGGAGTTAATCATATTGGCTAATAAGGTATCTGGTTTGTTTGCTTTCTCGAAAAATCTTCTCTTTGACCAACTTAACGCTTTCTCAGCCTGGGAGGTGAGCAGAAGATTCAGCTTAGTCTGGGTGTCTTTAATTTGTTGCAGGGTCTCTGCATTAGGTGACTGCCTATGCTGTTCCCAGTGCTGTTTTAGTTCTGCTTGCACCTTAATAATTTTTGCGTTACGCTCCTTTTTCTTACGGGCTCCCATACTAATCAAAACCCCCCTCAGTGTTGCTTTATGTGCCTCCCAGAGGGTTATGTGTGAGTCAACGCTGTCTTTATTTTCACTGAAGAAGTATTTAATCTCCTCTTTGATCTTTCTCTCAAGGTCTGGGATCTTTAGGAGGGAGTCATTTAGTTTCCAATTTGCTCTTGGCCTTTCCAGCCCTATCTGCGCGCACCTTAGCTCGATCGGCGCATGGTCCGACCATGAAATATCATGGATCCCCGTGTGGGTGACCGCGGAGACCAGTCTGCTAGAGATAAAGAAGTAATCGATTCTACTGAATGAGTCGTGTGGGTGTGAATAGAAAGTGTAGAGTTTTTCTAGTGGGTGGATTTCTCTCCATGCGTCTATTAGTTGAAGGTCTTTCAGACCTTGTTCTAGCGCGGAAGGTCGGGGGTTGGTTCTGCGCTTGTGGGGACCTGAGCGATCTAGGGTTGTGTTCATAGCCACGTTGAAGTCCCCGCCTAGGATTAGGGCTCCTTCGCTAAACTTTTTTATAACGCCGAATGTCTTCGTAAAGAATTCTGCTTCATGGGTGTTAGGGGCATACAGCATGGCTATTGTTATGGGGAGCATATTGATGGATCCTATGAGCATCAGGAACCTCCCCTCTTGGTCTTTCTTTACAGTATCCACTACTAGGCCTACTCTATTATGGACTAGGATTGCTACCCCCCTTTTCTTTTCTGGAGCGGAGGATAGAAATACTTGATTATATTGTTTATCAAAATATTTGGGAGCACTAGTGGTACTGAAATGCGTTTCCTGGAGTAGGATGAAGTCCGCTCCCTTTTTTTTGTAATCAGTGAGTGCTATCCTTCGTTTGCATGGGGAGTTTAGGCCCTTAGTGTTGTGGGATATAAAGGTTAGAGGCATGGTGGTGTGGGGAACTGACCTTGTTTTCCTAATGTTGCTCTTGGATGTGTCGGGCCGCTACGGTGCCGCTTCTGTTCCCCTGCAGTACTCAGCTCTGTGCAGGGCTTCAGCGGGGGACCACTCGTGTAGGAGATAATGTGGGGGAGGGTGGACACAGTAGGTACTTGGGACACATAAGGGAAAAGAAAAAACACGTAAACAACACATATCAACTGGGGAGATTGATCAGCGGCATAGGACCGCCGTCTCTCCCTTGCCTGTGGGACTGCGGATCTCTGGAACACGCCCTCCATCTCCTTCCTCCTCCAAAGGGCCGTGTTGCCCCACCTCGTCCCCAGGACTTCCTCGGGTTCTAGGGCAACTGCCCCAGCCCAAGGGTAGACACGCATGACGACTGTAGGACCACCGTCTCAGCCGATGAACTAGTAACTTTGTTAGTCCAAACCTGACTTTTAAACAACCTGCATACTTAAGAAATTGCATGTAAACTAAAACTCTGACCTTCAATCAGTAACTTTCATCAACTTGTCCCCCCTTCCTCTGTAGCCCCTTTCCGATTTGCCTCTTGTACTGCCTATTAGGCCCAAACTTTCTGCCAAATCCCGTGATTATTTACCCGGCTTCTTTAACTCGTGATTTAGCCTGAGTTCAGCTTAGCTGCCCTAAGCTTAACTTAATCTCCCCCCCCTGAAGTGTCTGTGCGTCAGGGCACCCTCCTATGTCTTTCTGTCTGTTTTTGTCTTTTGTTTTCGTTTTCCCCTCCCAGAGCTCCGTTTTGGGGCTTCCAACTCCCGCGCCCCCGGTCTCCCCGTCGGCCTATGTCTACATTCACTACTGCCCCTTGCCTATCGCTATTGCTGTGTGTGCCCCTGCTTCAGCGGGTGTTCCCGCCTTTATCTCCCTCTCCCCTCACTTAGAGGGCTTCCGTTACTGTTGTGAAGGTGTCTGTGGGAGGAGCAGAGGTGTCAGCGTGAATAGGGGTGTTTGCCGTGCGCCTAAGAGGTGTCCTCAAGGGACTCGCCACTCGCCCGCAGGAGTATCCGCGGGAGGGGTGCCAGCGGGGGACGTAGGGGTGTCAGCGCGAGGGGTCAAGGTGTCAAAGGGACGTCCGTGAGAGGGGCGGGAGTGTCAGTGAGAGAAGCGCCAGTGGGAGCGGTAGGGGTGTCAGCGCAAGGATCAGGGGCGGCCGCGGAAGCGGGGGTGTCAGTGTATGGGATGCCCGCCCGCGGGGTGGCCTCTGCTGCACTCTGTGCTGCCCGTTTGTCCCACCTCCTAGGGCCCTGCTTCTCTCTGTCTACGTGCGCTCTATTAGCGTGTCCTCCTGCGCCGTTTCCCTTCGGCGCCTTGTAGTGCTTGGTCTCCTCCAGGGTTGCCTTCCGGATCCCGCCTCTTCCGGCCCGTCCCGACCTCCGCCATCTTGGATGTGGCATCGCGTGTGAAGTGCAGTCTCCTCCTTGCTGACGTCATCCGCAGCCGCTCCTCCTCAGTTGGGCACCAGAGCTGATCCAAGATGGCTGCCAGTCTCCCTCCGCTGCCGTCAGGGGATCAGGTAAGTGGTGCATCAAGTCCAAAGGGCCTTGGCTCTTCTGGGCTCCGGGGGGGGGATGCCGTGGGGGGGGGGTGTAGCTATACGGGGGGGTCTCAGAGGGGCTACTACGGGTATTTTAGGCGAGCGGAGAGCGGGGGGTGGGGGGGGGTCAACATAAACTGTGAGGGAACTCAGTCTCATTAGTAGACCGATTACCGTGGACTGGCGGCATGATTTTTCTTGTTGGGTCTTCCCGCCTCCCGCCATGTTGGGTCCGGCGCTGTTCTGTTTCCCGCCACTTCCTCTGTAATTTTGTCCTGCAAGCCCAGTTTAGTGAGGAAGGCTCTGCCATCTTCAGCTTTTTTTATTGTTGTAGATGCCCCGTTTCTGGATACTAGGAGCCCAAAGGGGAAAATCCAGCGATATTTAACCCCTTCATCTCTGAGGATCTTGGTAATTGGGGTAAGTTGTTTTCTTTTTAATAACGTGGTGGGGGAGATGTCCTGAAAAACTTGAATTTTTTGTGATTCAAAAGAAGGATTATTGCGGATCAGCTGGGTAAATAGTTCTTTTATTTTGAAATAATGGAAGCGGGCGATGATATCCCGCGGGGGGTCTCCCTGCTGTGGCCTGGATCTCAGGGCTCTGTGACACGGGTCCAGATGCAGCTCCTGGGCCGTCTTATCCGGCATCAATTGGGTTAGCCACCGGCCCACAAAGTCCTCCGGGTCAAGTTCCTCTTCTGAGACCCCCCTAATCCTCACATTATTCCGACGCTCTCGGTTTTCAGCATCTTCCTGCTTGTCTAAGAGGTCTTGGATAGTGTCCTTTACTTGGGCTAGTTGTTTGTCAGTTCTGTGGAGGGACTTTACTGTGGTGTCCAGCTTCCTCTCTAGGGAGTCCGTTCTGGCGCCAATGCTGCTTATGTCCGCTCTCAGGGACGCCACTTGAGCCTGCAGGCATCTTTTAATATCTATGCAGAACTCCTGGATATTGCGCCTCCGCATGATTGTGTTCCCGCTATCCTCATCTCCCTCTGCCTCTGAGTCGGACCCGCTTGGCGGGGGGCCCTCTTGGCTGCGGGCGCGTGGTTGATCTCCCTTGCCGTAGTAATCAGTCATTACTGTGGAGGGGCGCATTGATCTTGTCCCTTTTGACATCTTGACTGTGTCCGGGGGCTTTGTGGTCAGTTTTCAGCGAAATACGCCAGGTTTGGATGTGTTTATTTATTGATAATTGTCGGCTGGAAACGGAGCTGAATGTTCAAGCAGCCATTCAGTCCGTTGTCGCGCATGCGCATCCTGTCTCACATTTTAATCTGGTCTGTAACTGTTTCATATGCCCATAATATATATTTTCTTTAACTGTGCATGCAATGTCTTGTATATAATGTATACCCTGTTCATTTATGTAACTGTATTTGTAACCAAGTATTATTTGTCTTAACTCTGTGTACAGGACATACTTGAAAACGAGAGGTAACTCTCAATGTATTACTTCCTGGTAAAATATTTTATAAATAAAAATATAAAGAAATAAATTTGGCAACAACAGACAAATACAGCATACCCAGAATCGTGGTTATAAGGAAACAAAGATATTCCTTTTCAGACAATCCTCCCTCCGTCCCCCTATGCTACAATACAGTACTTCTCAGAATAAGCCATACAGTACCTTTTATTTAATATTGGAAGTTTACTACATAATAAACATGCTACATGTTAGGTAAACAGAGATGTTTATGTACTTTATTTATACTTTATTTACACTACAGCACTTTACCTCACACGTTCAAAGGTCTAGCGTAAATCACATCTCATTAATCTGATTATGGACTCAGACACTGGAATCTTATGCTTCTTCGTATGATATAAATTTATGGAGACTCTCAGGGTTCCCCTTCCACACCAAAAACACGTCATCTATAAAATGTCGCCAGAGGATAAAACTCACACCGAGCCCAGCATAGGACCAGATGAACTCATCCTCCTAGATCCCCATAAGAGGTTAGCATAGAAGAAACTGAACTGAGGGGTCGTGTGTCAATTCAGCTCCACAGAAATAGTTATCTTTTAGCTTATAAAATAATAATCACAGCCACAGATTCCTCCCCCCTCCCCCAAAAGAGCAAAACTGAGGGGACTTACCCCAGCCATAGAGAGACACCAGGGGGACAGGAGCAGCTGAAAAAGGCAGAGACTGGTTGGGGTGCTCCTCTGTAGTGCCGGTGTAGTGATCGGTCTTGTGTCTTGCCACTGCTTCTCGTTCTGCTAACTAGAGCTGCCTTCCCTATTGTGGAGGGCTGGAGGCTGCGGGTGATAGTGGCATTAGAGCGGCCGTCAGGCCCACGTATCCATATGAAGGGAAAAAAAACCACCAGCAAATCCTAAATGTCCGCTGGGACAACAGGGCACGCATAGGGGATCAGCGGAACCTCGGGAGGCCTGCAGTAATATTCAGCCATGAGGTGGGGTAGAGGCACAGCAGCACCACTATCAATGCAGGCTCCCCTCCTTACTGCACCCCAGAGTGGAAACAAGATGGCCGATGGAACAGCATAATAGTGAGACACCGCAGGCAGAATTGGGGTGAGGAACAGGTGTATCCCTGTGCGCATAAATAGAAGGAGATGGCATAGTAGAGGCTACAGGATAGTGGGAAAGAAGGGGAGGCCATCTTACCCCTGGCTAAGACAGAGGAGTAGCAGACACAGGTCCTGCAGTCTGGAGAGAGGGAAGCACATGGAGGCTCTCAACAGAGCCAATCTCTCCCACAGCCTTCAAAGGACATTCAGACCCTACACATACCTCACCTCATCGTGGCTACCTAACGCCACACACCCATACAGATAAAGATTCTGGGGCTAACTAATAGAATTAATTTGCCCTACCATCAATGAATAGAATAAATAAAACTCAACCTGATCTTACCTGGGCACACTACTGGAGAGCTGCTTGGGCAGATAGGATTGCTTCACCCACCAGGCAATGCTTCCCAGTTGGGCATACCCCCACCTGCAGAGTATTGACTTTGACATTATTTCTTTACACAGTTTAAACCGGAGGCGCATGCGTGGCAGCAAAAGATATGGCAGCTTAACCTAAAAGCTCCGCCAATGCCAGCATTAATAAGCCTTATATCAGCCTTAAAAACAGTAAAACTCCCAAGCAAAACACTGAACCGAGCCCATGGTTGTCTCAGGATGACAACAAGATCTCAGAAGAAACAGAATTCACTGGGTTTAAATAATTATTTCTTCACCACTGAAATGGCTTGAGCAGGAAAGGCCAAGGCGCCGACCTCAAGTCATGGCTCCGACTCAGAGAGGGAGTCGAGGAGAGAGAGGAGTGGGAGTGGAGATAAGGACTTAATCATTAGAAGTGATTTGAAGAGTGATTTATATAAACTGTTTGGGGATCTGAAATCATTAATTCAGTCAGAAATGCACGAAATGCGAAAGGACATTAATCTAATAGGTGACCGGACTGATCAACAAGAGAGGAAGATGGATAGCACAATAAAAGCAGTTTAGAAAAATGAAAAAACAACCACCTTAAATCACAATTAGCGGCATTGCAGACAAGCAGGAGGATGCTAAAAACCGAGATCGAAGAAACAACATTAGGATACGGGGTATTCCTGAAACAATTACTGACATGGGGGATTTCATTGCAAGATGGCGGTCTACAGTGGTCCCTGATAATTATGAGGCCAAGCTGCAGCTTGATAGCTGACACCAGGGCACTACGAGCAAGGCCCCAGGCTGAGGAGTTGCCTCGAGATGCTATAATGCGCTTCCACTATTTCAGGATATAGGAAGCTCTTTGTCAAATCACCATTAATTCCCCCAGAAATGTATTTGAAGGCATTAACCTCCTTGTCTTCCAAGACCTATCCCCAACCACGCTGGACAAGCGCTGCACTGCATCCAAAAACCAAAGCACTGAGTGATAATGGAGTCCGGTATAGGGGAACCTTCCCATTTGGTCTATTGGTGATTAAAAGTGGAAAGACCTTCGCTATAAGAACCCTAGATGAAGATGAAGAATTCCTTTAAAAAATTGGGAGTAAAAAATGATTTCACCTACCGGATAGAGGCGGTACCTCCTCCTGAGACGTTCTGGAGGGAAGTGCGGTGAGCTATTCGTGGAAGAGGAGAAATGTCGGCCAATTAAAACCCACTGAGGACTAAGTTGCAGTTTTGTATACCCAATTAAGCCTTAAAGTCACATAACACGTTTTCCACAGACCGCCCCAGTGGATTTCCCTACCTTGGACTCTGATCTGGGTCTTCCTGCTCAGCTGCCGCAATTGTTTTCTATGTTCTGAAGTCCAGGGATCAAGCAGAGGACTGCCCCGGAGTGAGCACTACCCGGGCAAAATTCTGAAAATCGGATAAGGGAGATTATGCAGCCAGGAGCAGTGAAGAATTAACTGCTGTCAACGGAAGACTGGTCGACTGGAGGAGAGACGAGGACCCTGGATCATGAGCTGGTTCCTATGAGGACAGTGGTGGAGCCATTGGTAGATGAGCGCCATCTGGGAGGCAGATTGTTCAAGACACAACAGATTGTTGTGGCAGATTGTTCAAGGCCTTCTTGGAAGTTGCCGTAGGTGGGAGGTAGTAGCAGTGGCCGGGCGGGCTCCCTCGCCCTTATAGCGGTACCCAAATTCCGCTCTGGGCGCGGGGGGACCGGAAGGGTTGGAAGAACGTTGACGGGGTCCAATACCGAAGTTTAGAGACAAAGCAGGTAGTAAGGTCATGGAAACGCAGGAAGCAGGGACACTAAGTGTAAATAATGGCAGAGAATTGAGAGGAACATGGGGGTTTGGGTCCAGGGGGTCAGAAGATTTTGTGCTTCCAAGAGAACAGAGAAGGCGAGTCGGGAAGATAGTGGGGCTTTTCAGGACACAAGTCAGGTCTATCGCAAGAATGAGCCCCGGTGCTCCGTGAGGGGTAGGTGGGCCTTAGATCTCATACACTTAAATCAGCAATATGAAGCACCAGAGGGGGCTGCTGTGGGGCAGTATATTAAGGTAAAGGGAGATTGGGGATACGTGCTGCAGACCATTTGGTCATTTGAGTTTAGTTTTGAGTTTCACATTCACAACTTAGTTAGCCAAGTTTGGCACCTCAACTGGATATACTGTAATATCAATATTTACTGTATAAGACATTGAATAAAAAGACTTATTCCCTAGTTAGTTAAGATTAGTTCATAGGTTCTTTTATCAGTTCAGAAATTCCCAGACTTTTCAGCTCATCGGTGCTTAAGTTCACCAACCACCCACTCATATAGTGATGCTGGGATGTAGAACTTTTGTAACTCTTTTGCCAAACAGCAGGGTATAGGAGACTAACAGCTAAAGAGAGGGGAGGTGTCGAGTAATTAGATGTGACCTGCTATAACTCCCTGGGGTGGGTTGGGGGTGAACTGTTGGCTCAATGAGTTATCCCTTGGTTCAGAGTGTTTTAATGGCTGTTTTAATTGATACAGTATGTTTATATAATTTTGCTGGGCTAGTGGTGGGAGCTGCTCTTTCTGAGCTGTTCTCATGCTCCAGTCCCTTGGTGCAAGGGGCATTGCTCTTGACACCAATCAAGACCCTTGGGACTCTGAATGCCTCCAACAGAGGTCCAGTGGACCTTCTTCAACCAAGGGCAGTTGAGTCTAGGTCAAGCTTGACCAGATTGGACTCGTTCAGGGTTTTAATGTTTTCCCACTCTTTCCCTATGTTTGGTCTTCCCTACCCCCCTCAGTCCATGTCGAAGGTCTACTGGGTCATGAAGAATGCTAGCACTCTACCCGGTGCGAGGTGGCTCCAGAGCGGTCCTTTGGATGTTGCAGCATTGGTAAGCAATTTAACCCAAGTTTTAAATGTCTATAACGATCATTTCGCATAATGTTAATGGCCTCTATAGTCCGAGCAAGAAAAGCTTAGCCCTGACAGATTACAAAAGAAAAAATGCAGACATTACCCTTCTACAGGACTCGCACTTCATTTATTAAAGCTACCCAAAATACTTAGATAAATATTTTCGGCAGTTCTATCTCTCCTCGGACAATCTTAAAAAGAGAGGTGTGGCGATACTGCTTCATAGCCCCCCTCTGGTAATAGAGCAGATTAAAAAAGATAAAGAGGGAAGATTGTTAATCCTAGTGGGTAAGATTCCGGGCCAGTATATAATGATGGCCAATGACTATGCAACTGCGAGCAGGATCCGACATTCTTCACATCTTTTTTTAGCATTCTGAACAAATGTGCAAAAGGATATACGATAGTAGCTAGGGATTTCAATTTGGCACTAGATCCTGAGCTAGATAAATCAGCCCACTCTAGGAAGATAAAGAGAAGGGAGACAGCGTCTCTGCTCAAGGGTTTACGGGCCAATCATCTGGCAGATATCTTGAGAGAGATGCATCCTAGAGATAAAGGTTGCAGGTTCTTCTCCCACCCACACCTTAGCTATAACAGGATAGATTACTTCTTTATTTATACTGTAGTAGACTGGTTCCTAAGATCTCCTTCACCAGGGTCCATGATATTACATGGTCAGATCATGCACCGATAGAACTAAGATTCAGCCAAATTAATTTAGACAGACCAGGAGAAAACTGGAAGTTAAATGAGTCAATCTTAAAAATCCCTGAAGTGTTTAACATTTTCAACTCCGAAATAGATCATTTCTTTAAAATAAATAAGGGGAGGGGAACTGACTCTATGGGAAGCCCATAAGGCGATGCTTCGGGGTAAAGCTATTCAACATCGCAGCAGGGGGAAAAAAGAAACGAGAAGCGAAAACAGCCAAAATTATGAGATCTCTCTGCTCTCCATAAATGCACTGGCAGAGCTGACACCTTGAAAGAACTAAAGGATGTCATAATAGAGTTAAAAATGATCCTGACCTTCCAGTCAGAGAACGCCTTGAGTTGGTCAAAGAGGAAATTTTTTCGAAAAAGCAAATAAGCGAGATACCATGCTATTTGGGGAGGTACCCGGGCGCTATCTCAGTGTGTCTTATTTGATGTGTGGAAGTGTGAGGAGAATGGTGTTATACTGCCTGTAAGTGATTTTCAGGTGATGTCCTCTTGTGACTCGGAACCCCAGCAGGATCTATCCAGGACCCTTGTAGGCAATGAATATAAAAAGGGGGGATGGGGGAGCACAATAGTTGGAAACAGGCAATGGTATGGATCTAATAAATGCTATTAAGGTGAAGCAGTTGTTACCATGAGCAATTTAGGTAGCTCAGGTGGCTAATGTCTAATTGGAAGGGAAAACACACATAGGTTTGTATGTATGAGTTGGTAAGATAAAAGTATATATAACTTACACGGCCTTGTGTAAGCTCAGTCACATCAAGGTTTCTTTGGGAATCCCGTGTTCTGCCGTTGATGCTTTTCTCCTTGCGGTGTAGGTACTTCTTCTTGTTGTCTGTGCCGCTATCTTCATTAGTTCAGGGTGCCGCTCCAGGGGGATTTCCTCTCGTGTAAATAGAGAAGGGGGATAGGATTAAAACATATGCATATATACGTCAATGGGGGGGAAGGGTAACGTGGCTATAAACCACTGGACAATGTGATAATCTAGCACTCACACGGGCTAATGTGAGTGTGTTATTATCTTGGTATCTTGCTCATGTAGGGGTATTACCCGATCAGAGGCAAGTGATGAAAGGATGGGGTACAAGGGTATAAATAGTAAAAATATAACTCAATACTCACACGGGCCAGTGTGAGTACACACTCCTAGCGGTATCTTTCTTCTACTGTTCCTGATACAGCTAGTAGTGAAGATGGAATTAACACATACAAAGGACACTAGGGTCTTCAGGGTAAAACTAATTTTAATGAAAATAAAACAACACAGAAAGATAAAAAACAGAAACCAAGCGTTTCTGTGGGACAGTGAAAGCAAGGGGGGGGACAGTGGGGTGTATGGTGGTAGGGGGTCTCCCCTTCCGCGTCCGGATGGGGAGCTACAACTACACCTCTGTCTCCTCTGTGTTATGCTGCAAAGTGTTCCAGATGAAAGAGCAACGCGTTTCGTCCAAGTACTGGACTTCCTCAGGCTCTGTAGATGTGGTCTTGCTGTTCCCAGCCTCTTTTATGCCAGGTTTGGCCAATCCTGGCCTTGGTGTGGTCTCCGTCCCGTTTTCTGATGCGACGGGACGTCGCCATCTTGTAGAGTTGCACGCGCATCCCATCTTCTATTGGTGTCGCGCGTGTGAGGAATTCAAGTCACTAATAAAGTTTTTCGTTATTGAGGAGTCGCGTGTCTTGCTGGCATAGGCAAGGCAGCCCCATATCCTTAATAGTGTCCGTGGATGTCTCAATAAAGTTTGGTATTGTAAAAAAATTTGGTATTGTGAAAATGGGGAAGGGAAAGTTGCGCACGCAGTCCCCTGCATACTGCGTAGTTGTGTGCCCTGTTGAGGGTCTCTGGGTGTTCTCCTTATCGACCGGATGTCTTGGAATTTCAGAAGGTATTAAAGTGACGTGGAAGGTGTCAAAAAATGCCTCAGATGGTGGCTACATTAGCATTGATGAATATAACGTGCCATAATCCTCAAAATATGTAAAAAATGCAAAAACAGAAAAAATAAGAAAAAATAAAAGCTTTCTATGGTAACTAAATCATGTGTTACGTTTTATGTGATCAATAAAGTTATAAGTTTGTGAGAGTCTTCTCTGAAGTGGATTTCTATACGAAGTAATAAATATATCTAAGTATCTTGAAATATTGTGAAATTCAAATGCTGATGTCTTTAAAATTAAGATTATGTGAAAGTGATAAATATTATAGTGTAGGTTAAGTCAAAGAGTAATAAATATATACAATTAATGTGTTGGTAAAAGTGTTTGAGATGTTGAGAGTGCAGGGGGTTAATATAATAAAATTGGATTAATTTGCCTGGTTATAAATAAACAATGGTAATCAACCAATATAATGTGGGTTACTTCAGAGATAAAAATTATTGGAATGTGTAAGCTGCATAGTGATAGATGTTACTTTGATGGGTTTTAGGTTAAGCTACCTATTGTGTATTAATAAAAGTGATAGTAATAAAAATAGTAGTGGAATGATATACAAATGATGGTAGTGAATAACATACTACATTAACTAAAGTGGCAGATCATCTCCTATGTAGATGAAACTGATAGGTGAATAGACATACATTAAATGTGTACTAATCGAATCTAAACCCCCCATTAGGGAGGCAGGTGGAATTGATAGTGCCTGAAAAGTTAAAAATGAAAAGGCAAGGAATGGATAAAATGCGATATCTAGAAAAATGAAAAAATACATATAAAAGAATGATTGGAGAAATACCAATGCACTAAAAGATGATCTCTTTCCCGGTGCAAATTTAAAAATTAAAAATGGTATGCCATAAAATAAAATACCATGAAATAGGATGAGAGTCTGTGGTCTCAAAAGGCGATCATAAAAAGTGCAGTCTAAGCCTGAAATTAAAATGTTGAGGGAAATTTCAGAGCCTTGGGCAGATGCATCTGTGGTTGAGGGAAAAGAAGCAAGTTAGTGATTGCCTTGGACTAATCATAAAAAGTGTTCAGGGAAGGAATATGCGGGCCATAGTCTGGGGTATTGGGTGCTCACATAAATGCCCCCAGATCTATGTCTATATTGAGTCCTCTGGGTGTTAGTGTCTTTAATTTGTATATCCAGAAGGTTTCTCGTTGACATAGCTTACGCAACCGGTCCCCACCTCTCCAGTTAGCGTCAACCCTCTCTATACCCTTATACGTAAGAAGATTTGGGTTGCCCTCATGGAATACGCTGAAGTGCCTCGAAACGCTGTGTGTCATTAGCTGCCTCTTTATATTCCCCATGTGTTCCAGTACGCGGACTCGCAAGGGTCTCGAAGTGCGGCCCACGTACTGGAGTCCACAGGGGCAGGACAATAAATAAACGATGTGGTCTGTGCGGCAGTCTAGATGTTGCTTTATCTTAAAAGTTTCTCTTGTCACATTCGACGTAAATTCCAGTTTGTTTCCCTTTGCTGCTTGCTTGCACGCTTTGCAATTAAAACAGCTATGGAAACCTTTTACTGGGGGTAGCCAGGTATGAGTTTTGGGTTCTTCTTTTTTGAAGACGCTGGGTGCTAGTTGGAGTTTAATGCACGGCGCCTTTCTGAAAATAACTTTTGGGACGCTGGGGATATTGTCTTTGAGGACAGGGTCTTGTAATACCACATGCCAATGCTTTTTTATTATTTTTTGAATTTTCATGGCATCTGTGTTATAGGTGCTAATGAACGGGGTTTGGAATTGTGTGTTGCCCTGTTTTGCTTTGGAAATCAGCATGTCGCTACGCGGTAGTGCGTTAGTTTTAGCTACTGCTGATTCTATGAGTTCCGAAGGATAGCCTCTTTCATGAAATCTGCCTTTCAATATTTCGGCTTGGTCTCTAAAGGTGCTGTCGTCAGTGCAGTTTCTCAATAGGTAACTTAACCTAAAACCCATCAAAGTAACATCTATAACTATGCACCTTACACATTCCAATAATTTTTATCTCTGAAGTAACCCACATTATATTGGTTGATTACCATTGTTTATTTATAACCAGGCAAATTAATCCAATTTTATTATATTAACCCCCTGCACTCTCAACATCTCAAACACTTTTACCAACACATTAATTGTATATATTTATTACTCTTTGACTTAACCTACACTATAATATTTATCACTTTCACATAATCTTAATTTTAAAGACATCAGCATTTGAATTTCACAATATTTCAAGATAATTAGATATATTTATTACTTCGTATAGAAATCCACTTCAGAGAAGACTCTCACACACTTATAACTTTATTGATCACATAAAACGTAACACATGATTTAGTTACCATAGAAAGCTTTTATTTTTTCTTATTTTTTCTGTTTTTGCATTTTTTACATATTTTGAGGATTATGGCACGTTATATTCATCAATGCTAATGTAGCCACCATCGGAGGCATTTTTTGACACCTTCCACGTCACTTTAATACCTTCTGAAATTCCAAGACATCCGGTCGATAAGGAGAACACCCAGAGACCCTCAACAGGGCACACAACTACGCAGTATGCAGGGGACTGCGTGCGCAACTTTCCCTTCCCCATTTTCACAATACCAAACTTTTTTACAATACCAAACTTTATTGAGACATCCACGGACACTATTAAGGATATGGGGCTGCCTTGCCTATGCCAGCAAGACACGCGACTCCTCAATAACGAAAAACTTTATTAGTGACTTGAATTCCTCACACGCGCGACACCAATAGAAGATGGGATGCGCGCACAACTCTACAAGATGGCGACGTCCCGTCGCATCAGAAAACGGGACGGAGACCACACCAAGGCCAGGATTGGCCAAACCTGGCATAAAAGAGGCTGGGAACAGCAAGACCACATCTACAGAGCCTGAGGAAGTCCAGTACTTGGACGAAACGCGTTGCTCTTTCATCTGGAACACTTTGCAGCATAACACAGAGGAGACAGAGGTGTAGTTGTAGCTCCCCATCCGGACGCGGAAGGGGAGACCCCCTACCACCATACACCCCACTGTCCCCCCCCTTGCTTTCACTGTCCCACAGAAATGCTTGGTTTCTGTTTTTTATCTTTCTGTGTTGTTTTATTTTCATTAAAATTAGTTTTACCCTGAAGACCCTAGTGTCCTTTGTATGTGTTAATTCCATCTTCACTACTAGCTGTATCAGGAACAGAAGAAGAAAGATACCGCTAGGAGTGTGTACTCACACTGGCCCGTGTGAGTATTGAGTTATATTTTTACTATTTATACCCTTGTACCCCATCCTTTCATCACTTGCCTCTGATCGGGTAATACCCCTACATGAGCAAGATACCAGGATAATAACACACTCACATTAGCCCGTGTGAGTGCTAGATTATCACATTGTCCAGTGGTTTATAGCCACGTTACCCTTCCCCCCCATTGACGTATATATGCATATGTTTTAATCCTATCCCCCTTCTCTATTTACACGAGAGGAAATCCCCTTGGAGCGGCACCCTGAACTAATGAAGATAGCGGCACAGACAACAAGAAGAAGTACCTACACCGCAAGGAGAAAAGCATCAACGGCAGAACACGGGATTCCCAAAGAAACCTTGATGTGACTGAGCTTACACAAGGCCGTGTAAGTTATATATACTTTTATCTTACCAACTCATACATACAAACCTATGAGATACCATGCTAGCAAACAAAATTAGGAATAGACAGGCTAACTGTAATATTCAGGGAATTCATCTAAAGACAGGTGAGGTGACCTCGAATCCTAAACTAATTGTAGAGGAATTAAAAAGTTCTATGAAGATGTATGTAATGGAGAGGTCACTCAAAATGATATTACGAATCAAGCCTTGAAGAAGTTTCTAGCAGGCTCCGACCTACCTAGTCTGGGCAGGGAGGAGAGAGAGGATCTACAACAGGATTTCACTATAGAGGAGGTTCTTCAGGTCATAAAACACTTGAAGCCTTCTAAAGCTCGAGGCCCGGAAAGCTTTTCTAATCTTTATTATAAAAAATTCACCAAACTTCTTGCCCCTCACTTAGTACACATGTACAATGCAGTGCTGGCGGGTTCTTCAATCTCGGAACCCATGCTCCATCCATCTATCTCCTTAATCTTTAAGCAAGGGAAATACCCAAGAAATTGTAAAAGCTACAAACCAATCTCATTGATCAACTCAGATATTAAAATTTACTCTAAATTTACTGGCTAAAAAATTGGTTCTTATTTTGCCTACAAGGAAAATAGGATTGGTATGAAACTGCGATGTCCAAAAATAAAGCACCCTCAGCTCACCAGAAGGTAGAACGAATAAAAAAGTTTATTGAACTACATAAAAAACAAAAAATGGCAAACAAAATACAACAACAACAAAAAAAAAGGCTATATTAAGGTGCTTAACACACAGTCCCAACCATACTCCTTGAGAAAGGGCTTTTAGAGCCTGAAACGCATAGGAGGTTTTTTTGTTGTATTTTGTTTGTCATTATTTTTTGTTTTTTATGTAGTTCAATAAACTTTTTAATTCGTTCTACCTTCTGGTGAGCTGAGGGTGCTTTATTTTTGGACGTCGCAGTTTCATACCAATCCTATTTTCCTTGTATACTTACTGCTGATTGGAGAGACGCACTGAGGCTGTGAGGGCACGACACATGGGATCCTTTTCAACACAAGAGGTACCTGTGGAACCTGCAGAGTGAGTGGAGCATTCCCGGACGGACCGGAAGTGGTTACACATACCACCGGCACTCGGGAGCTCCACGGGGTTGGAGAGAAGGAATTGGCAGCTGATCTGGAGCCTACGATATCCACGCCAAACACCGGATACAGACGCAGTCAAAACGGAGTGCTACACCATGGGATCAACAGAGGTAACATATTTTTCCTCCGTTATATACTTATCCCAGGTAGCGTTTGTCCATTGGAACTCGTACACTGCACACCTCATTTCTGGTTACTTCTCCCAGCAATTTATGATGAATCCTACGTTTGAATTTTCCCTCACTTTCAACCACAGTTGTCCTAAGCGTTATTGATTTTATTATTTATATTTTTTGACTCTCCGTTTAGAGCTTTGAGCAGTCTTTCCCTCGGTTTTATTTTGCCTAGACTGATCCACCCGGATCAGGTGGGGTTTCTTAAGGATAGGCAGGTGGCAGATAACACCAGACAAATTATTTATTTGATTGAAGTAGCCAGGAAAAAAAGATACAAGTAATGGCCTTAATTCTGGATGCCGAAAAGGCCTTTGATAGGATAGATTGGCCGTACTTGAAAGCCACGCTTGGGGCATTTGGTTTTGGTGGTAGAATTTTAAAAGTGATCACAGCACTGTACTCTTAATCGACAGCAAAAGTGACACATCAGGGTTTCCCCTTGGAACTCTTTCAAATTAAAAGCAGTACTAGACAGTGTTTCCCGCTTTCACCCGTTATTTGTCCCTTTGCATGGACCCGATAGCAGCACAGATCAGAAAGAACCCAGATATCTCCAGAATCCAAATTAACAATCAAACGCATAAAGTGCATTGTATGCGGATGAAGTCATACTGGTGTTGTCGAGGCCGCTCACCTCTCTGCCCAATCTATTCGATTTGTTTGTTAAATTCAATAGAATCTCAGAGTTCAAAATTAATCAAACTAAATCGGAAGCTCTTAATTTAAATCTACTCAACGAAGTGGAAAAATGAATAGCCATAAATTTACATTTTGATTGCCAACCCTCGGCTATTACTGTAAGTATTCAGGAATCTACATCACAAATAATTATAGGATGTTGTATAGAGCGATCTATCCCAATTTGTTATGGAGTCTGAAGGGAGACATCAGGCTGCGGTCAACTTACGGCAAGAATCCACTGTATCAAAATGAACCTGCTCCCTTGAATTTTACACTTATTTCAAACCTTACCAGTACCAAATGTACTGAAGGATGTTCGCTCTGTGCAGATACTGATCTCAAAATGTATCTGGAAATTAAAAAAGCCGAGAATCAAAAGTAAGATATTTAAAAGACCCACACTAGCGGGTGGGTTAGCGGTACCTTGTTTGTTATCGTACTACTAAGCGGCCCAATTATGTAAAATTTCTAGAGCTACAGAATCTGATTTTGTTCCCCAAAAGGATCCTTACAGTAAGTCCACCCATGAGCCGCTATCCTCAATGACCAACTCACTGGCAGTTTGGGAGGCTACCAGTCAGATGTTCTCTGACTACAAAATGCTCACTGATGGCTCCTTTATTTGATAACCCCGACTTTGCTCCAAGCCTGACTAGTAAGACTAGACTAGTAAGGGTTCACTGAGACTTAAGGATTTGGAGGGCAGAAAAGGCATCAAAACATTTGAACAAATTAATTCAGACAAAGACATCCCTACCTCTGAACTTTTTAGACACCTCCAGATCTGAGCATATTATAATTAAATTACTCCCGCCCAATATTGACAAATTTCGAAAAGCTCTGTATATTGGAAACAGACAGGAATGGACTAACCTCTCAACTGTACAACGAAGTGACCTGTTCTGGGATAGATTATGCTGGAAAGACACAATATACAGATGTAGCCACCAGTATCCGACGACTTGCCAGGGAATATACTGTGGCTATCTCACAGTAAACGCTGCAACATTTCTGTGAGATTTTGCAGCCAGACTAATGGCCCATCGGATTAACACAGGGGGGTCCCGTCAGTTTCAATGGGACTGCAGTGAGGGTCACCTCAGTTTGACTGCAGGGACCACCGCTATGTTAATCCGATGTGCCATTAATCTGGCTGCAGAAATCGCACAGAAATGTTACAGCGATACTGTGAGATAGTCCCAGATTTTCCAAGGCAAGTAGTTGGATACTGTTGGCTGCATCTGTATGGTGCAGTGGGAGACAGATCCATCCACATTAAAGGAGAATGCATATAAATTCCTTTTGATGTGGTATCTCACCCTGCTAAAATTATCTAAATTTGCCCCAGGTTGCTCCCCACTGTGTCCCAAGCGGTGTGTAGAGACAGTGGACCTACTGCATATGCTGTGGTCCTGCCTGTGTGCGGCTCCCTTATGGGAACAAATTAAGGATTGGCTACAGAGGATTTTGGGCCTCGACATCCCCATGGACCCCTGGCTATTCTTGTTGAATAGAGCAACACAGGGGCTATCCAGTGCTTAGAACAAATTAGTTGCCCACTTTGCCACTGCAGTGAGGTACGAGATCGCAGCATTATGGAAGCAAAATGAGATTCCTCCATTGGCCAAGATCAGGAACAGATTTTGGTTTGTGTGTCAGATGGAGAAATTAACAAGTCTTGTAAATGACACTGGCAATAAATTCCAAAAAGTTTGGCTAGCATGGTTAGCTCAGACGGACATCCCAGGAGTGAATGCCTCCTCAGTTTTGCTATGATATTCTAGATGCGTTCTCCTTTGATAGAGCGTAGGATAACTGAGTTAATATGACGAGTCTAAAATATTGAGTGATCTGACCCAAGGAACAATCCGAAGACAGTGAGGACCTTCTAACCCCCCTCCCTCCCTCCCTTTCCTTCCCATCCCCTCTTTCCCCTGGGTATGTCTTTTAAGCGTACTGTAATTCATTATTTTATGACTATGTCGCCAATTGTTGTTCCCAACATGCTGTGATGTATTATTATTTTGTCATTGTTGTTAAAACCAATAAAACTTGAGAAACAAAAAAAAAAGAGGTTAGCATAGCTCGGTGCGAATTTAATCTCCATGCCGGTCACACATTTCTGTTGAAAATAGTGTCTGTTAAAGTGGGAAAAGTTGTGGTTCAGAAACTAATTGATACTCTCCAATATAAACCCCGCTTGTATCTCTGTCATCTCATGATTTTATTCAGTTATTTCCTTATTACTTCCCATCCCTGCACATGTCCTATTGATGTGTAAAGGAATGTTACATCACAAGTAGCTAACAATAAACCCTCATCCCACCGGAAATCTTCCACAAGAGCTAGAACATCTACAGTAGCTTCCTGGCATTTTACATACTGTATGTGACATGTGCTCCCCCACCCTAAGGGAATCAGCGGCTACTACAGTACTGGTGCTACCTGTTGTATGTATAGAAGGACTGAGACTCCGCTCATAGGTAGCCTGGGGCATAATATGATAAAATACAAACAATGCACAGTATTATAATAGAAATAACAATAGTCCAGGGGTAGCTAGCCCTGAATAGTACCAAGGTTGCTCAGGCACCTGTAACCCAGTGTCCTGAGAGAAATCCCTCCAAATATGTGTGAGGGCAGCACTACCCTCCCCCTTGCGTTGGTGCACTTTACCTTCCTGGCTTAAGGTCCCACCAGGCCACACTTCCCTTTAGGAGCAAGCACCGCAACTGTGTCCAATGTTGCGGGGTTTCCAACACAAGCCTCTCACAAGTTAGGGTCCTAGATGATGTCTGTCACGCAGGCCATAATGGAAAGCCTCCCTCTGTACTCCTATCTGCTCAGAAGTTTCTGCTCCGCTCTCTCTCTCTCTCTCTGACAGGAGCTCCCTATCTTAAGGGCAGCCCTACACACGTATCTTCGGTGAGGGGGTATATCTTGGGCTATGGAGCAGGTTCGGGCATAGTCCGGGATCTTGGCAGGCTCTCTGGACACTCCCTCTGGGGTAAGACCTTACTGGGATTATGTTTATGAAGCTGCACAAGAGCCAATCCCGAAGATGATGTTGGTTGAAGAGGATTGTAAAATAATATAATCTTCTTCAGAATAAGCAGTCTATGTTATTTATCTCAAAACTGTCATTTAATATAATATAATAAAAAAGTCATACTTTAAAAATAGTTTTTAGTCAACTGAAGTTTTTAGGGGACTATGTGGTGGGTTACAGTGAAATAAATGAGACATCATATTCAATTAATGGTAATAAGGGATGGGTTATATTGCATTTAAATTAAAGACACACTAGCAAGTGAGCATTGCATATCATTGCTGCAGACTACGACTGATGCTAGAACTCAATTTTTCATGGTTGTGGCAAACTCGTGGGTCAGTTGCAGTCAATTTATGCGGATTTAGATTTAGCTTCTTGCGGCCATGGTGGTAGTAAATCTTGCTACATTTGTATTAGTCCTATTTGAATGTTGAACATCTAGTAATAGCGCTGTCAAAAGCAAGCAAGCTCCCTGTGTGCCGTCTATGCTGTGCCAGACAGGCAGTGCTACATCCATCCCTAACATCACTTTCAGAATTGACAATGGACATTTGGCAGCAACCTACCAATTAAATAACATCCATGTTGCATGTAAAAAAAGACAGACAGCGTTTGCATCAATAAAAATGAAAATCTATGTACGCATAGTTTAGCTAGAAAAAGCTCTGAATCCTGATATTTTATTTTTAAAATAACATAATATGATAGTGAGGTTGCTAGCTCCCACTCTCCCTCTCAGTCCCAAGGCAATATAGGTTGGGTATGTGGCGGGGGTAACAGTTTTAAACTAGGAGTAACAGTGAAACTATTAAAAACAGAAAAGGGAGCGCCAGAAGAAAGACTGAATCAATAAAAATTATGAACACTTTATTGAATAAAATAAATCTGTAAAAACTTACATTATATATAAAACAATTGATATATATGTAGATATTGGTTCATAAGCTGGTGTATTTGGGTGTTTATATATGGGTAGCTAGACATGGTGATATATGCGCCACGCTATCCCATTCAGCAGTTAAAGGGTATTTTGTTGGAAATGTGGCATACAAACTTAGGGGCGCGTGGGTGGAGATATATTATGGGAGCATGTAGGTGGGGATTTGGACATATATTGGATGGCTTACAGTTTAGGGGGCGCTGGAATTTCTGTCTTAGGGGGCTTGGGAGATCCCGAGCAGAACAGCGAATGTTTGATCTACAAGCAATGTGGTAAATCAGAGCTCTGATGATAATGGTTGCATGTCTTATTTATTTCAGTGGTGATCTTCGTTCCCCCTTCTTGGATCTGTGGCAACTGTGGGGGCCTGCATAGTTGCTCTAGCCTAGAACAGTTTTGTCAAGTGCACATCGCAGCTTCTACATAGGGCAGGGCCTAAGCACGTACAGTTCAGCGAGCATCTTCCCACAGCAGCATGGCATCGATGACCGAGCAGTTCCGCCTTCTTCAAGCCGAGGCGGAAAAACCATGACGAGGTGTGGTTGGACTGGCGGCTGCGTACATTGTTCTCAAGGAGGCAAGCCCGTGGTGGCAGATAGGGTCGTGGCATCCCTGCAGCGTCGCTCACTAGTCAGGCAACAGGCACTAGGGCCGCTCCTCGCGGGAAGGGGGTGCGGGCGCGGGCGCGTAGGGTGCTGCAGCACAATGCGCCAGGCGGAAGTCAGCAGCCGTGCACAGGGCGGCAGCCTTCGGCCACGTCAACGCATTACGGAGGGCAAACAACCTGGCATGGTTTGACTACACGGAGCCGGCAAAAGGTGATGGGCATCTCAGGTCGCTGCCTACGTCACTTCCCACCGGGACGCCATGGACGGGTAAGGAACCCGCGGCGGTAAAGAGGGGGCGGCTACGCGAAAGGCCAAGAGCGTTTAGGAGTTGGATGGCATCACAGGTGGTCTGCACAGATGTACAATGTATATTGGGAAATTTGTAAGTACAAATTTCTCTGGATTCTACTAAGAACTCATCAAGCTTTCAAGCTTTTGAAAGACATATTTGCACTATTTTGCTTGTGTTTTTCTTTTCATATAATAGGGTAAGGGGAGCTGCACACCACATTGAATAGAGTAAAGATACTTGCAATTCACCGGTGCTCCTGGTTCAGGGATATCTGTCTAAAAATCCAGTATATAGAGAAAAAGAATGATCCATAGCAACTTCGGATTTTCTTAATGAAATTTAATCAGTACCAAACACAATGTTTCATCCTTCAAGAGGACTTTCTCAAGTGACTGGTTAGCAGATAGAGTGGAAATGTCCAGTATATATAATTACAACACCCATGTGAAAAGACTTAATCACTAATTACCCCCTGTGAACAAACGATAGTCTGCAGCTGACTTCTTAATCTTCTCTGTGGTCTGACTCCCATTCCAATCACGGTGACATCATCAGATGGCTCCTGCGTGGTGATGTCATCATCTGGTTCCTCCTTGCAGTGCGTTCCGGCTGCTTGGTCAGGCACAGAGTCGCGCTGACGTCTTCCTCCTGTTCCTCCTTCTGTAGTTGCTCCCACGTCGTCCTGTGTTCTCGCGATGCTCCTCTGTGTGTAGTGATGCCATCTTTGTTAGTGGCAGACTCAGCCATTCTTCTCCAGTGTGCTTGTCGTTTCGCACATGCGCAGTAAAAGCGCTCTTCTGTGTGTGAGGGGGAAGGTGCTAGTTCTATCTTATCATGGGGACATCATTCCAGGGGGAGCAATAGAGATAAAAGAAGATAAAAGACTCAGTCAGTGAGAGTACATGTATATATAGTGCCACTATACCCTAAATAAAAATTAAAGTTAAAAATGGAATGCTTGCTTATTTGACACTCTCTTACAAGGCATAGAAGCAGCAGTAACAGTGAAAATTGCCTGTGGAAGAAATATATATTAACATATTAACTTAGCGACTTGTCAGAAAACTATTGAGGGATAAAAAATCATAAAGTCCTCTAGGTGAAACTGTATCAAGAGTGAATGTCCAGTGAGCTTCTCTCTGAAGTAATGATATGTCCCTATCTGAACCCAGGGATGAGGTATCTACAGACTCTATCCCCATGATCTTTAAATATGCCACTGTATGTTTATGATCTGTACGATGAGTACAGTATCTTCCTTTTTGCCATTAATCTTGCTGCGGTGTTCTATGAACCTTGTTTTAAGCATACGGCTTGTTTTTCCTACATAAAGCAGCCCGCATGGGCACTTAATGACATAAATAATGTTACTAGAATTGCATGTAATCCTACTTTTATTTTATATTTATCGGATGGCTAAATGTATAGCCTCACTACTCCCTCAATAGTTTTCTTACAAGTCGCTGATATATACATCTGCACACCCCAAAAATACCTTGGATACCTGACACGTTTTGGAATGAGGAAAAGCAATCTACATGAAGGGTTGAAGCTGCACTTTATTTTATTTCACTTTATCACATATTCACTTCATGAGTATGAATTGTCACTAATATATAATTCAAGCACTTATTATAAGTTACGAATTCACTATTTAGAAATAGATTTAAGAGCCAATATATAACTATCGTTTTGTTTGCACAGGCGAGGCAAAAGGGGGGGGACATCCCAGGTGGTGCACCGTGCATAAGGCAGGTAGAACCAGGGCTACCCCTGGCGCTAGATCCAACGGCATATGGCACAGCAGGGAAGGCAAACTTCACGGCATGCTGAAGGCTTTGGAGCCGCAGGCGTCTGTATCCTTCAGTGCAGGGACATCAACGGGAACAGTGGAGGCAGGCGCAGCATTAGGAGTTGCAGCAGCATTGTGGGTTGCACATCGGTGAAAGGACTGTGGCACCGAACCCCGCCCTGGCAGCCACAATCTTGACCCCAGTGTCTCCTAATCCAGCCACGGCCGGGGTTATTGGCACCGGAGGTTCCTTTCCCTCTACGGCCGGGGTCATGCGTATAGTAGCTCCCCCAGCCGCCTCGACCCCAGTGACTCTTCACACGGCCAGGGTCCTGGACGCTGCTTTGACACCAAGGGGACCGATCCCGGATGGGGCCTTTCAACTCCACAGTTGTGCGTCGCCAACGAGCTGAGCACACATTTGACAAAGGAGGAAAAGGAGAGTATTTGGGCGGGGGATTTCGTGGAAATCCTATCTCTACTACCTGATTACACGAGGGGTGGAGGGGGGACGCGCTACAACAAATACGGACAAACAGGGGGATAGGTGGCCCGGGGTGTGCTGGGCCTTTAATGACGAGCAGTGCACATACGCAAATTGCCGCTTCAAGCACCAATGCACCACTTGTGAAGGGACATATCCGCAGGCGAAATGCTTTAAGAGCAGTGGACATGATTCCAGGAGGGGTGAGCTGGACAGCAAGGCACCTTCTCCAATAATCGTCCAAAGTCTGAACCCTTGGCTGAAAAGCTACCCAAATAGGGATGCGGCCTGGCTGCTCCTCTACGGGTTTTCCGAGGGGTTCAGGATCCTGTTTGTGCACCAAGCGGGATCAGGGTTGGAACGGAATTTGAAATCGGCAAGGGTTTACAGCAAAGTGGAAAGGTAAAAGGTGGGTAAGGAGGTGGAGTTGGGGAGGATGGAGGGTCCATTCACCTACCCCCCTCTCCCCGACTTGAGGATCTCACCACTGGGGGTGGTCCTCAAAAAGGACCCAGGGGCGTTCTGGCTTATCCAGAACCTTTCCTACCGCAAGGGCTCATCGGTGAACCATGGCATAGATCGCGAATTGTGCTCAGTCAGTTTCCCGAGCTTTGATCAGGCAGCAGCACTTGTGGGTGGGATGGATAGAGGCGCATTGTTGGCAAAGGTGGATATTATGTCCGCATTCCAGCTGCTGCCAGTGCACCCTGAGTGTTTTTACTTGCTACTGTAGGTTGCATGCTCGATGGTCAGTACTTCGTTGACTTGTGCCTGCCCATGGGCTGTGCACTATCATGTTTGTACTTTGAAACTTTTAGCATGTTTCTCGAATGGGTGGTGCGTTGCAGGGTGCAGACCACAGGGTGCATGCATTACCTGGACGACTTCTTGTTCATAGGTCCGGCGGGATCAGAACTGTGCGCAAGATGGCTGTTTGAGTTTTCAGCCATAGCTCGCGAGTTCAGGGTCCCACTGGCCGATGAAAAAATGGTTAGCCCGACAACAGTCATCAGCTTCCTCGGGATCGAAATTAACTCAGCGAGGATGTAAAACAGGCTCCTGCCGGATACGCTGGCAACCCTAAAAGAGCTCCTACAAGAGTTCAGGGGTCTGAGGAAAACCTCGCTGCATCAATTCCAATCATTGTTGGGCCACCTGGTTTTTGCGGCACGAATCATGCCAGTGGGGAGGTTTTTTTGGAGGCGTCTGGCGGTGGCAACCGCTGGGATCAGGCATCCTAACCACTTCATCCGGGTCACCCGAGAGATCAACGAGGACTTGCGGGTCTGGTCGGATTTTTGGGGGGCATACAATGGGAGAACCTTATGGCGGGGGCGTCCTTAGAGGAATGCAGAGCTGCAGCTGTTCACAGACACGGCGGGCTCAGTAGGCTTTGGGGCTTACTTCAACGGTGCATGGTTCGCGGAATGCTGGCCCACATACTGGAGCAAGTCTCAGCTCATTAGAAACTTAACGTTCCTGGAGCTTTTTCCATTGCTGGTCGTGGTGCGATTGTGGGGGAAGTCATTCACAAACAGGGAAGTGGTATTCTGGACTGACAACATTGAAGTGTTGTGGCAGTGAATAACTTTAGTTCACGTTCCCCACCGGTCGTGAATCTGTTGCACAGCTTCGTCCTCTCATGCTTGTAATTGAACATATCGTTCAGAGCGCGCCATGTGCCAGGGGTATTAAATAACTGACTCTTTATCCCGGTTGCAGATGGAGGAGTTTCTGAAGTGGACGCTTCATCAACAGTGAAACTTGTAGGCAACATACAGCATGATTGACACCAATTCCTTGTATAGAACACATACTCTATTAAATTATTAGTCACAATTTTCCTAGCTCAATGTAGGAATGTGCATATCCTTTATTTGATTGTTGATAGAAAAAAATGTGCTTTCTGTTGACGATATTACATTTTTTATTACAAAAATAATTTTACTACGGTTATACATTTATCCACCTGTGTTTTTTTTTAATTTCCTAGGAAAGATTAATATATACTATGGACGGATTATAAATAAACACAATATGCAGAATTGATTTATGTTAAACCCACCATTGGGTTATTTTAAAGTCACACAGCAGAGCCGTCAAGGGATTTTATCCCTAAGACCAGGTGATTTGAAAGTCCGGAAAGTTCTGGGGAACAGATATGGACTGGTTCGCTCATCTATAACAATTATGCATCCTTCCAGAAGAAGTGGCACAGGCAAAAAAAATCTATGGAAAATGAGAAGGTCACCAGGGAGGATAGAATTACAACTCAATTCTTCAAAAAAGCTGTGGAAGTAGAAAAATCTTGCAAAACTCATGTTGCTAGAAGAACAGAAATATTCAAGAACAATAGAGCAATCCCAAAGTTGTCCTCATCCACAGGAAAGGAGCCAAAGATAAGCTCAGTAACTCGAGATGGGCACGCTTTTGGGGTGGATTTGGATACACAGCTGATTGACCAGTTCCTTTGGTTTGCAAATTTCCCCGGATCAATCTCAAAAAGGACGATTCATGTTTTAAGGATTTTTCATTATTATTTTTAAAAATCCACCAACGGATTGCTGAATCCATGGATTGGATTCTACAAAACAGTCACAGATTGTATCCAATCGCAGTTTTTGATGAATCCGCATGTATTAAAACCGTCCAAATCCATTTGCGGATTTTACACCGCAAAACAGATTTTGAGCGGCAAATCAGGGAAACAGATTTGAGCTGTTAAACCACCCATCTCTATCAGTAACTAAAAAAACAATCAGTCTACTTCCAATTCACTAATCGGCTGCAAGAGAACATGGACTTTGTCAAAGTAATAAATATAATATTATTAGGATACATAGATTATGAAAAAGCATGTGGCTGTCTATAGTCCTGCCATTTTAAATGTATTAATAAGACAAAATGTGGAAGAAGCATATATAGATATTATAAGGAACATTTACAAGAATGCTACATCAACCATTAGATTACTGCAAGATAGAAATATGAAATGGATCAGCAATGAAGTGCATCACTGAAGCACTATGTCACCAACGGTTTTCACAGTATATGAAGAATTGTTGAAGGCTTTGAATTAGAAAGAAAAAAAGAGTAAAAATCATCACTGAATGCTTGACTCCCTTATCATTTTCAAGTGATTTAATTTTTGCCACAAGTCTAAAGACCTCAAGTAGCAAATCAGAGAACAAGCCAAAGTAATTAAGAAGGTGGGCCTCCATATGAATCTCAGCAAGACCAAAGTTATGTTTAACAAACATGTCTCTAAAAAGATAAAAAATAAATGGAATAACTATAGGTCGCTGTGCCTGAAACCCCCGGTATCGGAGTTTCTGAGGGATGTCATCATCAGCTTCCATTATTATCGAACAAAGGAAGTGTAACTCATCATCATCAGATGTCAGTAGTTGATCTCATTTGAAAACATTAAGATCCAAGTGTTTCAGTACTTTTCATGTACAACACTGAGCAGGAGAAGTCTACAGCCAATCACCGGTAAACTTTGTGAAGATACTACTGGGCCTTCCCGTTTTGCCTTATGGTAATGAAAGATGGTTCCACCTTCTCCTTGAAAGACCCGGATGATTGCCTGGTATCCTTGCAACAACTGCAACTGCCTCCTCAAACAAAATATCTCCAGGAGCTTTGCAACCAGCATCGATGGATCGGCTTAACTCTCTAAGGGATCTTAAAACTGCTCCTACTTTGGCTAAATATGATTTTACAATCTGTGGTATCGATAACTTTATCATCAAGGTAATTAGGTTATAGGGTAACATCACCTGATCCATAAGATCCTGGAAGGTAGCATTGGCACGTGTACCTCAAAAAAGAATGGCAAAAGCTGTTTTTTTCCAATTTCTTTTTTGTTAATTTGATTATTATCTACCAATACCACTTTGTAAAATCTAATGTTGTGATGTAATTGGCCTTCCCTAGCCTCTCCAGCAATACATCAACTCTGGGTATGGAGTTCGTATCAAATTTAGAAATTGCATTTACTTTACTAAAATCAATACAAAACTAATACAATGGGGCTATACCATTCATTCTGTGACTTTTCCACCACACTTAATATGAGCATGTTTTCTAGTTCTGCTTTTGCAACTTCCCTTAACTTTTCATGAATATCTTACTTGTTTCAGTTTCGACATGATGTGCAATCAGATGTTTTCCCTGACAAACCCCACCGACATTGCAAATGCATTCAATGATTACTTTGTGGGGTGTGCTACTAACTTATTAGCGAAACGCAACCCAAACCACAAACCTAAATCTCAGCTGGGAGTACCCATATTGCCCCACCCCCTCCCAACACTGCCCACAATTTTAAATTTGGCCCAGTATCCGAAGAGGAGATTACACAAGCGCTCCTCAAATTTAAACTAAGCAGCCAATGTGGACCTGACCTACTACAATTTAGGTTCCTAAGACTTGGTGCCCAGCCATTGCCAAACCAAATGCGTCCATAGTCAACTCTATCCTGTCTGCAGGCCACATCCCTAAGACCTGGAAAACTGCCAGAGTTGTCCCAATCTTCAAAAGTGGGGACAAAAACACTGTTTCAAACTACAGGCCAATCTCCCTTCTCCCAATCCTATCCAAAGTCATGAAAAAATGTGTCCACTCCCAATTAAGCGATTACTATAACAAGACAAATTTCCCTAGCCAATTCCAATCAGGCATTCGTCCCAAACACTCCACGGTAACTACCCTGCTAAAAGTTTGCAATGAAATCCAGTGTGGCATGGACCAGGGTCAACTCACTGGTGCAATATTCCTAGATTTTGCAAAGGCTTTTGATACTGTTGATCATGCTATCCTGCTTAACAAACTCCAGAGCTCTGGAATAGGGAACCATGCTTTAAACTGGTTTCAGTCCTACCTATCAGGTAGATCCCAACATGTGTCCATCTCAGGCTTTAAATCCAACCCCTTGATATCACCTGTGGCATCCTGCAAGGCTCTGTTCTGGGGCCCCTACTCTTCTCAGTGTTCATCAATGATCTTCCCACAGCTTGTAAGGAAGCCTCAATACACATGTATGCAGATGACACAATCCTATATGCACACAGCCATAGCTTCTCCGACCTTGAACACATACTTCAGTCTGACTTTTTGAGACTCGAAAACTGGATTTCCCAAAACAAACTGTTTTTAAACACCGATAAGACTGTAACAATGGTATTTGGGACAAGACTACATTTTTAAAGCTTCCAGTGACTGAGCTCCAGATCAGAACCAATGCTAACACCACCCTAACTCCTGTTCCTAGTTTTAAATACCTGGGCATATGGTTTGACTCCCACTTAATATTCGGAATGCACATTGAAACCCTGACATCAAAAACCTATGCCAAACTACAGTAGGTGTACTTTACAGGATCAAATCCTCCCTAAGCCTGCTGGTCAGAAAGCGTATTGCACAGCAGATGCTAATGCCAATTATCGACTATGGAGTCATAGTATATGGCACGGCACCCCAAACCCACCTTGGCAAACTTGACACCCTCTACAATTCAATTTGTCATTTCATTCTCCAGTGCAACTACAACACACATCACTGCGAAATGCTCAAAGAACTAGATTGGTCATCACTCGAGTTTAGGCGCAAAGTTCACCTTTCCTGCCTTGCCTTCAAATACTTTCTGGGCAAGCTACCCACCTATCTGAACAAGCTCCCTACCACACCCGTAACACATGCAGCACTTATCATCTGAGATCTGACTCCAAAAGACTGTTCATGGTTCCAAGGCTCAACAAAGTATCCGGCCGGTCCTCCTTCTCTTACCGTGCACCCCAAAACTGGAACAACCTACCGGAGACTCTCACATCTACCACCAGTTTAAGTTCTTTCACAACTAAGGCTGTCTCACATTTTAATCTGGTCTGTAACTGTTACATAAGCCTATAATATACATCTTCTCTAACTGTGCATGCAATGTATTGTATATAATGTACTGTATACCCTGTTCATTTATCTAACTGTATTTGTAATCATGTATTATTTGTCATATTAACTATGCCCAGGACATACTTGAAAACGAGAGGTAACTCTCAATGTATTACTTCCTGGTAATTTGTCCGGGATGGGAAGGGAGCGAAGATAGCAGGGATACACCATGAAAAATAAAAAATAAATGCATACAATAGTGTAATAAGTTCTTTTCAATCTGGATAAAACATGTATGTCTTGGCTCTATAGCAATGCCTACTTACAGCAGGTCAAAAGGTAAAAAGCATTGATCTACACAGCAGGTAGAAAGGTGTCAGGATCTTCAGGAACAACAGCCCAGGTTTACAGCATAAGAAATCAGCACCTCAGCTCAGACGTCAGTAGATGTGAGTGGATCAGAGACATGCAAAAGAAAGGCAGACCATAGTGTCGATCGTGCATAAAATTTATATAAACAAACAACAAATTTTAGGAATTGTACTCACATTGTGTACATAATCATAGTTCACATAAGGCTTTACTTGAGGCAAATGGAGTGCTGGTTCAGTGTGGAGCAGCTCACCGGGGATCTTTCTCCTTAGACTCACAACAGACCGGGTGGGAGATGGCGTCTGACGTCACATCCGCTGTTGGGGTGACGGCATCCGGTCTTGGAGGCAAACGGTGGGGGAACTCAGCAACTCTGAAGCCTTCAGTAGAAAGAGCAGCTGCAGCAATGAAAGTGGCTCTACGCGTTTCGTCGTACTAGACAACTTCCTCAGGAGCAATGAATAATTCTCAAATGAGTTGTGGGTTTATATATACTAAACAATTGAACAAATAAGCAATTAACCAATTTAATATAACAATTATATAATTGAAAATTTAAAAGATACACTGGTTCTCCAATAAATAGGTACATAACTCAGTGTTCAAAAACGGCGCAGTGTTAATACAAATAGGCATTTAAAACAACATCTAAGTAAATAAAATATCTACGTAAATAAAATTCAGGATCTAATCATGATAATATTCTAGGTATTTATAGGGAGCCATAACTAATTGGTTCTTATGTACTCACAGAGCAAAAACGAGGGAGAGAGAGGGGAGAAGAATATAAGAGTGAATTAGTAACATATTAGTAACATATTAAGATTGATTAAAATATACACTTCCTGGTAAAACATTTTATAAATAAACTGATAGAAAACATCAGAAAAATGTTTAACTGTATCCTGTACCTGTAATTTCTTGTCTAACGAAAGATTATTTGGAGCTTTCCTGGCCTTAAAAATATTTATATAATTCTGTTGTTTTCTTTTTCCTTTCAATAATATTTCATAGTACACAGGCTCAACTTTTCAAGTTATTTCAAAGGGACAATGCCATTTGGCCAGTAACTTTGACTGTATTCGGAAGTAGTAGTACCCTACATCCTTGCTGCCCTTCTCTTACCATGACCCTTTATTATAATCTGAAGAGCACAAAGCTATACATGCTGAATTCAAATATCTTGACAATCTATAAAACTCCCTCCTGCTGCTCCAGAACCTCCCGCAATCAACATCGCAAACTTCAACGGAAAAAAACAAGAAAGGAGTGCAACAAGAGATTGGCCTCTTGCCCTTGTTAGCTGGCAGTATCCACTTCCAGATAGTATCAGGGCAGGCAATGAGAGCGAGGTAATGCACTATATGGAGCATAAGACAGTAAATCCCTTTCCTCAACATGCCGCGGACAAGTCAGGATCATGTTCTCCAACCTACTAAGGTTGAAAAAACAAAACACAATGCTCATCGTGAAATATATCAGTACAATTTTATAGTAAAAAAAGGTTCAAGGTTCTGCGTACATAAATCAAGTAGAAAACAGGCACAGAATGATTTTGGGTATCTGTTACCACTCCAGACAGCTGGAACACGCAGGAACAGCAGGTTAGCGTCCACTTCAGGGAGCTGGAACACGCAGGGACAGCAGGTAAGGATATCTTGGGTCCACTTCCGCAGTCTGCACATATATGATATGCAATGTCCTTGCTAGACACAGAGCACACTCGGAGAGTCCAGTAGTTTAAACCACGAGTACCAAGTACAAGCTGGAGCTCCACTGGAAAAGGAAACTGTAGGGATCAGCTCTCAACCTCGTGGGACAGCGTCTGACGTCAGACCTGCAGCCAAATGGACAATAAAGTCATACAGACCAGAAAGTTGTATATTCCACTTTCTGGTCTGTATGACTTTATTGTCCATTTGGCAATATTTGGTGGTTTTAGCAGCCTTTCAGAGAGACTTTCTTCCGATTCTACATGCATGTGGTGATGTCATCTTCACCCGACGCCAGCCAGCGCGACACTGCGACGCTGCAGGTCTGACGTCAGACGCTGTCCCACAAGGTTGAGAGCTGACCCCTACAGTCTCCTGTTCCGGTGGAGCTCCAGCTTGTACTTGGTACTCATGGTTTAAACTACTGGACTCTCCGAATGTGCTCTGTGTCTAGCAAGGACATTGCATATCATATATGTGCAGACTGCGGAAGTGGACCCAAGATATCCTTACCTGCTGTCCCTGCGTGTTCCAGCTCCCTGAAGTGGACGCTAACCTGCTGTTCCTGTGTGTTCCAGCTGTCTGGAGTGGTAACAGATATCAGTAATCATTCTGTGCCTGTTTTCACTTGATTTATGTACGCAGAACTTTGAACCTTTTTTACTATAAAATTGTACTTATATATTTCACGATGCGCGTTGTGCGCTGTTCTTTGTTTTCTTTTGTCTAGTTACCCAGGGTCTTGGGCTACCCTCTGTACAGCAGCAGACGTCTCATTTTGATTGGAAACACAGTTACTCAATATCACTCATTTGGGTGTCTAGTGGTACTATATAATCACTAATTTATCACATATCTGGATTCATTTAAGCTGCACACCTGTATTGTTATCTTTTTCTGTTTACTAAGGTTGAAGACTGGGGAGACTGAGTGGGTTGCTGTGGCTTATGTTCCACACAAAGATCTGGGGAAGAAGGGTGGGTCTGGCTCGCTGATCTACAATACTCCCTCAAATGTGCCTGAGTTGGGAGAAATGCCTTACTTTACCTCCTGGATCCAATGATGAGGGATGCGTGGATAGAGAATACCTATATGATATGTGAGCACCTCTGCCTCTTTCCAGTCCTGTTTCTATAGTCCATGAGATCCCTGACTCTGGTCATTCACACCAGGATTAGCTAGTGATGATACTGGATAACTCCAACATCCGCGCCCCCACTGCCGAATTAAATAGCAGGGCTGCGCAATGAAAGCATGTCCCATCACTGCCTTCCTTTCCTTGTCATGGAGACAAAGCCCCAGTCCTTTAATAGGTCCCGGTAGTATGCTGCAGCATCGAGAGTTCTTTACCTAACCGCTCGGGCTTGATAATAAAGCATTGCGTAGGTGGTGAACAAACATGGATGCCAGCTGGCACCACTGCCCAGGGGGTTCTGCAGGCAGTCCATACAGTAGCGGCATCCTTTATTCTTACAAATGCCGGCGGCATGCCGGGATCTACTCTGGCTGGCGCCAGTCTAGACCGCGCCGCCGCGTTTCCTCCACTTCGGGCGCATTTTAGCCCCCCTTCCCGACCCCAAACCCGGCTCCTGCTCTGCCCCTCTGCTTCCCCGCACCCCCGTTTACCTCACTTTAAACTCCAGGGGTGTCGGGGAAGCCGGGAAAGCCGGTCGCGCACATCACAGTGTGCCGCAACAAGCCACGTCACCACGCTTCCCGCACGCATCCTGCCGTGCGGGAAGTGTAAGAATAAAAGCTGCCGGTACTGTATTTACATAGTAGATGAGGTTGCAAAAAAGACATACGTCTATCAAGTGCATCCTATGCTAAATTTAGACAACAGATACTTTATCCTATATTTGTATTTACACTATATTGATCCAGAAGAAGAGAAACAAAAAACCCCAGTAAAATATCATCCAATGATATATCATAAGGGGAAAATAAATGCCTTTCTGACTCCAGATATTTGCAATCAGATTACTCTCTGGTTCAACATCCTTTCCTTGTTTACTTATTTAGTATATCCCTTTATACCTAGCCTTCTAAAAGGAAATATCCAACCTTTTGTTGAAGATATCTATTGTATCTGAACACACAATTCCTGCAAGCTGTAACCCCACCACCCACCACATCATATCATATATATAAATTTGTATCAAAAGGACTGTGTAACAGGGGATTTGTCCCTGTCCAAAATGGTGCCTCTAATCCAGCAGTGTGGTGGTTAACTGTTGGTAGTCAATTAACCAACACCACCTGGCTGATTAGAGGTTGGTTAGAAAAGCCTGCCTTTGAGACAGGAAGAGAGATTCCTTAGTCCACAACTGGGCTGACCAATGAAACAGACAGAGCAGAGGTTCCTAAGTCTCACAGATGAGACTGACAGAGGGATCACATATGTCTGGAGCTCACAAGACTTCTACACCTGAATGCTGAGAAAACCTGAGGAAAAGGCAGCAACCCAAGAAAGAGAGAAGCCTTTCCCCTACAACTACGAGGCAGATAAGACTTTTCTTATAAGACTGATTATCTTTGTCTGTCTATATATATAAATGTCTCTATGATTTGGGCTGGTGAATCGCTGGACTACAAGTGTAAATATACTCCAACGTGGAGCAGATTTTGTTTGTGGATTTTCACATGTTTGCTGTGTTTAAAGCAACAGGTGCAATAACGCATTATTTAATTTCACCTTTAAACCAGTCTCCATTGCGTACCTTTGCACACATCTCTTACATATGGTGTCAGAAGTTGGGATGAGAGGTGGCCCTTGAAGTTCAAAGGGGCCCCGCAGACTGCCTGTGAATTTTTTTGTGCTTTTGCCTGCATAGTTCCTGCAAACAGCCTGAGCAACAAAGCAAAGAAATACATGCAGCAGAGACCAGAATTAAAGTTATACACATCCAATCAGGAAATCTACACTGCACTGAAGAAAGCCACAAAACCACAGATGGACTCTTTTCCCCAATCCCAAGAGGAGAGAAAGAGACTGCTGAAGCAGGTAAACCTTACTTGCCTATCACAATAATGTGTAATATGGTTGTTGAAAAAGGGGCTTTGCCTTCCAGCCGTAGTCAGGGTTCAAGAAGTGAGTTAGCGCTCCAGAGGAGCTAGGTTTTTTTTGTTTTCTTTAAAAAAAATTGCGCTGAAGCAGTGAATACAGACGGTGACCCACAAGCGGTACTGATTCTGGAAGTAAAGGCTGCCACACCGCATAGGACTACCAGCTGTGAATGGAGTATATGCAGAAAAGTGTGAAAATTGATGCAAGACTGTGCTGAAGCAGGGAAACTTTTACAGACGGTGACCGACGCAAGGTACTGGTTCTGGGAATTTAAAATGGCCACCCAGCTGAAGTCAAATACAGACTCTGCAAAAATGGGGAAGAAAATGTGTTCCTGGTGTAAAGAACCCCACCACACGGAGCAGTGTCCCTTCAGGCCTTATTCAGATGATGAGAGAGAATGCGTTCACAGCACTGCTAATATTGTAAAACATACCCAAGGGAAGAAAAAGTCTACAGAGATGCCTGTGAGAGCTGCGACCTCTACAAGCAAAATAGGCCCACCTGTAGGACTACCACAATTTGGGGTTCTAGCAAATACAGTGAGAACAGTTGCAATTGCGCCTCCTGAGGTCAGGAAGAAAAATACACCGATAGCCCCAAAATGGAGGACAAGATGCGGCGTTCCTGTAATGAACCCTACCCCATGGAAGAGTGGCCATTCCAGTCCGATAAGGAGGAAGACATCTCTTACGGGGAACCCGAACCGAATCACACCCACGAAACACCCCAATAATGGTGGGGGTGCCTGAACTCAGTACGAACTGAAAAGACTTCTCTCTATGATGACAAATGTGATCGGCAGGAGGAAGAGCGGGAACAGCAGATCGCTGAATATTTACGCCACCTAACGCAACTGCAAGGAAAACATGTTGGATACAGTGAAGCTGCATAAGTTTCAAATAAAGACGGAGACCCCAGTATCCCTGATGGGACGGAGTCGTCAAAAACAAAAAGGCGGAAAAAGAAAAAAGGGTCTTCACTTACCGTGGAAGGAAAAGACACATCTGCAGATCCCGCGGAGGAAAAGGGGGTCCGAACTGCCCTACAGCCTACTGAAAATGGAGAATTCGTCCCGCGGATGACCGAATATCCAGAGGGCCCAAGGCAAAAGTCGTATACCCCAAAGAAGTGTCTGTCCGGTTCTAATAGTGAGAAACCCTCAACCAACCATACCAGGGAAGCGGAGCCGGAACCAATGAGTGACAATCCCTTGACCAGCCCTGAAGATGCCCTGAAAATTGCCAGGCGTGACTGTGATCTGCTCCGTGAACAATTGAAACTGAAGAAAGATGATTGCGCAGAGCTACTGAAAAATAACATGAAGCTACAGAAGACTGTACTCACGATGTACTCTTTGGCCAGGACAGAATTGGACGATCTCAAGACTGAGCTAGATGCTGCAAACACTACTAATACCACCATGGTGGAAAAGCAGAGCCAATCTGATAAAATGATGGTTAAGCTGAAGCAGAAGTATGAGGAAGCACTGAAGGAGATTACAGTCTTTCAGCAAGAGGTTCACACTCTTCGCGTACAACTGAATGCCTCACAGCAGGAGGTCAACAGTGTCCGGACAGAGGTTGACTATCCCAGAAGGAGATTCATACACTCCGCACAGCACTGGATGCCTCACACAACGAGATTGGCACCTGCCGCACAAAACTGGAAGTCTCCAAAAAAGAACTTCACAGTCTCGCTGAGGTGCTGGACAATTCTAAAGAAACTATTGTCAATCTTAATACAGATCTCAAAGTCTCTCAGAAGGAGCTTCAGACTCTCAACCTAAAGAAGGAAATCTCACGCCAGGAGACAGTCAGTCTCCAAGCAGAGGTGCAAAAATGGAAGGCGGACTACAAGGAGGCACTGAATAGTACAGAGACTGAAAATAGAGAAAATTTAAGATTAAAAAAATAAAATTCTGAGTTGACAGACCACGTCAATGGAAAGAATGAAAAGCTGCACGAGCTATAGAAAATAAAGAAACTGTTGGAAGATGAGAAGTTTGAAGCAGAGCACCGACTGCAGAACCAACTGCAAGGTCAGCATACACACCTCCAGAATGCCAAGGTGAAGCAACGAACTCTGCAGGAAGAAAATCTGCAGGCTGCTATTGACATACAAGTGCTGCAGGAACGTCTGATTACCCAGTGTGTCCTCGCAAAGCAGCATGATAAACTGAAGGCTAAGCTTAGAGGCCAGGTGACTCGGTACAAGAGGGAGCGTAAAAAGGTCCAGAAACTGAGACGAGTATCGGCGGCCCAAGCGAAGAAGTTCACAGTGCTCCACAAAATAATGAATGATAGGTGGAAGCAAGCTCAGAGAAAGCACAGGGAAGAAATAAAGACCCTGAAAGGATAATGGCAGGATACACTCAAGAAACAGATTGAGACTCTGCAGACCAGTAACTTACAGATGCCTCCAATACGGAAAAAGGTATTGGCTCTGCCCAAGCATCGGTATCCCACAGTAACTAATTCCCGTGAGGACAAGGGTACAGTGAGAGCTGAGGACACCACTCACCTTCAAAACAAGATTACGAAGTTTGAGCCACCTAAGAAAGCACTAGCTAAACCTGCAGCCACCCAACAGGGTAGAGGTAGAAGTGCAGAATCAAAGCCAGAAGAATCCTTAGCTGAGGAAGCTGAAAAGATAGGACGTTCTCTGGAAATGGAGCTGGAATCGCAACTCAATCCCAAAGAAGCTGAACTGGCAACTATACTGAATGGGAAAAGTGCAGGAAGACAGCTTCAAGAAATGAGGGCTCACGGGCTGTTCTTGGGTGCTCTTGTGATACCATGAAGTGGACATTTGGTGCTAAAGTGGAGTACATGGGAAAGATGGCGAAAGAAAGCAATATGCATATATGCTCTGCGACTGTCGCCATACAGTCTGCCTACAAAAAGAGGAGTGCCCAACACAGGGGAAAGCTCATGACCACGTGGTCAGTAGAAAGACTGGACTTGGAAAAGGTTCTCCTTGAGAGACTGAGGTCTGCTGATCTCAAGCACCTTCTAGAGGAGGCACTACTAAACTGGAGGAAGGGCTCCAATCCCAGCGGGACTGAGGGTTCTCCTCCTCCATCCACTCTCATTCAAGTCACTGAGATATCTCGAATGAGAGTGGAAGGATGGGCATTGGCCGTGGCAAGCCCGAGCTTCCCACAAACAGGGGAGGTATGTAACAGGGGATTTGTCCCTGTCCAAAAAGGTGCCTCTAATCCATCAGTGTGGTGGTTAACTGCTGGTAGTCAATTAACTAACACCACATGGCTGATTAGAGGTTGGTTAGAAAAGCCTGCCTTTGAGACAGGAAGAGAGATTCCTAGTCCACAACTGGGCTGACCAAGGAAACAGACAGAGCAGAGGTTCCTGAGTCTCACAGATGAGACTGACAGAGGGATCACAGATGTCTGGAGCTCACAAGACTTCTACACCTGAATGCTGAGATAACCTGAGGAAAAGGCTGCAACCCAGGAAAGAGAAAAGCCTTCCCCCTACAACTACGATGCAGATAAGACTTTTCATATAAGACTGATTATCTATGTCTGTCTATATATATATATATATATATATATATATATATATATATATATATATATATATATATATATATATATATATATATATATAAATGTCTCTATGATTTGGGCTGGTGAATCGCTGGACTACAAGTGTAAATATACTCCAACGTGGAGCAGATTTTGTTTGTGGATTTTCACATGTTTGCTGTGTTTAAAGCAACAGGCGCAATAAAGTCTTATTTAATTTCACCTACACTGGCGACACACTTTATTCGAGCTCGGCTAGTCCCACGAATTCGGGTATACGCGGGTGTATTGAGGTTTGTGACTGTTTTCTGCCCGAGTGCATTGCGTTATTTTCTGGGCAGGGATTGAAGCATTTTATTCCCGCTGTCTGCAATACTGCACAGTATATATATATATATACTGCATTACAATTCATGAATTTATGCCATCTGGTAGACACGCGAAGCATTGCAGCCTATTAAATCCTAATCATTATCATTTAACAGATCAGCCGCCCATCAGCCAGGCATGAACCATGGCTGGGAAGGCAAACGCAACGGGGCTTGTCTGAGGTGAGGAGCGGCGCATTCCAGGTATCTGCCAGGTACAAACTTGGCATTTTCTCGAATAAAGTGTGTCGCAGCAGTATAAACCAGTCTCCATTGCGCACCTTTGCACACATCTCTTACAGACTGCTACTGGGAGTGGCCAAATGTATTCAACAAAAGACAAAAATACCCAATGCTACATCCAATATGTCAAAAAATACATAATTAATACTTAAATGTTTGTATTCTCATAAGTAAGGTTGATTTAGTTAAACCCTTTGGCCTAAGTGTTATTCGTTTGCAGCCACATCACGTTGCATGTAGCATTGGGTATTGTTGTTTTTATTTGCATTTTTCTATCTGCTATCATAGTCTCCATGGGTAAGGAACTCCACATTTTAACTGTCCTTACTGTAAAGAAGTCTTTGTCAAGGTGAGGGACCTCACCTTGACAAAGACTGCGTGGCAGTCGAAATGTTGGTTTGTTAGCTGAATTAAATTGCTTGTTGCGAAGTCTGTGTGCCTGGATTATCTTTATTCTTGTGTACTTCTATTGGGACCTGCAGGACTATCCCATATACCGTGAGCATCGGCAACTGAATTGTGTTGTGCAGAAGTGAGATGTGTGCCAGTTAAACTTCCCCTGGACCTACTTTAAAGAACCCTTTTCTTTCGTTTTTCATTTTCTTTCTTTTTTCTTGTTGCTGGTGAAATCTCCTTTCCTCCAAACTTAAGGTATGACTGTATCATTTCTACTGCCCATGGGATGAATAGTTCTTTTAAAAACTCCTTGTATTATCCCCTAATATATTAGGACATAGGACTTTTGCCCATTATTGTACTGCATGTGTGGGGGAGGGGTTGGGGGTAGGGGGCATGGGTAGAAGGGTTGTTGTATTTTAATGTTCATTGGGGTAGAGGGGGTGGGTGAGTGGGGTATTTGCACCGATGTGGGTGGTTAGGCCTCTCTGGACTGTAGTGGGAGGGGTTAACCCCTTAAGTACCATAGATGTTACTATCTGTAATGAAGGGGTTAACCCCTCACACAACCTTCCTGGTAGGCCTAACCACCCACCCTGGAGCAACTACCCCCTTCTCCATCCCCCTCTACCCCCAATAAACCAGGTACTCTCATTTAACCCCTTCATTACCGTAGCAGCTAGTCGCTGCGCTGCCTTGGTATCTCCCTACTTTGCTTAAATCTCCCCCATCACGTGACTAGGACATTTAAACTTTGCAGGGATGAAATAAAATAAAAGCAGTGCTATCACATGCTAGAGGCGCAAAGGCCTGTTTAGCACCAGCCTGGAGCAGATGATATGAAAGTGGAGCTAATACAAGTATTAATAGCGCTACTAAAAATATCAAAATGTAATGAATACAATTTTTTTTACTTAAACTTGCTATATTCTCTATTTTGTTTTAGAATCTATATTTTTAACGCACCGAAAATAAGCTGTAATATTGTTGGCGATACAACATTGATGTATTACACCATAAAAAACATCATGTTTTTTGGAGATAAATTGTCATTTTTAGGTTATTGAAATGTGATGAATCCAGCCCCTAGCTCTTTAATATTTTTTCTGCTCATGCGTGTACAGCATGTCTAATTGAAAACTTGTTGAAACGCATATGCATGTCATCACATTTAGGCGCATACGTGTATGTCTCATTGGAACCTTGTTGAAACGCATATGCGTGTCATCACATTTAGGCGCATGCGTGTATGTCTCATTGGAACCTTGTTGAAACGCATATGCGTGTCATCACATTTAGGCACATGCGTGTATGTCTCATTGGAATCTTGTTGAAACGGATATGCGTCATCAAATTTAAGCCCATGCGTGTATCTCTTTCAACTACAGGTACAGGTATAATCCTGCAAACCTGGATGAGTGTGATATTGACTACATTTTCTGATGGATTTGGCGAGAATGACTTCTCATTCAATGTGAATTTCAAGTCTGAATTTTTTTTAAAAAAAAGATACATCCCATTTTTTTTTTCTCGACATGGGCTTAACAGTTTTTGCCATTCTTACAATCAATCACTAGCTTTTTAATTCTACAGTCATGTATACTGTACTTTATGAGGTGGGTGGCATACTGTCATTTTTATTTGGCGATGGGGGGTTCAAAACATGAACTGTTCAAAAGATTTCTTTGAACTAATAATCCTGCATACACACCTCCCCCCCCCACAGACACACACACACAAAGCCAAACAAACCAAAGTGAATTGAACTGCTTATCGACACATCCCTCAGAGCCATTCATTATGTTCCAGGCTTTCTTTGTGTACTGTAGAGTCTTCTTGAGGCTGGTTTCACACACGCATGTGCACGTGTGATTAGCCCTTCTTGAGCATGTGGCGAGAATGACTTCTCATTCAATGTGAATTTCAAGTCTGAAAAAAAAAGAGACATCCCTGGTTTTTTTCTCGACATGTGCTTATTGAAGAACTGATTTTAATAAACCATTATGTGAACCATCTTTTTGATACATTAACAATTTTTGCCATTCTTACAATCACTTCATTTGTAATTCTACTGTAATGTATACTGTACTGTATATTACTGTAATTTTTATTTGATGGTGGGGGGGTTCAAATGATTCTCATGAATTTAAAGAAGGAACAATTTTAACCATTTTATTTGTACAGGATAATCAATGAAAAATTAATAAAACAAAAATACAGTAGGTCGTCTCTTCTTCAAAATGTACATTCTTGTCTATCTTCTTCGTAATGGCTGCATTGCATTCTGTAGTTCTTTTGTCATTGATAGAGGGAGGGGATTTGGGCAAATGACTGACAGTTTCTCCAATATTCACATAGTACAATACATTTTCACATTCCCCCCCTTCCTGTAGTGCTGCAGCTCTGAAAAGAAAAAAAATTCACCAGGATTAGTGCATGAAAGGCAGTGAGTATTTCACAATATTAGACTATAACTACTGTCTAACCATATTTTTAGGATGTTCTAAGTCACTTATTGATATTTATACAGTACTGCATAGTATGTGAGGATTTCAGTGTGCGCTCTGTATTGTTATGTATTTTTATACTAAACTGTATACAGTATGCTGTACTGTAACTATATGCTGTATAACTAACTATATTACTGTAGGTTAGACAGCACATGCATGTCTAATACAAATGTACTGTATAGTGTACATACTGTACTGTATATAATACTGTATATACTATACTGCAGAAAATGGAACGGAAGGGCTGACATAAAATGGTTATTTTGAATGCCATACTTACCTGTAGCATACTTACTGTACCTGGACTTACCTTACCACAGTATAGTACCTTACTACATTCCGGTGGCCTGCCCATTATGCTGTAAAAGAACGGGCAACACGCTAGCCTTATGATCAATATAGTTATTGCATGTTTGTACGGTGAGTATGTCATTCCAGAAACTCATTATTCTTTTTGCTAATTCATCCTTTTTGGAAGGTTTCACAACTTTTCTGATATGATCCTGCATCGCATGCTATACCAATTCAATGGATTCAAATCTGGTGATCTGTAATTGGAGGGGTAAAAAAGATGAATTAGTTAAGGAGATGTAAACAGTTTAAACAATGAGAAACAGTTACCGTACAGTACACTGGAGAACTTACTCCGGTGGCGTCTTAACCCAGTTAATACCGCTCGCAAGAATATGGACAAGGAGGCTGTATGTTTAGGGTCATTGTCCTGGAAAAAAGGGTGACCAGATGGGAAATCATGCCTAATGTATTCAAAAATCTTGGGGACTGTTTTCTCTAGGAAAAATATTTTATCCATGATTCCTGGAACAAGAAAAGAAAAATGCAACATTAGGGTACCAAATACTGTACTCTACAGTTGTACAGTGCATAGGGCCATATTTTATCCTCAAAGATGATGATGCATCCTGGTCCACGTCTAGAGAACGCACCCCACACATGCATCTTCACTGGGTGCTTGGGACGCGGCTTCACAGAGGCGTTCTTTTTTGTGGAATGTAAAAGTGGCAAATCTCTCAAGAGCTACAGTTGTCTCATCAGTAAAGATGACATCCTGAAAAGTCTCGCCACTTTCGATCCATGCCCATGCCTGGTTCACTCTTTTGATCTTGTTGGCATCCATTATCATAGGATACACTCTGTAATGACAGGTACAGTAAAACCACACATTTAACTACTGTCCAGTACTAAGTACAGCATAGCACTCTGCATACAGTAGTATTGCAATATACTGAATTATATTACTACTGTATACTGTACCATAAAGCATTCGCGGGGGGTATTACTACTGCATACTGTAGTTTATTTAGTACTATATGCAATATACAGTACAGTACTTTGTTACAGTAAGACACTTACTTTACACTCCCATATTTCAATTCCAATTTGCATCTCATCTGCCTGTTATTTTGTGAATTTTCTCTAGAGCAGTCTTGACCCTTGCTGTGCACCTCTCATCATTATCTTCACTGATTTGATCCACGTTGTCGTCCTTCAGTGTAAAGGAAAACAGAACAATTTGGCACAGTGGGCCAAAATTTTCTCTAAAATAATTACAAGTTAATCTTGTATTACCTGAATAACAGGCAAAAGTTTGTCATATGCAATGCAGCCTGAAAAAGAATGAGAATGTGTGAATGTCCTTATCGCTCTGGGGGAGGTGTCGATAAGCTGTTAAATGTCATTCTATTATGCTTTGTGAGGGGGGAAGGTGCAAATTTACCAGTCTGAGTGTGCAGGATAATACACTGTAGTTCAAAGAAATACAGTAATTTGAACAGTTTTACAATAAAGGTTCACTGCAGTATATACTGTAAATAACAAGGGTGTGTGTCTGAGATATTTCCATAAGCAGTATGCAAAGCAGACCAAGCCTAGCAAAAGGTGAAGGTTTTCAATAGTATAACCCCCCCCAAAAAAAAAATTAGACTATGCCACCTCATACATGTATACAGTAGAAATAAAATTTAAGTGATCTTAAGAATCTAAAAATTGATAAAATATTAAAAACATGCATACAAGACGTTATTAGAGTAATAGAGGACAATTATTTTCTCTAAAATAAACACACTAATGCATTTTACCAGGATTGGTGTAATTACAGTACATACTGTACAGTAAAGAAAACAAAAATACTTACTCTGTTGTGACTGTGGGACCCCGCTTTACACTTTTTGCCTTACCATGGGCATGATAGCTTACAGTGCTTTTTGCTAAACCAAGGCACAAAGTAACCAACCAGCATTGGATCTGTAAAAAACGTGTCCTTTCTTGTACATATCCTGTATTCTCATGCTGAGATCCTTTGAAATCTTTTTCTTCGGCATTGCTGCTTTTAGAAAAAAATCAAGCACAGAGGAATGTGTATTCGATGTATATTCAATGTGCATTGAATCAACAAAAGGGATGGTGTATTTATACTGTAATGTAATGGGCCTTGGCCTTGCTCGACAGATTTAGTATACAGTTCGCCCACTTTTAACACCTGCAGCTCGTATCCATGTCCGCGAAAAAATTCAAATAGGGACACAGTGTAAAAAAGGTGACACAAATTGCATAGCCTCCCACACGCTGATCTCTATCTGAACTTGCTCTTGTCCAGATACTGCATTGTGCATTCTTTCATCTGCTTCCATGGATCAACCCCGATTATATGGACACAGGAACCTGCTTTCTTCTGCCGTGCCAACCACGTGAAAGCGAAAGGCGGAATCCGTTTCCAAACCAAAGCGAAAGCCAAAGGAGAATAAAGAAAACGTTTCGAAGACTCCAAAGGCTAAGAACCTTGGGCCTTATTATGTGAAGAAAAATATGGCTGCCATATACTCAAATCAAATACTTTGGACACCCATCCACGATGTTGCTCTGCAGGGAACCCCCAGCTCACCTGCTCCAACACCCATCCACGCAGATTTCAACAGCACTTCTCACACCATATCCAGCTCGTTTGCCCGCATGCTGAATGGTTTAAGTTGTGTCGAAATACCTGACAACTCAACGGTCCAAAAGATTGATTTTCTTTTGAAGACCCTGTTGAATATGGATAGGCGTATGGATAAGATGGAGAGGAACATCACGGGGATCTATTCCTTGCTTGTAGTCCCTGCCCCTGTATGTCCGACGCAGGAGCAGGAGGTTGGCCTGGAGGCGCCTTATTCTACCTTCACGCTTCCAACACCAAGCACACAATGGGACCCTCCACGCTCACCCCCTCTGCCAGCAGAATACAGGCATGCCCTTATGTTGGAGGAGCTGACAACCCCGGTAAGGCCACGACAAGAGATGACAACCCCGATCTGGCCACGACAGGAGGAAAGCATCCTCCCAGACCACCTACCCTCGCCCGCTGCCAGAAGCACACCCGCTCTAGCACCCAGGATTGTAATACTCCCAGACATCATCTTGAGAGAATGACCCCAGCGCATCCAGGAGAAATACAAGAACAGAAGTGCTGGTCTAGCCCATAAATATGCCTTGTTCATCTTTTTTTTTTTTTTTTTTAACAATCTTTTTTCCTTTATTGGGGACTTGTTACAAGAATACAGAAAATAATAGCTTTGTATAATTAGCAGTGAAGTCATAGGCATACGAGTGCGTGTTGTACAAGTCGGGACCAATAAACCTTTTTCTTTGTTATAGGGATAGGTTAAAGGTGAGACAAAGGAAGGGGGAGAAGTGGGAGAGACAAAGAGAGAATGGTGGGGGGGGCATGGGAGGGTGGGGGGGGGGGGGTTGGTGGTAGATAGTGGGTCAGTCACCTCCGTTCCCGTCTACCCAGTTGGGGTTCAAACTAGGGCCAGGATCTGAAGGAGCGGTGGAGCCCCGGCGCCTGGCCATAGTTCACAGGTTTTGTAGAATTGGGGCATCTTCTGCTTTAGCATAGCTGTGAGCCATTCCATGCTCATGACCATATTTATTCTATTAACAACTGTTCTTTTGGAGGGTGCTTTTATTTGTTTCCACGCCGCTGCGATTGAACACCTGGCTGCTGTCAAGATAGAGGAGGTCAACCTGGATAATGGGGAAGGGAGGTCTTCTATTAGTTTTCCAAGCGCATACATCAGAGGGTCCAAGGGGACTTCCAGTCCAAGGGTTTCATGGAGAAGTTTCTGAAGTCAAGTCCAGAACTTCTGGATCTCTGGACATGACCACCAAATGTGGGCCATGTCTCCCCTTTCACCACATCCCCTCCAGCACTGGTCTGGTGTGCCGGGAAGATCTGGTTCAGTCTGCTCGGGGTCAGGTACCATTGGAATTGGATTTTATAGATGTTTCTTTTGTTATGGTACAAATCGACGTTTTGGTAGCTGATTCCCAGACATCCTCCCAGTCCTCCATGTCCATCTGAAGGTTAAGATCAGCAGACCACTTTTGCATATAGGAATGGGATGGGGGGGGGGGGGGAGTGTCGACTCTATCCCCCTGTAAATCTCGGATATAAGTCCTTTTTGATATTCGCCTTTGAGGCAGAGGGATTCAGATTTGGTCAGGACTGGAAACTTAGAGTTTTGGGAGAGAGCTCAAATAAAATGTCTGATTTGTAAAAATTTGAACAGGTGAAGGTCGTGTGAGTGATACTTATCTTAGAGCTCTTGGAAGGACAGAATTTCCTCTTTCTTCAGCAAATCTGCAACCATTCTAATATTTAAGTCCTGGAATTGACCAAATTGATCACGGGAGCACCCAGGCGGGAATTCTGGGTTTCCGAAGATAGGGGTAAGTTGAGAGGGGGATGATGATAGGCCATACTTCCCTTTATTTTTATGCTAAATAGACCATGTGTATCTCATTGATCCCAGTTCGAATTTCTGGGTTCGTTTTTCTTTGTTTGCTTGGGACCATAGGATAACTGGGAGGGGGGTGGGGGATGCGTGGTAGGATTCTATCGCCAACCAGCAGTTAGAAGTCCTGGGATTATTACAGCCTGGTGTAGTTGGGCTGCTTGATAGTACAGTATCTGACCATGTCAGGCGCACCTAGGCCCCCCTCGTCTTTGAGGATAGCATAACCGACCTCGGGACCCTGGGTTTACGCCATTTCCAAATAAATCGGAATATGTGGGACTGTATATTTTTCAATTCCGATAATGGTATTGTTACTGGGAGGGTCTGGAAGAAGTATAGTAAGCGGGGGAGGATATTCATTTTGCAGGAAACAATTCTGCCAAACCATGAGATTTGGTGGTTGTTCCATGAGTCCAAATCTTTTTTAATTTGATCAAATAGGGGGGGATAGTTTGTTTGGTAAAGAGATTTGTATGTGTTGGTTATCTTTACTCCTAAATATTTTATGTGGGAAGAGTTCCATCTGTATTTGTAATTCGACTGTAGTAGTTTCCAGACAGGTTCTAGTAGGGAAAGGTTAAGAGCTTCCGATTTGTCCATATTAACCTTGTAGTCAGAGACGTGGCTAAATTGATCTAGCAATTTTTGGAAGTTAGGGAGGGATATGTGTGGGTCTGCGAGGGTCAAGATTACATCGTCCGCAAAGAGGGAGATTTTGTATTCCGTGTCTCCGATCGGGATACCTTTGATACTAGGTTCGGATCTGATTTGGGCCGCTAATGGTTCAATTGTGATTGTGAAAAAAAGTGGTGACAAGGGGCAGCCTTGCCTAGTTCAATTTTTGATTGGGATTGGGTTTTTGTTGTCTGCCTGGTAATTTAAGATATGCTGTAGGGCTTTGATAGAGGGCGCGAACTCCCTCTAGGAAAGGGCCTGTGAAACCGAATTTAAGCAAAGTTTGGTCGAGAAAGGACCATTTGATTCGGCAAATGCCTTCCCGGCATCAAGGCTCAATATCATGGCTTGGAGTTTATTGAGATGCACAGGGAGGAGCCTGGGGGGGGGGAAGATGAGAGGGGGGGGACATAACTTCCTAAATGTCAGTTTCACTTCATTGTATATTCATTTGGGGATTTGTACATTGCATGAGATACACAACCATACATCTTTCTGGTTTAGGGTTTCTTGTAGAGTTCATAGAGACACTGTATATAACCAACTTATAGGGGGGGGGAGCTCCTGAACAGTTTGAGCATATACATATACAGTACATTTAGGTTATTTACTCTTGGTAGGGAGCGCTTCAGCTTTTCTGTGTGTTATCGTGGAGATGGGGGGGAAGGGAAAGAGGGGGAGAGAGGTGAGGAGGGGAGGAGGGGGGGGGAGTGGAGGAAGGGGGAAGGCGGGGGGAAGGGGGAAAGGGGGGTGGGAAGGAGGGGGCAGGGAAGGGAAAGAGAGGAGGGGGAAGACCTGGGGCAGGGGTAGGGACGTGGGGGCGAAATAACAAATAGCTCATGTTTAATCAGATATGAAGTGTGGAGACTGTGTGTGTATATGACCTGTCCATTTTGCTTGTTCCTGTCAGCAGACCATGTTATGAGGGGGGCCAAAAGAGATCGTCCTCCGGGGGGGCAGCAGGGAAGTTGGAGCAGGTTCCAACTCACCCCCCTCCCTTCGTCTTTGGGCCAGAATGGGATCGTTCTTACGAGAGCGCTCTGAGAAACTCTGGGGTTCCCCTCACCCCTCCGCAAGGCAGAGGTGGAGTGTCTGTTGAAACTGCGTGAAGGGAGTCAGCTCCGAGCTCCCCGCTGGCCGGACCAGGAAGGCGTCCAGGGTAAGTTAGGCCCTGTGGAGAAATTGGAGAGGTTTCGGGGTAGCGGGTAGGTTGGATGGGGGGTAGCGGGTTGGTTGGATGGGGGGAAGGGAAGGTGGTCGGGTGGAGGTGTGCTAGGACGGCAGGGGCAGGTGAAGGAGTGGATATGGAGAGAAGGGGCAGGTGGACCAGGAAGGAGTTGGAGAGGTGGAGGGTAGGAGAGGGGCCAGAGTGGGGGATGAGATAGGTGGGGGGGGACATGCCAGGGGGGGAAATGGGAGGGGGGGACTGATCACTGGGTTCCTTTCTTGTGGGTTAGTAGTTGTCCCATAAATGGTTTGGACTGTCTGGAGTGTTAGATTGTGGGGGATAGGGTTCGGCATGAGTGCGAGGGGAGAACGGAGAATGGCGAGGGGGGGGTTGCCTACTTAGTGAGGCCCAAGGGGGCCATGAGCGCAGGGGGTGGGAAGGGGAGGGAAGGGGTGGGGAGCGATCGCCTGACTGGGCTCCCGACCGGGGCCAGCGGGTTCGCCGGTGCAGGAAATTTGGGTGGTGGTCGGGTAGCTGTGGAGTAGAATAGCTTGGAGCGCGTGAAGGGCTCTTGGGTAGTTGGACAGGCAGCTCCCATCAGCAGTGGGGGATGGGTGTCAGGCCCGTCAGTGGGGCTTCTGGTTGGCGAGACGCTCTGATGTGCGGGGGGGCTCTGCTTGATCCGGTCTTGTTGGGGTTCGAGGGGTCTGGTCGCCATCTTGCCGGGGCTGCAGTCCGAGGGCTTTTAGAAAATCTTGGGAGTCTTCTGGGTCAGTTAAGGTAAAATGCCGGCCATTCCTAAGGACCACCAATTTAAAGCAGAAGCCCCATCTGTACTTGACTCCTCGAACTCTTAGGATGGTTGTGAGGGGCTTCATTTCGCGTCGCCTTCCAATGGTTACCCTGGAAAGGTCGCAAAAGATTTGGATGTATGATTCATCTATTCGGAGATCCCCCACAGCCCTGCTGGCAGCCATGATTTTTTCCTTTGTGGAGTAAGCATGCAGTTTTACCACGACGTCTCTGGCGATTCGGGTCTGAGGACTTGGGTCCAAGGGCCCGGTGGGCCCGGTCCATTAGCAGATCATGTTCTGATAGATCTGGGACCAACTGCAGGAAGGTTTTCCGGAGGTTAGGCTGGAGGATGTCAGGGGACACAGATTCTGGGATTTTTCTGATACTTAGGTTTTGCCTACGCTCCCTGTTTTCTTGGTCCCCGAGGGTGTCTTTTAATTCATTAACAGCATGGCCAAGCCTGGCCATCTCATCTTCTGTATTAGATTGGGCAGTGAGGGCCCTGTCCATTTTGGCAACCAAGACGTCTGTTCTTTTGGTGAGGCAGTTTAGGTCTGATCTTATTCCGACCAGGGCCGTCGCTAGGTCCTCCTGGAACCCCCTCCTCATCTCGTGGAAGAGGGACTTAAAGAACTCTTTATTTAGGCCTTGCCTTTCAAAATCAGATTGATCCTCCAGTGCGCTCCCCTCGGCGTGCTGCGGCTCCTCGTCGCCATCTTGGGAGTCGAATCTCGACTCCGGCTGTCTCTACGCGGGCGGGAAGAAATTAGTTACTGGGTTTTGAACCCGTTTTTGCTTCCTTTCCATTCCCTCAATAGCAGGAGGGGGTTTGGTAGCTTTTGTGGGTGTTTTTTTGTTGGGGGGTATGCTTTTTCTTGTAAATTTCATCGGAGGGTGCCTGGAGCTCTCTCCCTAGTCAACCATCCACGGTGACATCACCGGAAGTCTCCCCTGCCCTGTTCATCTTTAATCTTTAAACACCATGTCGGTTTTGAGATGTACAGCGAGTGGACCTGCAATGTAAATTATGAAGGAAATAAATTCAAGAAGGGTCTGCCGGCAAATTTAAGGAACTCAATTTTGGAAGAAGTGCAGCGTTTTTTTAATGTTAGCACTCATATTATGAGAACCATGAGAGACACCATCAATGGCCTTTGAGGCATACAAGGGTTCTTCCCTGGAAGGGCTGCCAATTTTTGGACGACTTTTCTGTTTGATTGTACTGTACTGTACTGTAGTTCAAAATGTATAGAAAAATGTTTTTAATCTAAAACAAAAAACAAAAAAACTGTTGATTGCTTTAAATTGTTTCATTGTTTAATGCTTTTAATGCTTGGTATAATCAAGTATTTCTATTTCTGTTTTGCATGTGTATGTCTGGAACTGGACAAAGATAAAGTGCAGGAAATCCCCCTCCCCACACCAATACTGGCAAGTAAGACACAGTGCTCCCATCCATTACTTATTATAGTTATACTGTATACAGTTTAGAGTTACAGTACATACTGTACAGTATACAGTATATTGTAGTTATACTGTATATAGTTAGACAGTAGTTATAGTCCAATATTGTGAAATACTCACTGCCTTTAATGCACTAATCCTGGTGAAATGTTTTTTCTTTTCAGAGCTGCAGCATTACAGGAGGGGGGGATGTGCAAACGTATTGTACTGTGTGAATACTGGAGTAACAGTCAGTAATTTGCCCAAATCCCCCCTCTCTCAATGACAAAAGAAATACAGAATGCAATGCAGCCATTACGAAGAAGATAAAGACAAGATTGTAAATTGTTCCTTCTTTAAATTCATGAGAATCATTTGAACACCCCCAAATAAAAATTACAGTATGCTACCCACCTGATAAAGTACAGTATACTGTACATGACTGTAGAATTAAAAAGCTAGTGATTGTAAGAATGTCAAAAATTGTTAAGCCCATGTCGAAAAAAAAAAAGGATGTCCCTTTTTTTCACACTTTGAATGCGCAGTCAGTAATTCTCGCCAAATCCCCAAGAAGTATTTACAGTATCACACTCATCCGGGTGTGCAGGATTATACCTGTACCTCTACAGTAGTTTCAACAAGGTTCCAATGAGACATACATGCATGCGCATAAAATAAAAACAGTATGAAAAGAAGAGCAAGCCTAGCAAAAGTTGAAAGTATTGAATAATAAATAATACATATAGAATAAAAGATATACATTTTTATTTTTGGGGTTTCTTAGCAGAGTTAATTACACATGCAAGTCTACTGTAATTATACTGCAAAATGCAAACAAATGCAACGTCAATAAAAAAAGTATTGAATATGAATCAATAAAAATTCACAATGTGCAAGCAACGTTTGTTTTTGTGCTTACTTTATTTAATTGATTGGAGATTTGTATTTATTGTTGATCATGGATAAACGACTCAAAGATGGGTATATATATGTATTAGTAAGGCTCTGACTGCATCATCTATGGTGTATGAACATAGTATTGATAAATATTTGCTAGTATTCTCTAAAGCGCACTCCACAGAATGAATTTAAGGAACAGACTTTTCAAATCATTTATATGACCTCTATTTCATCAAGAGGGTGCACATTTGTTTTTATACGGGTATAGAAATATACTTAGTACCTTTTTATTAATTGTTTCTTTTGTTATTTTAGTCAATAAATTGTTCAACATGTATAGTTTTAAACATTTTGCTACTGACTGCCTAATGTGAATTCTCTGTTTATGGCATGCATTTATTTGTTTCTGTATGCTTCAATGTATCTACAATCATTTTATTATGGCTACCAGTATGTGACTCTATGAGCACTGTCTCCACGATTTGTTATGCCATCACGTGGTTGTGCGTGTGATCGCGTCATTTACGGAGCCATAATTGTGCTTTAATACATGTGTTTCACGTGCATTAGCCCGAACAGAGGATGATGAATTTGTGTATGTTATTAGCTCCTCTGCGCGTGCGCGTACCGGCGGGACGGGGGAGTCTCTACAGCCGCTGTCAGGGCTTATCATGGTATTCGGGTGAGTTCCCAAGCTGGGCATGTCTCCCCGAGACTGTGAGATGACTGGTATGCGGCGGGGAATTCTCCTGCACTCAGCCGTGTGGTGCATGCGCTAGAGGCGCGACTCCCATTGGCTAATGTTGATTCGTGACGTCATTGGTTTGGCGCGAAAATCGGCAGTCAGCTGTATTTAAATGCTGTGTACACCGTGTATGGCACTTCTTGATAAAGTGCACTAGCACGAAACACGTAGAAGGGTTGCAGCCCTCTATTTTATGGCTTCTCAATAAAGGATATTTTTGCAATACCTGCTCTTTCCTTTGATTGCTGTGCGCTGCACACTCTCTACTATTGGATTTCTAAAATATTAAGTCTTTATTGAATCCATTTAATATGGTTTTTGATAATTTATTTCATATGAGAGCATGTAATTATCACTGTTTCCCAAATGTTTCCGAACTTGAATATTTGTCATTACTTCAATATTGTTTGATATTACCAAATCCAGTAATACTCCTCTCCTGTTTGTTTCCTCAATAATTTGGGTTATGCAATTGTCTTTAAGCACCCCCAAAAATCTGTTTCCTTTCGCTGTAATACTAATCTCATTGTTCTAGTCTGTGTGGATAATTAAAATCACCCATAATGGAGACATGACCTACTTTTCATGCCTTTTCAAATTGCAAAATTATTTTGGCTTCCTCTATCTCACAGATATTTGGGGATTTATAGCATAAACATACAAAAAAATTCTACTTTTATCTCCACTGCTAATTTCTATCCACAAGGTCTCTATATTTCATAATTGCCTTCATAAACAACTTTCCTTATAACAGGTTCTACATTCAATATCACATATAAACATACTCCACCTCCTCTTCTATTTTCTCGATCCTTCCGAAAAAGGGAATAACCCTCAAATTAACTTCAGTCATGAGATTCAGCCCACCATGTTTCAGTAATGCCTATGATATCAGCTACTTGTAGCTACAGTATACAGTATATATCATGTCATTTTATTGTGTCATTTGTCACAACTTGGCAGAATTGGCTTGCTAGGCCGGGGCCCAATTACTGACAGGTGTTATTCCTTCTGTAATTGCACTGTAATGTGCTACATTGAGTAATTTGTATGCAAAACTGCTCAATGGTGATACTTGTGGTTCCATTTTTTAGAATGGAGGAATGAGAAATCACTTGTTAGAAAAGAATCTGCAGCAATACAGTACATTTTGCTATAATGGGAGTTCAGTAGTGACATCTGCTATATCTGTATTTGGCGAGTTGGATGGTAATGCGTGCTAAACTATTGGTCACATTCCCTCATGTGAATAATGAAGTCAATAATTCAATAATACATCTGTTTCTGACAGCACGAGTGTGGTAATGTCATGGGCTAAACATCACTAATGGGCAGCCCTGTAAAGTAATATAGTTGTTGATATAGTTGAATAAATCTGTGTCATTGTTTACTCAATGATGTGTTCTGTATTTGTTTCATTCAAATGGAGAGGAAAGGGGTCCTAGGGCCTGCACAGGTCATGGCTAAAATGTTAAAACTATTTCCGAGAGAGCACATATTGTATGAACTGAACTCCTTTTGTCAACTATAGATGTAACTACAGTTTAATGAATTACCTGTGTAGTACAAATCAATTATATCTCTAGTAGGAAATATTTAAACTCACATAAATTTAAAATTAAGCAACCGCTCAATCTCAAAATACAATCGTAGATTACCAGTAATGGATATCTGCTCCAATTTTACAAATAACTGCACAAACAGCACAATTTGTTCCTTGAAACTGCACAAATTGTTATCTTGCTCATGAAGCAATGTTACAATTGTAACTCCCTTTCCCTATGCCTATGGGAAACGTGGGCAATTACACGTGCTGTTGATACCTGTATGCTCACAGGAGGCCTAAGCCTCCACTTCTGGGAGCCTGGGGTGAGCTCTCTCTCGGTGCAGCGCCTCCACATATGAGGATCCCAGCGTAGGTGGGATTAACTCCTCATAGGAAACAATACAACAATAATGATACAACCAATGTACTGTAGTGCCCACGGTTATTCTAACACCAACCAGTGGGAATTGCCAAAAAGACCCAGGTACACCCAGGTACACCCAGGTACATGCTGGATACCTACCTTAAACTAAACCAAGCATTTCTGCATTGATTAATGGCCCATCAGATTAATTAATTCTATGGGTCATTAGTCAATGCAGAAATGCCTTAAAATTGCCTTAAACTAGCCAGGTTACACAGAGCACATACCCAGAATGTAACCGGGCTAGTTTAAGGCAAGCTTTAGAATACTCTGTATATAACACACTTTACGAACACAGTAATAACACAACAATACAATTACACACACTTCATAACAATAAAAAAGCAATCACACAATGATGGTTCCCCAAAAGTACTGAGGGTGCCCATGGCATCTGAAACCCTGATGTCCACAAACTGGATTCCACCCAAAGTGTGTGTGTGAAGGCAGCGCTACCCCCCCCCCCGCCTCCTTGTGATGTGATGGTGCATGATGGTACCTTCCTGATCTCAGGCCAGACCAGGGTATATTGACAGTAGGGTGATGCTGTGGTTGGTCCCACGCAGGGGGGCCTCCGATACCAATCACCTCATGCCTTAGGGTCCTAACCTGTACCCGCGTGGTGTGAATTCCAGTGAAGGGTCTCACACCAGATCCACAGCAACAGCAGTCTCTTGTCACTGAGCACTATATGGAAATCCCTACAGCTAGGGGGAGTCCCTACAATACTTAAACTTGGTGGCTCAGGGCCTATCTGGGGCCTAAAAGGGCAGTATATAGTCCTAGCCAGGAAGCCACTGGCTCCCTGGATGCTACTTGCTCCTCTCTTGTTTTCAACTCCCTCACCACTAACTGTCACCTCTAGAATTCCGTAGAGCAGTTCTCTGTTCAAAAACATCAGCTTGTGCCTCTTTACCGCAAAGCCCCCTGGGACTTGTAGTCTCTGGCAGTGTTCTCAGCAATGCCTAACATGGCAATCGCTCTGGCTGCAACTGTGTATGCACGCCGGACCAAAAATAGCCACCGCCACGTCGCCCCGATCACGTGTAGCCATTCCCCTCGCCGGAGGCAAGGTAGGGGGGGCCGTAGGGAGCCTCTGCTACACAATATTCCCAGTATCATGAACACTAAGTAAAAAGCGCAGATCACAGTAGAATTGTACTGTACATTGTACAAGATTGAAATCTATTTTATTGGGGAGGATACATATTAAGGATTTTTAGCAAATATTTTATTAACATACAGTAGAACTAAAAACAAACATGTGCAGCCAACTCTCCCTAGGCTACTAATTCTCTGGCCCCTCCAGTAAAGTAAGTCCAAGTAAAGAACGGGCAGTGTTAGGAGTAAATCCTTCAGGGCCTGGGAATGTTATCATATGATTAGTTGATACAGTTCAGGAGTAGCCTGGTATTACAAGGGGGGCCTATGACTGATAGAAGACAAGCCACTTCTCGGGAAGGAAGGGGTTTTTCTCTACAGATTAGAGTAAGGGTTTTGGGAGGGAGTGTTGTGCTGCCATGCTAGGGGTAAGGTGTGCTGAGGAGGGGTGTCCAGATCCTCAAGCCCTAGGTACTGCCTTCAGGGAATTAGAGCCTGTAATGCTGTACTGAACCAATAAAACCGAGTTATATCATCTCTGGTGTGATGCTTACTGTTTGAGCACATGAGAAGAGTTACCTGTGAAGACGATCCTGGCTGCCCCAGGATCCTCATAGGATGGAGATACTGCGCTGACAGAAGAACCATCATGGAGAGCCTGTCTTGATGCCTCCCCATACCATTGCAGAGCTCTCAATCCTTCTGTTCCACCAACCAGGAATGTACTGCACCGGGATACATCAGGTAGCGACATAATCTTCCTTAGGGGGTGAGGAAGGGTGCTACATTTGGAGGTGCTGCTGAGATAACATCAGGACATGCTTTTGCAGTGAGAAAAGGAGGTACTCTACTATTATGCCAAATTCAGAGGGCCCATGGGTGTAGTGTCCATAGGGGACTCTATGGGGTCTGAAGGTTCGGAGTCCCCGCTAAATGGAGCTACAATGTGGACTCCTCTCTAAGTTACATGCACGTGCAGTGCGTGTATAACCGCTTTGTATCAAGAAGAATTGCCGGGGCAGTTTCCAAGAGGCTTCACCAAAGGGAACTGTCGTCTGTGCCATGCAGTTTTATTCTCTGAAATAAGTTTTGTATATGCGGGTAGTATCCGAGCTGGGGCGCTTGACCTTCAAGCAGCCAGGACCTCCGTTTGGGGAGCTTTCAGCTATACTATGGCAGTTCCCACCCAGGGTGCTGCCGTGCGGAAATTCTATTACTAAAAAGTGGTGCGGGGTAGTATGCCAGTGGATTTATGGGACCTGAAAGGGCCTTACCCTGGAACTGCAGCCTACACTGTGCGGTTCTATTACTAAGAAGCGGTGCGGGGGTAGTGTGCCAGGGGATGCATGGGAGCTGAAAGGGCCGGACCCCGGAACTGCAGCCTGCACCGTGCGGTTCTAATTGTAGCACTGTTTCCGCCCCCGCCGAGTAGGAGATACACACAGTGCCGTCTTAACGCATGGCCACCATGGGCACGCTGGGCAGTTGCCCGGGGGCCCCACGAGCATAGGGCCCCATACTAATCTATGCACAGACCAGAATTTACCAGATTACCAACTAAGTACAATTTGTATGTTGAAATTTTTGTTTTTCAAGTTCAAGGCTCATGTTATATTGTCCAAATGTTTGTATTGATAAATCTTTGCTGTACAGCATGTTTTTTTTAATGTCAAAACACTGATTTTGTTGGAGGTACCAATAAATATAAGTTTATTTTATCGATGTGAATGAATAGTGAATTGGTACCCTAAAGCTCAGCGCTGTGACCATTAATTGTGTGATTACAATGTAAGTGATAATAAATCTACTTGTGATTAGATATAAGCTGCCGTGGGGTCCCTGCCTAACAAATAACTCACAAATTCGTTTAATAGGCAATAATACAATAATGCAGTGACCCGGCGCTAGACGTGACAACAATACCCCAGTCCAATGATATGTCAATACAGATTGGGAAAGTTCTCTTAATGTTCCAATTGAAAACGAAGTAGTGCTTCAGTTGCAAGCTGGTGCTTCAAAATTCCTCCTGCAGTATAATAGACAAAGGGAAAGAAACCATTGCGCAGCCACAAGTACCAACAGGCGACTCCAAAAACGGCTTCAAAGTAATAAACTTACAAAAGTATTGTGTCTATGTTCATTTGAGAGAATCTGTGCTTTTTCCAACTTCTTCTACTGGACCTCACGACTCCCCCGTGTTGTCAGTCATACGTCAGCTCACTCTCCTGTTAACTCACAGCCTGATCACTCAAAGGTGATCTCCGTGGATTCCCGCAAAGGAAATGACATAGGAGATGATGGTGCAGATTGCTAAAAACTTTAATGACATTAAAAACAGTAAACAACAGCCAAAGGCTTACTCACATAAACCGTGCTGTTACAGAACAACTGACAACGTGCCGTCCGCAGCTTGTTAAGGTGAGGGGTAGTGAACACTGGGCTGATCGTGCTCTCACTGCTATCAGTTCCAGAGACCGCCGCCTGTCTCCGTGCAACACACTGACATCACACGATGGCGCCCCCTCCACTCTCCTTGCTACTGGACACTTCAGTCTCAACTCCTTCAGTTGAGACTGAAGTGTCCGGTAGCAAGGAGAGCGGAGGGGGCACCATCGTGTGACGTCAGTGTGTTGCGCGGAGACAGGTGGCGGTCTCTGGAACTGAGAGCAGTGAGAGCGCGATCAGCCCAGGTTATACCACCCCTTACCTTAACAAGCTGCTGAGGTGTCGGTAGCAAGGAGATTGGAGGGGGTGCTATCGCGTGACGTCAGTGTGTTGCACGAAGACAGGTGGTAGTCTCTGGAGCTGAGAGCAGTGAGAGCGCGATCAGCCCAGTGTTCACTACCCCTCACCTTAACAAGCTGCGGATGGCACGTTGTCAGTTGTTCTGTAACAGCACAGTTTATGTGAGTAAGCCTTTGGCTGTTTTTTTACTGTTTTTAATGTCATTAAAGTTTTTAGCAATCTGCACCATCATCTCCTATGTCATTTCCTTTCCGGGAACCCACGGAGATCACCTTTGAGTGATCAGGCTGTGAGTTAACAGGAGAGTGAGCTGACGTATGACTGACAACACGGGGGATTCGTAAGGTCCAGGAGAAGAAGTTGGTAAAAGCACAGATTCTCTCAAATGAACATAGACACAATACTTTCGTAAGTTTATTACTTTGAAGCCGTTTTTGGAGTCGCCTGTTGGTACTTGTGGCTGCGCAATGGTTTCTTTCCCTTTGTCTATTATACTGCAGGAGGAATTTTGAAGCACCAGCTTGCAACTGAAGCACCACTTCGTTTTCAATTGGAACATTAAGAGAATTTTCCCAATCTGTATGGACATATCATTGGACTGGGATATTGTTTTCACTTCTAGCGCCGGGTCACTGCATTATTGTATTATTTTATTTTATCGATAATTTACATTTTTATTCCTGTGAGTGGTTGTATTGGCAGGGCCCAGTGCACTGCTTTGCCCGGGGGCCTGTAATGCTGTTAAGACGGCCCTGGATACACAAATTCTGCTACCTTGTGTGTGTGCAAGTACATGTTAGGGTCAGGAGAGCTGAGTCTGATCTGCGATGGTGGGAGATCAGGACAGGCTTAGGTTCTTCTCTCTGAGCTATTCTCAGGGTGCTTAGCGCCTCCAGCAGTAGTGGGCTCCAGGGTGTTCGAAGATCAGCCCCCACTATTGCATGCTTCTTACCTCCTGCCCAGGGACTGACACTCAGACAGGAGTATGATGCTGAAGGGTCTTTATTAGGCATTCACTGCAGATCTTCTTCGTACAGTGGTGCAGGGTCACAGAGGCTCCAGGCCTCTGGATGATGCTTACCCCAGATATTATAGGGCATCTTGGTGGTATGATCAGATGTTCCCCCAGCCCCAGGGGCTGGAGGTGGGCATGCTTATCCCACGATGGGAGAGGCTCAAAGCCCTACTGTTCTTTTCCTCCTCTTGAGCAGGACTGACTAATTTGGCACTCTCTCTCATCAGGAAGCAGAAGGGGCGGGCTCATGGTCTATGCCTATCCCTGATAGGCTTACACAGGCCATGAGTCACCACATTACTTCTGTCCATCAGAGAGGAGCATGGGTAGGGGTCACAAGCTCATATGATTAACCCCTTACAGCCTGCAGCTTGCAGGACTTACATAACAGGGAGGGGAATACAGGAAAATACATACTCTGTTACATAATACTATGGTGGTGCGGGGGTAGTTTCCCAGGGGCCCCACCCCAGGGAACTGCGGTCTGCACCATGCAATTCTGAGACAAGTATTGTGTGCGTGGGCAGGTATCTGAGGAGGGGCGCTTGACCTTCAAGGAGCCAGGACCTCTGTTTGAGGAGCTGCAGAGTGTACAAGTATAATACTGATAATGAAGACCTAATAATGATTTAGAAGCACCCTGCTCAAAAAATGAGTATTGATGACAAAAAAATTGTGTATTTAAATAAAATAATGCCATCAAATATTGGGTTAATGTGGCAAAATTGACAACCTATTTATAAAGTGCTGGAGACACTATGAGCCTCATTCAGAGAGGGTTGATAAAAAATATCGCCAGGGAATTTAAAATGACTGTTTTTTGGGTGTTGCTATCACTGTATTCAGAAAGGCTCGATTACCAGTGATACCAAAATTCCCAAAATGGGCAAGTTGCTGCCAGCGAGAGCATCGAGCCTCTGAAAAGGCCTAAACCGGCGATTCATTTCTGCTGCAGAGAGAGCGGCTCTGAGAGAGCCACCTCTCACAGCTGAAATGTCGCCCAAAAATTATTTATTTAAATATACATTTCTTTAATAGTGTAGAGGTGCAGGGGGTCTCCGGAGCTGAACCACGTTGGTTTTATGTCCGGGTACCCCCTGCTTCCCGAGATACAGGCACCTTTATGGGGTGCCGGTATCTCCTATGCAAGGAAATGTCCCGGTCACGTGACGCGGGACATTTCAATGCAGAGGGATACTGGCACCCCATAAAGGGGCCTGTATCTTGGGAAGCAGGGGGTCCCTGGACCTGAAACCAACGTGTTTCAGCTCCGGAGACCCCCTGCACATCTACACTATTAAAGAAATGTATATAAATAAATATTTTAATAAACATCAATACACGCCCCCCCCTCCGCCCAAACCCATACAGTACAATAATGGGCAAAATAACTATTATCCAGATATGGATAATAGATTATTTGCCCATTATTAATCACTGCATTAGCATACAAAAATAAAGTAAATAAATATAGTTATACTTACCACAACAGCAGGTCCCTCTGTCCTCCGTAGCAAGAAAGCATATACAGCATAAGACATCACTATATCCAAGATGGCCGCTGTGTCACAAGGTATTTCAGCCAATCAGAGTGTGGAATTGGTTCCCACGATCTGATTGGCTGAAATACCATGTGACGCCGGCTTCGTGACGTCATCTTAAAGGCAAATGAAGCAAAGCCATTCTGATTGGCTGGCATCATTCCCTTTAAGTGATGTCATGTCCAAAAAAAAAAAAAAAATCCTAAACCATTGAATATGCTTGTATTCATTGGATTAGCTGGCTACAGTTTATATTTAGTGAAGTGTGTTTTTTTTGGAGTTTACTTATGTTTTATTTTTGTGTGTCTTGTGTATTAATGTATTGTAATTAGGGTGCCCATTGAGTGCTATAGAGGCTTATCATGCCCATATTATTATTATATGGGTATGATGTACCACTATACTACTCAATGGGTACAGGTTGGGTATAGTCAGTCCGGGGTGGGTGCTTAGGCCTCACGGATGGGTGAAGGGGGTATTAGCCCTAAGGATGGGTGTTTAGACCTTGCGGGGGTAGCGGTTTGGTTAACCCCTTTATTACCTCTTTATTACCTTAGCGGCATTAACATACATTCATAAAAACATCACTCAGCCTTAATAATGCTTTCCCTCATTTTTTCCTGGAAGAATATTGTCTGACGAAACTGTGAAACTGTTTCTAATTGGAAGGTTGAGTGGAGGATTTTTTTACACAACGTTTTTTCTTTTCACTTGCACCTGCACATTTATGTTGATTGCTCAGAAGTCACTTTAAATAGAGTTTAAGCGTATTCATCAATTTGATTGTTTGTTTCACTGCAATTAGTATATCACAAGATTTTGCTGGTTTTATCATTTTGAACATTTATATTTATTTACTCAATTGGTTAATTTCTTGTATGAGAGTGCCATCCTGGAATATTGTGTTCAGTATACCCCTGCAGATCAAATCAGATCCAGGGACTCTCTTAGCCATGCAAATCATGAAACGTATGAAATTAATGAAAATGTGTCAGAAATTCCATATGCAGTACTTTACTGCCCACAATGCTCAGGGATCATAGAAAGGATGAATTACGGCATTGAAATTAAGTCTGGCTAAAGCAGTGTAGCCCTCTTTCCCCCATGTCTAGGTGACTACGTATAGTGCACTGTTACCTGTAGGCTCACAGAAGGCCTGATCCTCCGCTACAGTGAGCCAGGGGTGTATCTGGTTCATTCGAAGACAGCACCTACACCTGTGAAGGATCCTAGCACTGCTGGATACCCCTTGCACAGTTCCCAATACAACACACACACTTGTGTATATATATACTGTAACAGCTTCACTGATCAAAGCTATGAACATATACATAACTGACTAACATACACAATGTGTGCCTCTGACGGCCATAACCCCACAGTGCCCCCAACCACCTTGTCCACACTCTGGTGGGGTTCCTCCCAAAGTACTGAGGTGCCCTGGGCACCTAACCGCCCGTTGTCCACAGGAGCCAACCCACCCAATATGTGTTTGACAGCGCTGCCCACAGTAAAAGTATTGTTGTTGGTGCACTTGTTGAGGTACCTGCCCAGGTGCTCCAGCACCCAGGTATGGCCGAAGCGCAAACAGGGATCCACTGATCAAGTGACATCATCGTCAGTGAGGGAGTCCGCCTCTGCGTTGGGTGGACATGCTGCTGGAGGGTCTCACCATGAGGAGAGTCTCTACTTTGGTGGTGGTTTGGGCCCAGACCACTGGCTGCAGATACTGCACTGTGTCTTGCTGCTGTGTCCCTGACACTTTATACTCTACAGAGGCAATGTCCCTATCTAGAGGGTCTGTCCCTGTAGCAACCACAATCTAGGTGAGAGTTGGTGCATAGCTGGGGCCTATATGGGGTCTCTGTCCTAGTGCAGGGGCCACTGACACCCTGCACACACACCCTCACCTCTCTGTGTCCCAGCTCCGACTGGCATGGCTGCCTGCATGCCAAATGTATCTATTTCCCTCAGAGGTAATCTGGCCATGTGACTATCCCCATGTGATTGGCAGCCCCTGAGGCTTCTGGGGCTTTAGTCCCTTGCGGAGCTCTGTGCCTAACATGGCTGCCGCTCATGCTGCTCACTGCGCATTCGCAAAGTTCCAGTGATGGTCGCAGCAACTCGGGCATCCCTGCGCATGCGTGAGCCGTACTGCACATGCATGTGCATTAGCAAGATGGCGTCTTCCTGCGAAGGGAGCCGCCGGGGACCTCCGGCGAACCGGTCACCGTTCCATCAGCAGCAGCACCCCGCACAGCCCCAGAACCTGCCGGACACACCCACGCACCTCCCCGCCACACTGGGAGGTAAGGGGACAGAAGGTGGGGCCAGGGGGGACCCAGGCTATAGAAGTACAGGAAACAGGAAAACCATGGCTGGTGAGACTCCCCATTGTCCTATGCTCACTGAGAGGTAGTCCCAAGAGAACTGCAAGATTAACCCCATGTGAGACTGCCCCTGGATGCACACCCATGTGACACTGGAGACACTAGTCTCTTTTGGGATAAATTGCGTAGATATCTCAAAGTGTTGCATGACAATGTGACTGAAAGAAACACACATGTTTGAGACAGAAAGGATGAAGGATCAAAGTAGTGAAGGACAGAACGAAGTAGTTGAGGTAGGGGAATGGGTTTTTCTAAGGAAAGACATGTGGACTCGTGTATGAATGTAAACTAACTGTTTTGTCTTACAGATCAAAAGCTAATCTTCATTATCCTGGACATCTAACAACAGCGTTAAGTAAGAATTTAAATTGGACATAACAGAAACATATAATACAAAAACACTGGATGGCGCTCAAACACTCCCTTAACCAGTGAAGATATATAAGTGAAAATATAATAAGTGAAAATATATAATAAAGTGTAAATAAAGTGTATGCGTGATCAACAAATAAAACCAAATACAATAAGTAAAGTGAATATAGTGAAATACTGTATAATGAAGAGGCAAAATCTCACTCAACCATTAAAAGACTGTTTCCAGAGTCTTTCTAAATGAATACTTTCCAAACAACAGGGGAGCGGTGATGAATGGTATGTAATAAAGACAAAATAAAAAGTGCAAATTAAAGGGCTATAAATGTCCTACTCACAATGGAGCAGGGTTTATAAGCAAAGATCCAAAGTGGCAAAATCGTCACTGGATGGTGTGATGCATGTAGTCCCTTGAATTTCAAAGACAGAAGAATAGAGCCATAGTGCAGATCAACATAGAAAATATATATTTCAAACATACACTCACAAATGGAGTCTTACACTTAGCCAATGATAAAAAGGCAGGGTATAGCAAGCTATAATAGTAGACAGTCAGTCGCGATCTCACCGCTACTGTATCGCACACTCTCCTGATCCTCCCAGCATCCGTCATCACCATCTGGCGTCACTTCTGGTCGCGCTAATTCACCGTTCGTCTCCGCTGACAGTGGGTTCTCTCTCCTCTCCCGGATCCCGCGATTAGCCCCACTCTACGCTTTTCACTGTGCAGCTTGACAGCTTCCTCAGGAGTGGCTCCCTATGGCATCACTAGTTGTTTATATACCCACTCTAATAGCCTAAAATCCTCCTCATTGGCTATACAATAAAAGGACACAGCTACACCTAATCAACTAGATGGCTGCACTAGAAATATAGTTTAAACATATGTAATAATAATATTTAAACTAAAATACTGAACATAAAAATACATACATTTATTACATTGCAATAAAACCAAAATGGTAAAATCTACTGTATATAAGATCATGATGCCCCCAAAAGCATACATGAATCTAAAACACATTCAAATGAATACTAGAAAAATAACAAAATTAAACGCCTAATTGCATACAATGTTAATAAAACACACAAAACCCCAGCAAGCTCTTTTTGGGAACCCCTGAGCCCTCACAATGTTTATTTGTATATAAGTGTCAAAAAGGAGTGCTATTGAGCGTGGCATATGTATTGCAACAAACGACAGAGAAGCCCAATGCTACATCCAATATCACAAAAATACACAGTAAAATATTTATATATTCTCTTGAAAAAGGGTCATATAGCTTTGGCCAAAGCGTTGTAAGCTTGCGAGCCACGACAAGGCAGACACATGTTCGCAAGTCCTAACACTACCAGATAAAATACAATGTTAGACATATCTGCCTGCACTAACACTAGCTCATGCGATTGATGTGTCTTTATCTTCCATGGATAATATATATCAGAGAACACAAAAAAAGCACAAAAAAATGTGTCAGTCTTGATGAAGGGACAATATAAAAATAAAATATAAAAACATATTAATAAATGAAATCCACACCTCTACCAATAGTAGTAAAATCTACATATACTACATAAAGACCTCATAAAAAGACCCCCAACTCAATATCGACATTAAGTCTCTTAGGGACCAATGTCTTTAATTTGTAAATCCAAAAGGTTTCACGTTTTGTAAGTTCGAGGTTTCTATCCCCTCCTCTCCAGTGAGAAAATTGTATCAGAATTATAAGGAATGTAACAGAAATTGCAAAAAGGCAAACAAATTAGCAAAAATAGATAATGAAAAAAGGATTGCAATAAAAAATAAGGTCAACCCTAAAAAGTTCTTTAAGTACCTTAATAACAAAAAAATGAGAAAAGAAAATATAGGACCCTTTCAGTGTGAGATGGGTAGGCAGATTAATGGAGATAAGGAAAAAGCAGAGGTGTTAAACAAATTCTTTGCCTCTGTGTTTACCAGGGAGGAATCAAGTTCAATAGTACTGCTGCAGAAGGAAGCCACAACCTCCATATTAATGAACAATTGGTTAACTGAGGAAGAAGTTCATAAGCGACTTGAAAAAATTAAAGTAAATAAGGCACCTGGCCCCGATGGCATACATCCAAGAGTTCTCAAAGAGTTAAGTTCAGTAATAGCCAAACCATTATATTTAATATTCAAGGATTCCATTTCCACAGGCTCAGTACCACAAGATTGGCGTAAAGCAGATGTGGTGCCTATATTTAAAAAGGGAGCTAGATCACAACCGGGGAATTACAGACCTGTAAGCTTGACTTCAATAGTGGGGAAACTACTTGAAGGTTTAATACAGGATAATATTCAGGAACACCTAATGGAAAACAAAATTATTAGTAATAGTCAGCTTGGATTTATGAAGGGATTTTTGAAGGATAGATCATTCCAAACTAACCTTATTTGTTTCTTTGAGGAGGTAAGTATGAATTTAGACCAGGGTAATGCAGTTGATGTGGTCTACTTAGATTTTGCAAAGGCATTTGATACGGTTTCACACGAGGGTGGTGTACAAAATAAAGAAAATTGGACTCAGTAATAATATATGCACCTGGATTGAAAACTGGTTAAAGGACAGACAACAGAGGGTTGTCATAAATTGAACTTTTTCACGTTGGGCTAAAGTCGTGAGTGGAGTACCTCAGGGATCGGTACTGGGATCCCTGCTTTTTAACTTGTTTATTAATGACCTTGAGGTTGGCATCGGTAGCAAAGTCTCAATCTTTGCTGATGATACTAAATTCTGTAAGGTAGTAGAATGAGAGCAGGATGTAATTTCTCTTCAGAAGGACTTGGAGAGACTGGAAACGTGGGCAGGTAAATGGCAGATGAGGTTTAATACAGATAAATGTAAGGTTATGCATTTGGGATGCAAGAATAAACAGGCGGCTTACAAATTAAATGGGGATAAATTGGGTAAATCCTTGATGGAGAAGGATTTAGGAGTGCTTGTAGAGAGCAGGCTTAGCAATAGTGCCCAAAGTCATGCAGTATCTGCAACGGCAAAAAAGATCTTATCTTGCATCAAACGGGCAATGGATGGAAGGGAAGTAAACATAATCATGCCCCTTTACAAAGCATTAGTAAGACCACACCTTGAATAAGAAGTATAATTTTGGGCACCAATCCTAAGAAAATACATTATGGAACTAGAGAGAGTGCAGAGAAGAGCCACCAAATTAATAAAGGGGGTGGAAAATTTTACTTATGAGGAGAGACTAGCTAAATTAGATTTAATTACATTAGAAAAGAGGCGTCTAAGAGGGGATATGATAACTATATACAAATATATTTGGGGACAATACAAGGAGCTTTCAAATGAACTATTCATCCCATGGGCAGTAAAAAGGACTCGGGCCATCCCTTAAGGTTGGCGGAAAGGAGTTTTCACCAGCAACAAAGGAAAAGGTTATTTACAGTAAGGGCAGTAAAAATGTGGAATTCATTACACATGGAGACTGTGATGGCAGATACAATCGATTTGTTCAAAAAAAGGTTGGACATATTTTTAGATAGGAAAGGTATATAGCAAATAAGTATACATGGGAAGTTTGTTGATCCATGGATTAATCCAATTGCTATTCTTGGAGTCAGGAAGGAATTTATTTTTCCCCTTTTGAGATATCATTGGATGATGTGGCTCTGGGTTATCAGAGAGAAGGATATTCAGCGCTCGTGCAGCAGATGTAGAAATTGGAAAATCCATTTGCTGCACTTGCATGGAGCGTCTCCCCAGATGCTCCCACTTCAAAGGTGATCCCCCCTAAAAAGGGGGGAGGACACAATGAGAAACAGAAAAGAAAAAATGCACAAATGCGCACCAGGGATGAAATTAGTATTATTTATTATTAAAAAATACACATAGACAGCTGAGAGGATCCAACCCCTCCTCAGCTAAATGGGTTAAACTGCCCAGATACATAAACCATACATATGGACTCTAAAAATAGAATACCCTAAACAGTGAAACACACACAATAAAAATCAACATTCAATGTTATAAATAATACACAAACAAAGAAAGTAGTAACAGCCCAAGGTAATTTAAGTTAAAACCGCCATAGAGGACTATAATACCGCTGACAGGGGGAAATGAACACTCACACTGGGGCAGAGGTGGGGGTCCACGGATGACCGCAAAGGATCCGGATCGCGGCACCGCAGAAGGTGAAAAAAACACCACTTGTGCCTCAGGCAGGCTCCGTCTCAGCCTCTCAGCAAACACGCGCAGGATGACCTGTCGTGACCTCTACGCGTTTCGCACCACGTGCTTCGTCAGGAGGTCACGTACAGCGTCATCCGCGCGTATTTATAGAAGGCAGGGAACCAGTAAGGACGGCCCCCTTCAGACGCCAGACCAAGCACCCTTTAAATGCCAACATTATGCTCAGAATGATGCAACCTCTTTTCTATGCAGTGTCACATGTTGCTGCATTCTCGGGCTAAAGGTTGCAAGTAATAAATAATAAATGAAACCTATAACATGATGCTTCACATAGACATAACACAGCATAAGACCATCACATAGCATAAAAAGAATAAAAAAGCAAATACCAATTCATATGTTACATACTAATTGCACATCATAAATTAATAATTAATTAGTCTTTTATAATAGATATACAAAGCCAGTAAATGGCTTATAAAGATATATACATAATGCCTTAAAAAGAAAAACATATAATCTTAATACAAATACCATAAAATAGTAAAAAGAGAGACTAATATAGTACCAATTAAAAAAGGAAATTGATCTAAATATTTGTTATCTTAAAAATGGAGTTAATTCAATGAGTTCATTAAAACCAATAGGATGTCTAGTTTGCATTTCATAGATCCAATACTGTTCACATTTTAATAAATGGTTCTTTCTATTTCCCTGTCTACTGTTCATTTGTATGTGTTCAAGCCCCTTAAATGTAATGCAATCAGGGTCATTATTGTGTATCTCATTAAAGTGTTTTAATAGCGGAGTAAGTGGCATGCCTTTAGCTAAAGTTTTTGGTATATTTTTTACATTCCTCAGATGTTCTAGCATGCGCATCTTTAGTGGTCGTTTTGTCTTGCCAATGTACTGTAAATTACAGTTACACTGCAAGACATAAACCACATGCGTGGTCTGACAGTTAATAAAACTTTTGGCATTGTAAATCCGTTCAGTGGCACAAGACGTGGCTGTTTTTCCTTTACAGATACTGTATGTTTACACGCCTTGCACTTCCCGCATTTGTATGTGCCCTTAATGCCCAAGCGATCTGTAATGTCACCAGATACAGCAGTTTTTCTGATGATTTGGCTTGGGGCCAACATATTTTTTAAGTTTGGTGCACGTTTGAACACTATACCTGGTTGAGACTTTAACTGAGGGCCCAATACAGGGTCCATTTTCAGTATTCCCCTGTGTTTTTTCAAGATTTTTCTGATCCCATAATGCATATCACTGAACTGGGTTATAAAAGCAGGGATTTTTGTATTTTTACTTTTATCCCTCTTATTCTTATTATATTTCATCAGTGATTTTCTTGGTATTTTTTCCAGTTTCTTTATTGAGGAATCTATCAATTCCTCATTATAGTTCTTATCACGAAATCTTTTTTTGAGGAACTGAGATTGTTTATCAAATTCCTCAACTTTAGAATCGTTTCTCTTCAATCTCAGAAACTGATTAGAGGGAATGTTTTGGACCCATCTTTTGTCATGACAACTAAAAGGGTCAAGATAGGAGTTGACGTTTGTTACTTTGAAATATGTTTTAGTCTGAACAGTATTGGATTCAATATATATCTCCAAATCAAGGAAATTTATACTAACTGTACTATTTTCACCACTAAATTTTAAGTTACATTCGTTTGCATTTAGCTGATTAACAAACTCAAGATAAGATTCCTCAGTTCCCTCCCACACAATGATAATATCATCGATATATCTCCTCCACAGCCTAAGCTGTGGAGGAGGACATCGAAACACCACAAGCGACTCCCACAGTCCCATATACAAATTGGCGAACAATGGGGCAAATGTGGTCCCCATCGCCGTCCCCAGGATTTGTAAAAAATAAAGGGAATCAAACATAAAATAATTGTGACCCAAAATGAAATTAATTGATGTGAGAATAAATTCAATTTGTGTGATGGGTAGTGTTTGTGGGGTCATCAAAAAGTGCCTAATAGCCTCTATTCCTTTTTGATGGGGAATACTAGTGTATAAGGCTTGCACATCTAAAGTGGCTAATCTACAACTCTCATTCCAAACAAAATTTTCCAAAACCTGTAAAACCATAGTGGTGTCTTTAAGATGAGATGGAAGTGATGTGACAAGTGGTTGTAAGTAAAAATCAATATATGTGGATAAATTCGAAGTGATAGAGTTAATCCCTGAAATAATCGGGCGTCCAGGTGGGGAAGTGAGGGACTTGTGAATCTTGGGGATGTAATAAAAAATGGGAACCGTGGGGGTCTCAATATACAGATATTCATATTCTGCCTTAGACAAAATCCCAATTAGATGGGCTGCCGAAACTGGTGAAAGATATGGTGGGGAAACTGAAAAAAACATGAGAAAGGCATTATGATGAGGAAAAACAAGAAATTTTTAAGAGATAAAATTGATTATTTGGAGAACAGGCAAAAAGATTGGAAAGATAAAACAGTAAAAAGTGCTAATAAAGAAACAACTTTATATGATCAGACTCCACAAAAGTCAGTAAGCACAGATCCATCTAAAAAAGAACTTACAAGTAAAGATCAAATGTTAAGTTTATCTGGTGCCATTCCCAAAATTCAAAAATCCCTAAAAAAACCTCAGAAGAATGAAAAAGCTCACAAAGTGAATAAAAATTCTAACAGACCACAATATGAAAATAAGAAAGATCACTCTAAAGAAAGGCCTCATCATCAATATAAACATAGAGAGAGAAACACCCACGAAGAGGGGATCCCTGAGTCATTAACACTAACTACTAGTGGGATATTCAATGTATCTTCCCTCACCATAGACCAACATCTTTTTCAGGTGCTAAAGAAAGGTTTCACCTTTGCCCCTATAAGGGATGTGAATGAGTTTGACCTATATATAGACCTCCAGAAATATTTAATATTTAAGGAAAATGACTCTACAGCGTCATTTTAGCAGTTCAAACAACATATCAGTCAGTACCCAATCAAACGAGCTTAAAGAGCACAATATTGAAGAGATGGCATTAATTGAGGATCTTGAAGCTCTCTTAAGAGAAAGTGACCCAGACTTTGTCAACTTTGGTAGTTACCTACACTCAGGATTTAAGCCAAATTCAGTTTTCTACCCATATACCTCTAGAGGACACAATATTGAATTGTTTGGAAAATTGGTTGAGAGAGACTTTAAAGAAATGTGTAAGAAAAAATCCTCTGAACACCATTCTAATCTCACCTGGGAGGAAAATAAAAGTATAAATAATTTGAAAGCTAACCCAGATATTGTTTTGAGGTCAGCTGACAAAGGGGGTGGAATAGTCCTCTTAGACAAAGAGGACTATTTCAAAGAGGCCTATCGCATTTTGGGAGATCAAACTACCTATGTCCCCCTAAAAAAAGATCCTACAGGGGAATATTTGGGCCTTATTAAAAGACATCTGATTGGGGCCCTTGAAATTGGGATTTTGTCTAAGGCAGAATATGAATATATGTATATTGAGACCCCCACGGTTCCCATTTTTTATTACATCCCCAATATTCACAAGTCCCTCACTTCCCCACCTGGACGCCCGATTATTTCAGGGATTAACTCTATCACTTCGAATTTATCCACATACACTGGCGACACACTTTATTCGAGCTCGGCTAGTCCCACGAATTCGGGTATACCCGGGTGTATTGAGGTTTGTGACTGTTTTCTGCCCGAGTGCATTGAGTTATTTTCCGGCAGGGATTGAAGCATTTTATTCCCGTTGGCTGCAATACTGCACAGTACATATATATATACTGCATTACAATTCATGAATTTATGCCATCTGGTAGACACGCGAAGCATTGCAGCCTATTAAATCCTAATCATTATCATTTAACAGATCAGCCGCCCATCAGCCAGGCATGAACCCAGGCTGGGAAGGCAAATGCAACGGGGCTTGTCAGAGGTGAGGAGCGGCGCATTCCAGGTATCTGCCAGGTACATACCGGGTATTTGCTCGAATAAAGTGTGTCGGTGCAGTATATTGATTTTTACTTACAACCACTTGTCACATCACTTCCATCTCACCTTAAAGACACCACTATGGTTTTACAGGTTTTGGAAAATTTTGTTTGGAATGAGAGTTGTCGATTAGCCACTGTAGATGTGCAAGCCTTATACACTAGTATTCCCCATCAAAAAGGAATAGAGGCTATTAGGCACTTTTTGATGACCCCACAAACACTACCCATCACACAAATTGAATTTATTCTCACATCAATTAATTTCATTTTGGGTCACAATTATTTTATGTTTGATTCCCTTTATTTTTTACAAATCCTGGGGACGGCGATGGGGACCACATTTGCCCCATTGTTCGTCAATTTGTATATGGGACTGTGGGAGTCGCTTGTGGTGTTTCGATGTCCTCCTCCACAGCTTAGGCTGTGGAGGAGATATATCGATGATATTATCATTGTGTGGGAGGGAACTGAGGAATCTTATCTTGAGTTTGTTAATCAGCTAAATGCAAACGAATGTAACTTAAAATTTAGTGGTGAAAATAGTACAGTTAGTATAAATTTCCTTGATTTGGAGATATATATTGAATCCAATACTGTTCAGACTAAAACATATTTCAAAGTAACAAACGTCAACTCCTATCTTGACCCTTTTAGTTGTCATGACAAAAGATGGGTCCAAAACATTCCCTCTAATCAGTTTCTGAGATTGAAGAGAAACGATTCTAAAGTTGAGGAATTTGATAAACAATCTCAGTTCCTCAAAAAAAGATTTCGTGATAAGAACTATAATGAGGAATTGATAGATTCCTCAATAAAGAAACTGGAAAAAATACCAAGAAAATCACTGATGAAATATAATAAGAATAAGAGGGATAAAAGTAAAAATACAAAAATCCCTGCTTTTATAACCCAGTTCAGTGATATGCATTATGGGATCAGAAAAATCTTGAAAAAACACTGGGGAATACTGAAAATGGACCCTGTATTGGGCCCTCAGTTAAAGTCTCAACCAGGTATAGTGTTCAAACGTGCACCAAACTTAAAAAATATGTTGGCCCCAAGCCAAATCATCAGAAAAACTGCTGTATCTGGTGACATTACAGATCGCTTGGGCATTAAGGGCACATACAAATGCGGGAAGTGCAAGGCGTGTAAACATACAGTATCTGTAAAGGAAAAACAGCCACGTCTTGTGCCACTAAACGTATTTACAATGCCAAAAGTTTTATTAACTGTCAGACCACGCGTGTGGTTTATGTCTTGCAGTGTAACTGTAATTTACAGTACAGTACATTGGCAAGACAAAACGACCACTAAAGATGCGCATGCTAGAACATCTGAGGAATGTAAAAAATATACCAAAAACTTTAGCTAAAGGCATGCCACTTACTCCGCTATTAAAACACTTTAATGAGATACACAATAATGACCCTGATTGCATTACATTTAAGGGGCTTGAACACATACAAATGAACAGTAGACAGGGAAATAGAAAGAACCATTTATTAAAACGTGAACAGTATTGGATCTATGAAATGCAAACTAGACATCCTATTGGTTTTAATGAACTCATTGAATTAACTCCATTTTTAAGATAACAAATATTTAGATCAATTTCCTTTTTTAATTGGTACTATATTAGTCTCTCTTTTTACTATTTTATGGTATTTGTATTAAGATTATATGTTTTTCTTTTTAAGGTATTATGTATATATCTTTATAAGCCATTTACTGGCTTTGTATATCTATTATAAAAGATTAATTAATTATTAATTTATGATGTGCAATTAGTATGTAACCTATGAATTGGTATTTGCTTTTTTATTCTTTTTATGCTATGTGATGGTCTTATGCTGTGTTATGTCTATGTGAAGCATCATGTTATAGGTTTCATTTATTATTTATTACTTGCAACCTTTAGCCCGAGAATGCAGCAACATGTGACACTGCATAGGAAAGAGGTTGCATCATTCTGAGCATAATGTTGGCATTTAAAGGGTGCTTGGTCTGGCGTCTGAAGGGGGCCGCCCTTACTGATTCCCTGCCTTCTATAAATACGCGTGGATGACGCTGTACGTGACCTCCTGACGAAGCACGTGGTGCGAAACGCGTAGAGGTCACGACAGGTCATCCTGCGCGTGTTTGCTGAGAGGCTGAGACGGAACCTGCCTGAGGCACAAGTGGCATTTTTTTCACCTTCTGCGGTGCCGCGATCCGGATCCTGTGCGGTCATCCGTGGACCCCCACCTCTGCCCCAGTGTGAGTGTTCGTTTCCCCCTGTCAGCGGTATTATAGTCCTCTATGGCGGTTTTAACTTAAATTACCTTGGGCTGTTACTACTTTCTTTGTTTGTGTATTATTTATAACATTGAATGTTGATTTTTATTGTGTGTGTTTCACTGTTTAGGGTATTCTATTTTTAGAGTCCATATGTATGGTTTATGTATCTGGGCAGTTTAACTCATTTAGCTGAGGAGGGGTTGGATCCTATCAGCTGTCTATGTGTATTTTTTAATAATAAATAATACTAATTTCATCCCTGGTGCGCATTTGTGCATTTTTTCTTTTCTGACTCTGATTTATGTTTGCCTTCCTCTGGATCAATAGGTATAGATATATGATAAAATATCTGTTGCCTAAATTTAGCATAGGTTGAACTTGATGGATGGAAGTCTATTTTCAACCTCATCTACTATGTAACTATGTAACAGTACATGTTCTAACCGTGTGAATTTAAGACCATTGGGGTCCCCCTGATGATGGTTAATAAAATGATTGGACAATAGGTTGTGTAGTGACTTTACTCCTTATATTTCCCACATGTTCTAATATCGTCGTCTTTATGTGCCTTGATGTACCCACCTATTGTAATTTGCAAGGACACTCAATCAGATAGATGTCAAAATCTGTTCTACATGTTATATGCGTTGAGATTTGAAATCTTTCATTAGTAACATGTGAAGCAAAGGTGAATTTGTCTACAGCTCTAAAACGACAGACTTTGCATAATGTGCAACCAAAAAATCCCTTTATCTGAGGTAAAAAATTATTAGTCACTTTTTTGATTCTAGGCAGTGCACTCGGTGCTAGCTTTTTTTTTTTTTTTTTTAAATATTGGCTCTCTTATAAATTACTTTCGGGGTATTTGGAACTATTTCTCCTAAAATAGAATCATTTTTGACAATATACCAATGTCTTTTGATAATGCTTGTGATTTTATCTGCCTGCCTATTTGGTAAGAACAGCAAAGTTAAAACCATCATTCCCTGAGTGGCCTCCTTTCTTGTTTGTTTTCAAGAGGTCTCTTCTATCCATAACTTATGCTCTCCTCAGTGCATCTTGAACATTGTCAATATTATAATTTCTTTCTGAAAATGTATTTAAAAGAAGTGAGGATTGCGCATTAAAAACTTCGAGGTCGGGGAGGCGCATGTGCGAGGACTAGGTGCATGGAAGCCTAGAGTGTGAGCTCCGCACCCCTCGATGACTATTTAAACACTCAAACGCAGTAATTTCAGTTAAATCTACGCGAACCACAGAGATTATAGCAGGGGAAGCTCTCGCAATGCCAGCCAAACCAAAATCAAGCCGTGCATCCACGGTACTTACCACGTACTTTAATAAACCTGATGCGGCCCGCAAAGATGGAAAGGGCCGGAGGCGCATGCGCGAGGCTGGAGTGGATGGCAGCATAAAACTAGAGCTCCGTCCCCCACCTCCCATAACGTTACGAAAACGGCAATAATCACCGGAAAAAAATCACAAATAAAAGCAAGGACAGAGTAAGGGATACTCTCACGATGGCCCCACTCTCAGCAAAAAAAAAAAATGAAGGCGATTTAAGAAGATATTTAGGTCGCTCTACCCCACGAGGCGCTGCTGCAGCGAGGCCGCCAGAATCAACAGCGGGATCCTATTCAGAGAGGGAAGAGGACCCCCCACATCAGCCCACCCAGATGCCTGTCCGAATCTGCGATTTTGATCGCTTATATCAGGATATGAAAGACATGATCTATGTTGGACTTCAGGATTTAAAAAAGGAGGTCCAAGGTCTGGGTGAGAGAACGGGGGCCCTGGAGGAAAAGATGGTGGCCGCATCCAAACCAATTAAGAAAACAAATAAAAGAACCACGCACATACAAACCCAGATTGCGGAGATACTAGACAGGCAGGAGGATGCCGAAAATCGAGACCGCAGAAACAATATCAGGGTGCGCGGTGTCCCAGAGACAATCACGGATGCAGAAGAATTCATAACCAGGTGGCTAGAAACAATACTGCCCGACATACCTGCTACAAAAAGAGCTATGGACCGCTGTCACAGAGCCCTTAGAAGCCGCCCAGCAGCAACGGATCAACCGCGGGATATTATTGCAAGGTTAAATTATTTTAAAACAAGAGACGCTATCTTTAAATGTGCAAGAGCGGAGGGGGCATGCCGGTTCGAGGGAACTACAATCCAATTGTTTCAAGACCTATCCCCGATCACTCTCACAAGGAGAAGAGCACTGCATCCTGTCACTAAACTACTGAGGGACCGGGCAGTGCGATATCGTTGGACCTTTCCGTTCGGCCTGATGGTCATATGGAACGGAAGGGCCATATCAATGAAAGACCCAGGAGAAAGTGATGAATTTCTAAATAAACTGGGACTGAAGGAGGGCCCGATACAAAGTCCCAGGAGAGAGACACGAGAGGATCCAGAGTGGAGCACCGTGGGGACGTCAAAATCCCCTGAGATCCGATGATCCCCCCAGTACTCTGAGGCGATTCCAGTTCCTAATTCCAGTTGACTAAATATACAGTCTAAAAGTTGGGGTAATGGTTTCTCCACCAATTTGCCAAACGAAGAGCTTGCCACAATACCTGACAAAGTCGCTATCCTGCTGTTAATGCCACTAAGAGGACTACACTGGTTGCCTGAAAAAGAAAATTCAAACTCTTACCTGTTGCTGCAAATGGTGATCCGAGGTGGAACGCAAGGCACCCAACATGGCGCCTCAGCAAGCGTCTCACCGCATTGCTTCGTTGCGGAAGCGGAGGGCTTCCAGACGCGGGAGCAGGTGAGGAGACGTCCTTCTTCGCGGGCAAACTGGGGGAAAATGGCGGCCGACGGAGACACGTCACCGGAAATGGACCAGACGCCATCTTGGAGGAGGCAGCCTGGAAGACAGGCCGGAGAGCGTCATCACCCAGCGCCAGAAGAGACCAACAATCTGCAGTCGGCCAGCGCGCTCTAATTAAACGGAACTAGCCCACGGTCCTATCTTATGGCGGCAAGCAACGGAAGGGGCGCTTAACCACATCGAGCGCAGGGAGCAACGGGACTGGCCGGACATTGGAGGCGAAGTGGGAGGGGAGGCCCACCCGGTTACCCAGCAGATAGCAGGAGATAAGAGAGACTGGGACATAACACTAAGGGCTAAGCAGAAGCAGGCTTTAAACAGGGCTGCACCACTTACAGCACACAGTTTAGCTCAGTGACCACAGCTAGATAACCAAAGAGACCCCAAAAAAGGAGCAGACCACTAGCTAATCATACAGAATCCCAGAGCAACAGATGGCTGAAATATGCACTGACACTGAGGCAGGCAGGAAAGCACAGGAGAGACTAGCGAACAGGGGCAAGAAGTTATTCTCTACAATATACACTCTACTTTTTAAAAGTTTGTAGTTGAACTTACAGTTAACAAATCAAGTTACAAAAAGTTGTCGTTACACTATTACACCGCACAGGCAAGGGAGGGAGGGAGGGGTGCTGTCCCTCGCGAAGGCTTTGTGCATGAGTCTCCACATGGGCGTGGGAGAGAAGACCCACGAGTGGCCCATGGAAGTCCCATTTAGGCCAGCCGAGCAGGACGGGAGAGGGGGAAGGAGGGCCAGCCCGAACTCCGTCCAGGCTGCACGCCTGAAAAGGGCAAAGAAGGAGATTGGGGGAGCTAGTTCTCGCCCAATCCCCGGACAGTTATTACATGTTGAAATGAATGTTGAATTGTGTATTTTTATGTCTCCCCAGTGTGTTCCCCTCTGTATTCCCATGCCATGGCTCCAGATTGCTGACAGGCGGAATCAAACACAGGAACACCTGACACCCTCATCGTTAACACCAGAGGCTCAGACGGTTGCTTACGCAAGAGTAAAGGTTTGGAACTGCAATCATGAATAAAGGGATTACTATCTTATCACATAATGTAAAAGGCTTTAATAACCCAGGGAAGCGTAGACTAGCTATGACGGACTATAAAAAAACGGACCCTGACATCATCCTCTTACAGGAAACACATTTTTCTAAATCTAGTTCACCGAAATTTATTGATTACAAATTTAAGAACTGGTTCTCAGCCTCAGCCACAAAAAAGAAGAGAGGGGTAGCCATTCTGGTACATAACCGTTTGCCCTTGACGATTAAGACCATTAAAAAAGACTACAATGGCCGATTTCTCATTTTAAGCGGTGAAATAAGAGGTCAACCAATAACACTGGCAAATGTTTATGCCCCGAGTGAAGGCACGGAAACTTTCCTAGAAAGATTTTTCGCTTTACTCCAGAGGTTAGCGCAGGGATGTGTAATACTTGGGGGCGACTTTAACCAAACGCTAGATCCAATACTAGATAGTTGCACCCCGAGCGGTAAACATAGCTCTAGGATAAGACAAACTTGGAATAGAGGGCTGCGCACCAATAACCTACTTGATATTTGGCGAGAACAACACCGACAAGATAAAGGTTTTACATTCTACTCCCACCCCCATGACAGATATAGTTGGATAGACTACCTGTTTATATCCAGAAGAATGGTTTCACAGATCTCCCACACGGGCATCCACGATATTTCGTGGTCAGATCATGCACCGATCGAGCTGCGGTGCACTGATTTTATTCTAGACAGACCAGGAGCGAACTGGAAGCTCAATGAAGTCTTACTAAAAAATCCCTGAAATTGCACAAAATGTAGGGGATAAAATCAGGGAATATTTTCAAGAGAATATAGGAAGTGTGACTTCGCAGGCTACCTTGTGGGAGGCCCATAAGGCGACTCTGAGAGGAGAGCTCATGAGGATTGCAAGCAGGCGAAAGAGGGAGAAGGACAAAAAAATCAATCAATTACAAGCAGAATTGGCAGTCCTCTCAACTCGGCATAAAAAGAATAAAGACGCATCGACCCTTAAGGAGTTGCTAGACACTAAAACCAAACTTAATATCTTGCTGACCTCCCACGCTGAAAAGGAGCTGACATGGTCTAAGCGGAAATATTTTGAGAAAGCAAACAGGCCAGATACCCTACTTGCCAACAAACTAAGAGATAAAAAACAAGTCTCCCAAATTCAGACAATTCGAACAAAACAAGGGGATCTGACCTCTGATCCAAAAAAAATAGTTAATGAATTTAAAAAATATTACGAGACCCTTTACGATGGGGCGAAGGTGGCACATACGCCAACCACAAAAGCACGACTAAAGACGTTCTTAGCTGAGGCTCATCTGCCTACAGTGACAAGAGAGGAGAGGGACGCACTACAGGCAGAATTTACTATTGAGGAACTCCTAGAGGTAATGAAGTCATTAAAAGCAGCCAAGGCCCCAGGCCCAGATGGCTTTTCCAACCTCTATTATAAGAAATTCCGTAAAATCTTAGCTCCTCATCTACTAAAACTATGTAATTCCTTCTTGGATGGTGCCCCCATCCCGAGCTCGATGCTCCAGGCGTCTATCTCAGTAATCCACAAACAAGGAAAGGACCCAGCGGACTGTAAAAGCTACAGGCCCATCTCGTTAATAAACTCGGATACAAAAATCTTTTCCAAACTGTTAGCTAACCACCTTAACCGGGTGTTGTCCAGGTTGGTCCATCCTGATCAAGTAGGGTTCATATGTGGTCGACAAGCAGCTGATAACACCAGACGGATTATTGACTTAATTGATCTGGCGCAGAAAAAACGTATCCCGTCTATGGTGCTTAGTTTAGATGCTGAAAAAGCGTTCGACAGAATTGACTGGCCCTACTTGAGGGAGACGCTTGGGGCATTCGGACTGGGAGGGAGAATGATAGAGGCAATTCTCGCTCTGTATCAGGGACCGACGGCGAAGGTCAGACACCAGGGCTTCCCCTCGGAAGAATTCCAGATAAAGAGCGGCACCAGACAGGGCTGTCCTCTGTCACCCCTCCTCTTTGCGCTTTGTATTGAACCGCTAGCGGCGCACATCCGCCTTAGTCCAAATATAACAGGCATCCAAATCAGTGACCAGCCACATAAGGTGGCCCTGTATGCTGATGACGTGATGCTCACACTATCACAGCCCCTCACCTCTCTACCGAACGTCTTCCAATTATTAGGGGAATTTAATACGATATCAGGGTTTAAAATTAACCAGGCAAAATCTGAAGCCCTAAATATCAATTTACCTAAAGTTACTGAGAAATTGATCACGGTAAATTATGAATTCAAATGGCAAACCTCCTGCATAAAATATCTAGGAATAAATATCACAAAACAATCAGGCACCCTCTTTAAAGCTAATTACCCCAGACTAATTCGGACACTGAAGGAAGATCTCCGGAAATGGGGAGGGTACAACATATCCTGGATCGGGAGAATCCAATCACTAAAAATGAATCTCCTGCCCAGAATTTTGTACCTATATCAGACTCTTCCGGTCCCTATAAACAGGGAAGAGATCCTTCGGTTACAGTCCGCAATGGTGAAATTTATCTGGGGTAATAAAACCCCCTGCGTCAAAACTAGCATACTAATTCGACCCACTACAAAAGGAGGACTAGCGGTACCTTGCCTGTTGTCGTACTATAGAGCGGCCCAATTAACTCAAATCATCCAGTGGCATACCCACCCTAGTCAGAGGCGCTGGGTAGCTCTGGAATCGGCCTGCTGTGCCCCAGTGGCATTGCAGGATCTGATCTGGCTCCCAAATAAGGTCCGCAAGGACTTCACACACCCGCTCCCCGCGGTTGTCAGCTCTTTGGCAGTATGGGACAAAAGCAAATATAAACAAGTCTTAATGAGACAACACTCTTTGATGACCCCAATTTTGGGAAACCCTGATTTCGCTCCGGGCCTGCAGAAGAGAGATTTTCTTACATGGACACAGAAGGGCTATACTCGCCTTCGACACCTGGAGGGTAGAATATCTATCAAACCGTTTGAGCAAATTAAGTCTGAAAAATCGATTCCAAATTCAGAATTCTTTAGATACCTCCAGCTAAGAGCTTTCTATGATAAATTTCCCATTCGAGCTAAACGCACTAATTTTGAACAGCTCTGTTCTACTGGAACAGGAACCAAGGGACTTATCTCTACAATGTATAAAGCGGTGGTCTGTCCGAATCCTGACGCTGACGTGACATTAAAATGGGATATAGGAACAGATGGGAAAGAGATCTAGGAGACACATTAGAGGACAAAGACTGGGATCAAATCAGCTTGGCGGCAGCTAAGAGCTCGATTTGCACGACATTAAAGGAGAACGCGTATAAAGTCCTGATGAGGTGGTATCTGACTCCAACACGATTATCAAAGTTTGTCAGAGGTTACCCCCCATTGTGCCCTAAACAATGTGGGGAGCAGGCAGACTTGCTGCACATGCTGTGGGGTTGCACCAAGGTACTCCCAATCTGGGAGGAGATCAGAAATTGGCTTCAGAGAATTCTCGACTGCACGATCCCTTTAGACCCCTGGTTGTTTCTGCTGGCCAGATACACCCCGGGGTTAAACAGGTCGGAGCACAAATTAATTGCACATTTTGCAACTGCCCTGATGTGCAAACTCGCAGCATTGTGGAAGCAACCAGATCTACCAAATATCCCAAAAATCAGAAATAGAATTTGGCACGTTTGCCGGATGGAACAGTTAACGAGTCTGGTTAACGACACCGGCACAAACTTTCTCAAAGTCTGGTCACCATGGCTAGACCTGAACGATATCCCAGGGGTCAATGCCTCCAACATACTGCTCTAATAGCTCTAGGCGCGTTCTCCTTGGATGAAGTGTACAGGACAGGGTGACATAGAATCATACCAAAGTAAGGGGAGAACTAATTCCGGTAGAGAAAAGGACAAGCAAGGGCCAAGATACATCAGAAGAGATCAGAAGCCAACACTACGATCACAGATAACGGGAGATCTTCCGGACCAGAAGTCTTCAAAAACCCAAGAAGACCAGAATTTAGCGAGAACCGTAGCCTATAAGATGAGCCCAGCTGAGTTGAAATTGTTCTGTGGCAACCCCCCCCCCCCCCACCCTCCCTCCCTCCCCCCTAATGTAGTATGTCTGTACGTCTTGTTGGTCTGTATGTAACCCCAGTATGTCTTATGTGAGTCTACTTATAATATGAGTTGTTGTGGGTACTTTTGTATAAGACAATGGGTTGGGAGATAATGTGATTATTGTACCATGCACTCAATAAAAAAAATTTTGGTTGAAAAAAAGATGGAAAGGGCCCCCCGACGCCACCCACAGGCTCAGACTCCGAGGAAGAACAAATGCCGGAGGATTGCACGGCCCCAACAGACACAGAATCAATCACCCGCAGAGTGATGCGAGAATTCTGCAACGAAATGAAGACATATATGCACAATGAACTTGCAGGGCTGCGACGCGATATTAACAACATTGGCGCCAGGACAGACGAAATGGAGACAAAATTAGACTCCACAATAAAAGCGGTACGCAGACAAGATAAAACCTCGGCCAATCTCCAAGAACAAATAAACGAGATAGCCAGTAGGCAAGAAGATGCAGAGAACAGAGACTGTCGTAATAATATAAGGATACGAGGTGTCCTTGAGGAGATCGCAGACCACGAGGAGTTTGTCACAAAATGGCTGACCAGCCTCTTCCCAGACAAATCTGAAGCAGAGTTGCATTTGGACAGGTGCCATAGAGCCCTGAGGTCTAAGCCACAACCTAATGATCCCCCACGAGACATTATCACCCGTCTTCACTATTTCCGAATAAAAGAAGCAGTTTGTCAAATTGCCAGAGCAGCAGGCACAGTAGAGTTCGAGGGAATTAAAATGTTAATATTTCTGGATCTGTCCCCCACTACCCTGGCGAAGCGAAGGACCCTCCTGCCTATAACCAGGATGCTGAGAGACAAAGGTGTACGTTATCGTTGGATTTTCCCCTTTGGTCTAATGGTCCTCAGGAATGGTGCTGCCGTTACCCTGCGATCGATTGAAGAAAAGGGCCAATTTCTGAAAAAATTGGGCCTACGGGGCGAAAACACTGACCTGGACGGAGCTGCTGCGTTCACGTCCTCCCCCGAGCCGAGCTGGAGCAAAGTGACGACTTCGGCGCGAAAAGCCCAAGAAAAGACACACAATTGATACAAATTAAGGATCAATTAAGGCTTAAAAGGGCAATACCTGTAGACTGTCCGTTTGTTCGCAAAATGGTGGAATAAAGTTGGTCAATTCAAGCTGACACCCAGACGCGGCGGCCATCTTGGTACACCCAGCCGGATTTCCTGATACCAGCGATAAACTACGAGGATTTGCCCCAGGAGACAGGAGAGCAGATGGAAAGCACAAAGAAGCAAAGATACAGCAGCACCCCCTCATCCCCCTCAGCTGAGAACATGTTGGCAGATCAACGGAAAGCCGCGTTACAGGCCGAGTCCCAGCAAGACAGCTACCGCGTCATTGAAAGTTGGACATGCAGATAATAAAATATTACAAAGATATTCAGGCCCCCCCAACTCAGGACCATAATGTGAATGTAGCTATTTTGTTGAGCTTTCTAATTGGTCAGAGTAACAAAAAAAGCAGGGGTTGAGGAAGATACAGGTGTAGGCCCCGCAGTCAAATGTACTTTGAGTTATAAGTAATGTGAGAAGTCACATAGGGGGAAGAAGGATTATGCCCCAACCTTAATACCACTGTTACTTCTTATTATAAAGCTACGGGGTAATACTAGTAGGTAACAGCCGAACGGGTGCCAGGATACATAGTGCAGCCCGGTAACCTGGATGACCAGAGTTGACCAAGACAGTCTACAATAAGGGATATACCTGTTTTAGGAATACATTTTGCCACATATTTAGCCTTAGTTAGGTTATGTTAGTAAAGTTAACCATGTTGGTCTTAGAATAGTCTTACCCACCTAGAGAGTTATTAATAATGAAGTTGCTATTTCTCTGTGAATGTTATATGAGTGTTATTTAATGTTTTTAAATTAAGCAAAGTCGAGGGAGGCCGGCTCCCATCCCCGGCCCTCGCTATGTTGCCGAAAGAGATTGTCCTGGATAGAAACAGGACACTAAACAAAGTCCTTTGTGGTGAAAAAGACTGGACCTTTCCGGTCACCATTGCGCCAATTAGAAGAACCTGGGCTGCAAACTTTCACCCAAAGGCAAGAGATCCGACGGGGACTTTGATCCCAAAAGGATCTCCCAAGTTTTTGTATTTTTTGTCTTACCTTGTGTTTTCTTTCCCTACCCCTCCCTATCCCAGCTGGCCATGTGACTCACAATACTACAAAGGACACCTCAGCCGTCCATCTCCAAATCGGTGGGTCGACGAGAAGGTAATACATAAACACCCACTCCTCACACTCAAGGATATGATTAGGATAGCTTGGACAGAGATATTAGAATGGGCCTGATAATCTTATCACATAATGTAAAGGGACTAAATAGCCCCGGAAAACGTCGCATTGCTTTTGCCGACTACCAACGTAAACATGCAGATATCGTACTCCTACAGGAGACTCATTTTAGTTCGACTAGCGCCCCAAAATTCTTAGATAAAAGATTCCACCAATTCTATCTCTCATCATCCACAAAAAAGACAAAGGGCGTAGCAATTATGTTCCATAATAAATGTCCATTTAAAGCAGATAAAATAGTCAGGGACACAGAAGGCAGATACATAATCTTAATCGGCTCAATAAATGGACAGATGCTTACGATAGCATCCATATATGCACCGTGAGATACTGAACCTAAATTCTTCACCTTAGTATTCAACAAATTGAGCAAAGTCGCTAAAGGTCCACTGATAATAGCAGGAGACTTTAATACAACCCTCAATCCCAAGCTAGACAGATCGGGCTCACAGCTTCGCAACACGCGAACCGCCTCCCGCACACTTCGCTCGGGCCTAAAAGAGAACAGTCTCATAGATATATGGTGGGAACAACATCCCTATGAAAAAGATTATACCTTTTACTCGCACCCTCATTCTTCCTATAGCAGAATCGATTACTTCTTTGTTTCTAGTAGACTGGTCCTGAAGATCTCCCATACTGGGATCCATGATATTTCATGGTCGGATCACGCGCCTATAGAGCTAAGGTTCTCCCAGCTAACCCTAGACAGACCTAGAGCAAATTGGAAACTAAATGAATCCCTAATAAAAAACCCTGAGACAGCCCAAGTAGTAGCCGAGGAAATTGATCAGTGTTTTAGTCTAAACAAGGGTTCTGTTAACTCCAGCCTCTCACTGTGGGAAGCCCATAAGGCAACGCTAAGGGGCGTTTTAATTAGTATCGCCTCAAGACGGAAAAAGGAACGAGAAGCAAAGATCAAGCTCCTACAATCCAAGTTAAAAACCTTTCAGACTCCCACAAACAGTCTAACGACCCGGGCTTACTCAAACCAATCAAGGACGCCACAATTGAACTTAAATTACTGTTGACCTCCCAGGCTGATATTTCAATGAGTTGGTCAAAGAGGAAATTTTTTGATAAAGCAAACAAACCAGATACTATGCTCGCAAACAAATTAAGAAATAGACCCCCTAATTATAGCATACAAGCCATCAGAAGATCATCTGGAGTAATTTCCGGTAATCCTTCCGTAATTGTCGAGGAGTTTAAGGCATATTACGAGAAATTATATAATGGAGATAAAACTTTACAAAATAAGGCTACGGAGCAAGCACGTGCCTCCTTTCTCACGAGCTCAAATTTACCAAGGTTGACGAGGGAAGAGAGAGAGGGATTGAACTGCGATTTCTCCATGGAGGAACTTACTAGCGTCATAGATAATCTAAAACCCTCAAAGGCCCCAGGTCCAGACGGCTTTACAGGCCTTTACTATAAGAAATTTAGCGAATCCTTGGCCCCACACCTGCTTACCATGTTTAACGCGGTGTTAGCAGGAGATCCATTCCCTGAAAACATGCTCCAAGCGTCGATCTCTATAATTCACAAACCTGGCAAAGACCCATTAGATTGTAAAAGTTACAGACCCATCTCGCTTATTAACACAGACATAAAGATCTACGCTAAATGGATTGCCAATAGATTAAGTCAGATCCTACCTAGACTGATACACCCAGATCAAGTCGGTTTTATTAAAGATAGACAAGCGGGAGACAACATCCGACGAATCATTGATCTGCTAGAAATAGCCAATTCACAAAAAGTACAAATTATGGTGTTAAGTCTAGATGCAGAAAAAGCTTTCAATAGGATCGACTGGGCATACCTACGGGCCACACTTGGAGCATTTGGTTTCGAGAATAAATTAATACACGCTATCATGGCGCTGTACGCAGGGCCGAAAGCCAAAGTCATACATCAAGGCTTTCCTTCAGAGATATTTAAGATTAAGAGTGGGACGAGACATGGCTGCCCCCTCTCGCCCCTACCCTTTGCCATGTGCATGGAACCGTTAGCAACCAAAGTTAGGGACAATCCTGATATTTCAGGACTCCAAATTGATAACCAATCACATAAAATAGCATTATACGCGGACGACGTCCTGCTGGTTCTGTCGAGGCCACTCACCTCTATCCCTAACTTCTTTAGCCTTTTAGACCAATTTAATAAAATATCCGGGTTTAAAATAAACCAGACAAAGTCCGAGGCCCAAAATGTAACTATACCAAAAGCAGACGAAAAATTAATCTCCCTAAATTTTAACTTTCGCTGGCAACGCACAGCAATCAAATATCTAGGAGTATTAATCACAGATAACTATAGATCTCTATATAAAGCAAACTACCCTAAACTAATCAAAATATTGAAAGAAGATATAGGACGCTGGGCGAGATTCAAGATCTCATGGATAGGCAAAATATTTAGTGTAAAAATGAATCTCCTCCCACGCATCTTATACTTGTTCCAAACCCTCCCGATACCACTGAATTTGAAGGATATTAGCGAGTTACAGGCCTCCATCCTTAACTTCATCTGGGGGGGCAAAAAAGCCTGAGTTAAAAAACAGACCCTACTGAGACAACCATCAGAGGGAGGCCTAGCAGTACCTTGCTTGTTATCATACTATCAAGCGGCCCAATTATGCCAACTCTCCCAATGGCAGACACACCCAGAATTGAAAAGATGGGTTGCATTGGAGAACAAAGCTTGCTCCCCACTGGAGCTAAGCAACTTATTATGGACCCCAAAAATAGCAAGGAAAATTGCTATACACCCACCGCTATCCTCAATGACCAATTCTTTAGCAATCTGGGATGCCACTAAATTCAAATGTGGACTTACAACCAAAAATTCCTTAATGACACCACTATGGGGAAACCCCCACTTTACTCCAGGGATGCTTAGCTCAAATTTTCAAATGTGGAAACACAATAATATAACAAGATTAAAGGACCTGAAGGACGACAACAAAATTATACCATTTGAACAAATTAAAGAGGATAAAAACATCCCACACTCAGAATTCTATAGATACCTCCAGGTCAGAGCCTTTTACAACAACTCTAAACCACATTCACCGCTAACAAAATTCGAAAAGCTCTGTCTCAAAAAGACAAATACAAAAGGACTTACATCGCAGTTGTACAGAGAAGTAATCGGTTCTAGCATTAAAGTAACACACAAACTAGGATATATGTTACAATGGGAGGCAGACTTAGGCGAGGATATAGATATGGAAGACTGGACCCACTTCGCAACCTCCGCGGCAAAAAGCTCGATCTGCACAACATTAAAGGAGAACGCATATAAAGTCCTTATGAGGTGGTATCTCACCCCGCTTACATTATCTAAATTTGTAAAGGGAAGCTCCCCATTGTGCCCTAGACAATGTGGAGAACCCGCAGATCTGTTACATATGCTGTGGTCTTGCCCCCGGTTAACCCCGCTGTGGGAAAAGATCAAAGATTGGCTGCAAAGGATATTGGACATAGAAATTCCATTTGACCCCGGACTCTTCCTATTAGGCAGAGCAATTCGCAGTATCACAAAAACAGAACTCAAACTAATAGCTCATTTTGCTACAGCCGTGAGGTGCGAGATTGCAGCACTATGGAAACAGAATGAAATTCCTATAATCCCCAAGATTCGGAACAGAATTTGGTTTGTATGCCAGATGGAAAAATTAACGAGTTTAGTTAATGACACTGGCGAAAATTTCCTAAAAGTCTGGTCTCCTTGGCTGGAACAGACAGACATCCCAGGGGTGAATAGATCCACAATACTGCATTAATAATCAGTAGATGCGTTCTCCTATAATGCGGTTGATAACGAAGGTCCACAGTCTGGAGGGCGACTAGAGTTTTCAGATCAATATACTAGCAGTACACTACTCTCGATCTCCACCAACGCGGAGAGATAAACTCAGGCACCACAGATTTAATAGGAGTTCACGGCCCCCTCTTCCTTCCCCCACCCCTCCCTGTCTTCCCCCTCCCCCCTCCCCATTGTCTTATATTATTTAAAATATATTATGTAATACTTGTCGTATATGTTCATTGTTTATACCACCCTGTTAAATTTCGCTTAACGTTTGCATCCTGCTAAGATGCACATATGTTATTGATATCGCATGACGCAGTAATGTTCATAAGCTGTATCTTGGCTGTACCTTCAAAATAATAAAATTTTGGTTGAAAAAAAGATGGAAAGGGCCCCCCGACGCCACCCACAGGCTCAGACTCCGAGGAAGAACAAATGCCGGAGGATTGCACGGCCCCAACAGACACAGAATCAATCACCCGCAGAGTGATGCGAGAATTCTGCAACGAAATGAAGACATATATGCACAATGAACTTGCAGGGCTGCGACGCGATATTAACAACATTGGCGCCAGGACAGACGAAATGGAGACAAAATTAGACTCCACAATAAAAGCGGTACGCAGACAAGATAAAACCTCGGCCAATCTCCAAGAACAAATAAACGAGATAGCCAGTAGGCAAGAAGATGCAGAGAACAGAGACTGTCGTAATAATATAAGGATACGAGGTGTCCTTGAGGAGATCGCAGACCACGAGGAGTTTGTCACAAAATGGCTGACCAGCCTCTTCCCAGACAAATCTGAAGCAGAGTTGCATTTGGACAGGTGCCATAGAGCCCTGAGGTCTAAGCCACAACCTAATGATCCCCCACGAGACATTATCACCCGTCTTCACTATTTCCAAATAAAAGAAGCAGTTTGTCAAATTGCCAGAGCAGCAGGCACAGTAGAGTTCGAGGGAATTAAAATGTTAATATTTCTGGATCTGTCCCCCACTACCCTGGCGAAGCGAAGGACCCTCCTGCCTATAACCAGGATGCTGAGAGACAAAGGTGTACGTTATCGTTGGATTTTCCCCTTTGGTCTAATGGTCCTCAGGAATGGTGCTGCCGTTACCCTGCGATCGATTGAAGAAAAGGGCCAATTTCTGAAAAAATTGGGCCTACGGGGCGAAAACACTGACCTGGACGGAGCTGCTGCGTTCACGTCCTCCCCCGAGCCGAGCTGGAGCAAAGTGACGACTTCGGCGCGAAAAGCCCAAGAAAAGACACACAATTGATACAAATTAAGGATCAATTAAGGCTTAAAAGGGCAATACCTGTAGACTGTCCGTTTGTTCGCAAAATGGTGGAATAAAGTTGGTCAATTCAAGCTGACACCCAGACGCGGCGGCCATCTTGGTACACCCAGCCGGATTTCCTGATACCAGCGATAAACTACGAGGATTTGCCCCAGGAGACAGGAGAGCAGATGGAAAGCACAAAGAAGCAAAGATACAGCAGCACCCCCTCATCCCCCTCAGCTGAGAACATGTTGGCAGATCAACGGAAAGCCGCGTTACAGGCCGAGTCCCAGCAAGACAGCTACCGCGTCATTGAAAGTTGGACATGCAGATAATAAAATATTACAAAGATATTCAGGCCCCCCCAACTCAGGACCATAATGTGAATGTAGCTATTTTGTTGAGCTTTCTAATTGGTCAGAGTAACAAAAAAAGCAGGGGTTGAGGAAGATACAGGTGTAGGCCCCGCAGTCAAATGTACTTTGAGTTATAAGTAATGTGAGAAGTCACATAGGGGGAAGAAGGATTATGCCCCAACCTTAATACCACTGTTACTTCTTATTATAAAGCTACGGGGTAATACTAGTAGGTAACAGCCGAACGGGTGCCAGGATACATAGTGCAGCCCGGTAACCTGGATGACCAGAGTTGACCAAGACAGTCTACAATAAGGGATATACCTGTTTTAGGAATACATTTTGCCACATATTTAGCCTTAGTTAGGTTATGTTAGTAAAGTTAACCATGTTGGTCTTAGAATAGTCTTACCCACCTAGAGAGTTATTAATAATGAAGTTGCTATTTCTCTGTGAATGTTATATGAGTGTTATTTAATGTTTTTAAATTAAGCAAAGTCGAGGGAGGCCGGCTCCCATCCCCGGCCCTCGCTATGTTGCCGAAAGAGATTGTCCTGGATAGAAACAGGACACTAAACAAAGTCCTTTGTGGTGAAAAAGACTGGACCTTTCCGGTCACCATTGCGCCAATTAGAAGAACCTGGGCTGCAAACTTTCACCCAAAGGCAAGAGATCCGACGGGGACTTTGATCCCAAAAGGATCTCCCAAGTTTTTGTATTTTTTGTCTTACCTTGTGTTTTCTTTCCCTACCCCTCCCTATCCCAGCTGGCCATGTGACTCACAATACTACAAAGGACACCTCAGCCGTCCATCTCCAAATCGGTGGGTCGACGAGAAGGTAATACATAAACACCCACTCCTCACACTCAAGGATATGATTAGGATAGCTTGGACAGAGATATTAGAATGGGCCTGATAATCTTATCACATAATGTAAAGGGACTAAATAGCCCCGGAAAACGTCGCATTGCTTTTGCCGACTACCAACGTAAACATGCAGATATCGTACTCCTACAGGAGACTCATTTTAGTTCGACTAGCGCCCCAAAATTCTTAGATAAAAGATTCCACCAATTCTATCTCTCATCATCCACAAAAAAGACAAAGGGCGTAGCAATTATGTTCCATAATAAATGTCCATTTAAAGCAGATAAAATAGTCAGGGACACAGAAGGCAGATACATAATCTTAATCGGCTCAATAAATGGACAGATGCTTACGATAGCATCCATATATGCACCGTGAGATACTGAACCTAAATTCTTCACCTTAGTATTCAACAAATTGAGCAAAGTCGCTAAAGGTCCACTGATAATAGCAGGAGACTTTAATACAACCCTCAATCCCAAGCTAGACAGATCGGGCTCACAGCTTCGCAACACGCGAACCGCCTCCCGCACACTTCGCTCGGGCCTAAAAGAGAACAGTCTCATAGATATATGGTGGGAACAACATCCCTATGAAAAAGATTATACCTTTTACTCGCACCCTCATTCTTCCTATAGCAGAATCGATTACTTCTTTGTTTCTAGTAGACTGGTCCTGAAGATCTCCCATACTGGGATCCATGATATTTCATGGTCGGATCACGCGCCTATAGAGCTAAGGTTCTCCCAGCTAACCCTAGACAGACCTAGAGCAAATTGGAAACTAAATGAATCCCTAATAAAAAACCCTGAGACAGCCCAAGTAGTAGCCGAGGAAATTGATCAGTGTTTTAGTCTAAACAAGGGTTCTGTTAACTCCAGCCTCTCACTGTGGGAAGCCCATAAGGCAACGCTAAGGGGCGTTTTAATTAGTATCGCCTCAAGACGGAAAAAGGAACGAGAAGCAAAGATCAAGCTCCTACAATCCAAGTTAAAAAACCTTTCAGACTCCCACAAACAGTCTAACGACCCGGGCTTACTCAAACCAATCAAGGACGCCACAATTGAACTTAAATTACTGTTGACCTCCCAGGCTGATATTTCAATGAGTTGGTCAAAGAGGAAATTTTTTGATAAAGCAAACAAACCAGATACTATGCTCGCAAACAAATTAAGAAATAGACCCCCTAATTATAGCATACAAGCCATCAGAAGATCATCTGGAGTAATTTCCGGTAATCCTTCCGTAATTGTCGAGGAGTTTAAGGCATATTACGAGAAATTATATAATGGAGATAAAACTTTACAAAATAAGGCTACGGAGCAAGCACGTGCCTCCTTTCTCACGAGCTCAAATTTACCAAGGTTGACGAGGGAAGAGAGAGAGGGATTGAACTGCGATTTCTCCATGGAGGAACTTACTAGCGTCATAGATAATCTAAAACCCTCAAAGGCCCCAGGTCCAGACGGCTTTACAGGCCTTTACTATAAGAAATTTAGCGAATCCTTGGCCCCACACCTGCTTACCATGTTTAACGCGGTGTTAGCAGGAGATCCATTCCCTGAAAACATGCTCCAAGCGTCGATCTCTATAATTCACAAACCTGGCAAAGACCCATTAGATTGTAAAAGTTACAGACCCATCTCGCTTATTAACACAGACATAAAGATCTACGCTAAATGGATTGCCAATAGATTAAGTCAGATCCTACCTAGACTGATACACCCAGATCAAGTCGGTTTTATTAAAGATAGACAAGCGGGAGACAACATCCGACGAATCATTGATCTGCTAGAAATAGCCAATTCACAAAAAGTACAAATTATGGTGTTAAGTCTAGATGCAGAAAAAGCTTTCAATAGGATCGACTGGGCATACCTACGGGCCACACTTGGAGCATTTGGTTTCGAGAATAAATTAATACACGCTATCATGGCGCTGTACGCAGGGCCGAAAGCCAAAGTCATACATCAAGGCTTTCCTTCAGAGATATTTAAGATTAAGAGTGGGACGAGACATGGCTGCTCCCTCTCGCCCCTACCCTTTGCCATGTGCATGGAACCGTTAGCAACCAAAGTTAGGGACAATCCTGATATTTCAGGACTCCAAATTGATAACCAATCACATAAAATAGCATTATACGCGGACGACGTCCTGCTGGTTCTGTCGAGGCCACTCACCTCTATCCCTAACTTCTTTAGCCTTTTAGACCAATTTAATAAAATATCCGGGTTTAAAATAAACCAGACAAAGTCCGAGGCCCAAAATGTAACTATACCAAAAGCAGACGAAAAATTAATCTCCCTAAATTTTAACTTTCGCTGGCAACGCACAGCAATCAAATATCTAGGAGTATTAATCACAGATAACTATAGATCTCTATATAAAGCAAACTACCCTAAACTAATCAAAATATTGAAAGAAGATATAGGACGCTGGGCGAGATTCAAGATCTCATGGATAGGCAAAATATTTAGTGTAAAAATGAATCTCCTCCCACGCATCTTATACTTGTTCCAAACCCTCCCGATACCACTGAATTTGAAGGATATTAGCGAGTTACAGGCCTCCATCCTTAACTTCATCTGGGGGGGCAAAAAAGCCTGAGTTAAAAAACAGACCCTACTGAGACAACCATCAGAGGGAGGCCTAGCAGTACCTTGCTTGTTATCATACTATCAAGCGGCCCAATTATGCCAACTCTCCCAATGGCAGACACACCCAGAATTGAAAAGATGGGTTGCATTGGAGAACAAAGCTTGCTCCCCACTGGAGCTAAGCAACTTATTATGGACCCCAAAAATAGCAAGGAAAATTGCTATACACCCACCGCTATCCTCAATGACCAATTCTTTAGCAATCTGGGATGCCACTAAATTCAAATGTGGACTTACAACCAAAAATTCCTTAATGACACCACTATGGGGAAACCCCCACTTTACTCCAGGGATGCTTAGCTCAAATTTTCAAATGTGGAAACACAATAATATAACAAGATTAAAGGACCTGGAGGACGACAACAAAATTATACCATTTGAACAAATTAAAGAGGATAAAAACATCCCACACTCAGAATTCTATAGATACCTCCAGGTCAGAGCCTTTTACAACAACTCTAAACCACATTCACCGCTAACAAAATTCGAAAAGCTCTGTCTCAAAAAGACAAATACAAAAGGACTTACATCGCAGTTGTACAGAGAAGTAATCGGTTCTAGCATTAAAGTAACACACAAACTAGGATATATGTTACAATGGGAGGCAGACTTAGGCGAGGATATAGATATGGAAGACTGGACCCACTTCGCAACCTCCGCGGCAAAAAGCTCGATCTGCACAACATTAAAGGAGAACGCATATAAAGTCCTTATGAGGTGGTATCTCACCCCGCTTACATTATCTAAATTTGTAAAGGGAAGCTCCCCATTGTGCCCTAGACAATGTGGAGAACCCGCAGATCTGTTACATATGCTGTGGTCTTGCCCCCGGTTAACCCCGCTGTGGGAAAAGATCAAAGATTGGCTGCAAAGGATATTGGACATAGAAATTCCATTTGACCCCGGACTCTTCCTATTAGGCAGAGCAATTCGCAGTATCACAAAAACAGAACTCAAACTAATAGCTCATTTTGCTACAGCCGTGAGGTGCGAGATTGCAGCACTATGGAAACAGAATGAAATTCCTATAATCCCCAAGATTCGGAACAGAATTTGGTTTGTATGCCAGATGGAAAAATTAACGAGTTTAGTTAATGACACTGGCGAAAATTTCCTAAAAGTCTGGTCTCCTTGGCTGGAACAGACAGACATCCCAGGGGTGAATAGATCCACAATACTGCATTAATAATCAGTAGATGCGTTCTCCTATAATGCGGTTGATAACGAAGGTCCACAGTCTGGAGGGCGACTAGAGTTTTCAGATCAATATACTAGCAGTACACTACTCTCGATCTCCACCAACGCGGAGAGATAAACTCAGGCACCACAGATTTAATAGGAGTTCACGGCCCCCTCTTCCTTCCCCCACCCCTCCCTGTCTTCCCCCTCCCCCCTCCCCATTGTCTTATATTATTTAAAATATATTATGTAATACTTGTCGTATATGTTCATTGTTTATACCACCCTGTTAAACTTCGCTTAACGTTTGCATCCTGCTAAGATGCACATATGTTATTGATATCGCATGACGCAGTAATGTTCATAAGCTGTATCTTGGCTGTACCTTCAAAATAATAAAAATTACAAGTTGAAAAAAGAAAAAATAAAAAAACTTCGAGGTCGGTGCAATTTCTTCGAACCCTACTAAATTGACCAGAGGGCTCATTCCTGATCCAGCTGTGGTGGTGACAGCTTGACTGTTATAAATAATTATTGCTTTCGACGTGCTTAAAGAAAGTCTTGTTTTTAAGTGTCTCAACTCCAACATATACAGTAAGGTCCAAAAAGTCCACTTTATCAACACTATAGTTGCACGTAAGTTTTAGATTTAATTTGTTGTCATTAATTTGTTCAATGAAACCCTTTAGACCTTCTTCGTCCCATCTTCAGATAAAGAAAATATCGTCTATTCTCCCCGTGTGCGGGAAGTCTCTAGTCTCAACCAGGTGCAGGGCACCTGCTTTAGAAGGCTTACCCTGTTTGCTACTGTTAGGTACAGTAGGTAAAGGCCAGAAACTGCATTTGTGTTAAACCATCCATTTTGTCTGTTCATAACCTGTTAAGATTCTGTAGTAAGCCTTTTGCTGAAATATAATTTCTAAATGTATTCAGCTTCTGCCAAATTACATTTCCTCCTTGCTCAGGATTTGCTAAGATACCTATTATGCTAAGATACTTTTTGTGTTTTAGTCAATAAACAATAGACTGGTTCTCTGAGAGAGGTAAAATCGTAAAACTTAGTTGCTAGAGAAATTCAAGGTTTTTTCATAACAGACAATGAATAAGCTATGTATTCAGACAGTGCCTGTATTGGGAGAATTACGTCCCAAAATCACGCCACTAATATGTCCTGCCCCTAAATCACGCCTCTAATCTAAGCCACACCCAAGCCACACCCAGGTTATACCTACGTTACGCCTCTAACCAAACCTTTCTATTTTTCTGTATAAAAATCATTACCCTATGCTTAATAAACTACGACAAAGGAATTTAAAATCTGGCTTGTGTTACGTTTCATTTCCTTCGTTTTCCGGGCCTGTACGCTCATCAAATCGGAGATAACAGTGCTAGTGCGTGATAAAGCTTCCCGGGGGAGTCTGCTACAGGGGGCAGATGTGTGTATCCAGTCACAAGGCCTCCAGCCCTTTTGGCAGAGGAAAGGTTCCTTTCAGTTTTGGTGTCTAGAAGTGCGATTTCCACAGGTGGTAAGTACATATGAGATTTTTTTCTGTCTCACCACCTCTGGGAATTCAAACCCTAAATTAGTAGATTTTTTTTTTCTGTCTTACCCCCTTTTGGGAATTCGTTCCCTAAAGAAGTGAAATTCACAAAGGCGGCAAGTGAGTATATGTGATTTTTACATTGTCTCATCCCCCCTCTGGGAATTCAGTACCTAAATTATGCTGGCAAAAGTCCAGATAATTTCTAAATTGTGACTGTGGATTGTTTTAGAGTCCTTTGACAACATTTTTGGTTCAAGTCCAGAGAATTTTGTGCATGACTGGACTGTCATCTCTGATCTGGGTGAACGACCTTTGTATATTGTGTAAGTATAAGTATTCTATTATTACTTATCTGCAATTATTTATCATAATCTAGCTGTTTTTCTATAAGCTTGTAGATGGACGTTCACAGAAGTACACAATTGGAGACTTTATAAGGTGAAATTATAACAAGGCTTTATTGTGCCTTTTCCTTAACATCAGGAAACCATCCAAACAAGGGGGAAACAAAGCTTCTATTCACTTGGGAGTGGTTCTAGTGAAATACTATGCAATTCACAACTCCCTTAGTTAAGCATGTCTCCCAGCCCCAAACACATAGCATGAAATGAACAGATATAAAAAGTCTTGTAATAAAAGTCTTATCTGTTCCTTGTGGTTTGGAGGGAAAATCTTCTCTGTCTCTGGTTGCTATCTTTTCTTCAGGGTTTGTCAGCATTCAGGTTTAGAAGTTTCCCCTGTGTCTTGGAAGCAGCTCTGCTGTGTCTTCTGGCAGAGCTCAAGACATGGTCAGCTCCAGAGATCTGTGTTCTCTTGGTCAGTCTCTCCTGGGAGACTCAAGAACCTCTGCTCTGTCTCCAAAGTTCAGCTCGTGAGCTAAAGAGTCACTTCCTGTCTCAAAGGCAGGCTTTTTCTACCACCTGTAATCAGACAGGTGGTGTTAGTTAATTTGCTACCAGCAATTAACCACCACACTGCTGGATTAGAGGCACATTTTTGAACAGGGATAAGTCCCCTGTTACAAAGCTACTAATGGTTTATGCTGGTCACAGAAATCAATCAGGAAGAAGAGCTCAAAATAATGGTGCCTGTTTTAACTGTGGTAATTCTGGTCATTGGCAGAGAGAGTGCCCCTATCAGAGTCAGAAGCAGGGAACTGCTGCTTTGCCCGTGGGGGCTCAGAGTGCAAGTCCCTGTAAAAAAAACACGTTTCCTCATGTAAAAGAATTTGTTTGAAACCCTGATGAATTTTTTCTGAATGATTTCTTGTGTGAAAGATACCGTGGGTCATGCTGATTATCATATGTGTATAGGTCGCCATCCATGAATTTGCAGATAATTACAAAAAATATGAATATTACAGTGGCGGCCGCCCTGAGTCTAAATCGGCTAGATCTGCGGCTCTCTGATAATCCCTGTCAGATGCGGTTTTTTTTTGGTCCGGAGTGAATTGCGTTATTTTAGCGCTCGTGATATTAGCATTTTATTCTCGCTGTCTGCAATACTGCAATGCCGTGTAAAAACTCAGGGGGGCGTTTGCGAGCTGTTGTCTTGGAAGTCTAATACCTTCGCGGTTCAACCTACGTCAGTAAATAGTCTGTGTGTGCACGCGCAGTAATTGTAAATTTGCATATTTACATTATACATGCATTTGCAGTGCTGTACTGTACAGTATGTCTCATTTGAAAATTGTTGAAATGCATAGGCGTGTACAGTACTGTAACAGTGTCACATTTCGGCATATACAGCGCTCTCCCCTCGCTCAGGATAATTAACTGCACTGCAGGTATTTCAACTTCTTATCTTCTCTACAATGCAGTACATCTCTCCCACACCATTCCTTTGAACGTGTGTCTTTCTGGTTTCAATCACATTCCTGCTTGACAGCAGGTGATTACTGCGCATGCACCTGTAACTTCGCCCACCACTGCTTGCTTGAGTGAGTGACCAAAAAAACAAAAAAACATTTTTTTATTTTTATTTTCTCCACAAGCCTGCAAAAACCATCTTGATACTGTATTACGATATTCAATCTGTGCTGTACTGTAGCTTTTGACTGCGACCCTGTGCGTTTGACTGCACATGGTTGATTTGTGTGCTTTTTACTGTACTGTACATACTCTATTTGGGGGTGTAGGGATTATATTACAGAATTTTGATGAACTGCCTTTTGAAATTAAAGTATGTCATTATCTTTGAACTTCATCCAGCTTTACCCTGTAGCCCCCTCCCCCACGCACACACACAAGGCTCGCTCAAGGTTTTGAAACTCTTATCGACAGACACCTCCACAGAGTCATTAATTTTCTGAAGATTGTCATTGTGTTTTTAATCCGTCGCTAGCTGAGCGTCAGTCACCTCACTGCGCCTGCGTGTAATCCTCTTTGGGATGGGAGCTAGTTGATTACTGCGCATGCGCCTGTAACTTCACCCACCACTGCTTTCTTGAGTGAGTGACCAAAAAAAACAAAACATTTTATTCTAATTTTTTAATTGTTATTTTCTCCACAAGCCTGCAAAAACCATCTTGATATTATGATATTCAATCTGTGCTGTAGCTTTTGACTGCGACCTTGTGCGTTTGACTGCACATGGTTGATTTGTGTGCTTTTAACGTACTGTATTTGGGGGTGCAGGGATCAAATTATTATGATGAACTGCCTTTTGAAATGATGTCATTTCTTTGAACTGCTGCACAGCTAATTCTTCATTCAGCCCCCTCCCCCTCGCACACGCACAAGGCTCACTCAAGGTTTTGAAACTCTTATCGACAGACACCTCCACAGAGTCATTTATTTTCTGAAGGTTGCCATCGTGTTCTTAATCCGTCCATAGCCGAGCGTCAGTCACCTCACTGCGCCTGTGTGTAATCCTTTTTGAGATGGGAGCTAGCTGATTACTGCGCATGACTAACCCAACCCCCCCCCCCTCTCCAACCCTTTGAGGCTTTGTTTGCGGTAACGCTTTGGGAAAATCCCTTCTCGAATTTGATATGTAAATCTAATTTGCACAGCATTGTGAGAATTGAGAGTTAAAAAAACCATTAACTGATTCATGTTGTTTTGTCATTCATTCTTTTTCTTTGTGTACTGTAGGTGTGTGTGGGGGGGGGGGGGGTTGTTGTAAATGATTATGATTAGCAGGAATGTTAATAAATATTTATTTTACCAGGAACAAAACAAAAAAATATCAAACGCTTGCCATTGTGTTTTAAAGTCGTTCGAGACTGCATTAATGGCATTTTGTGCCATGCAAGGCATCGGCCATGGAAGGAAAATCTGGTGGGGTACGAATTTGCGTGAGTGTTCAACTGTTGTAAATGTTTGGTAAATGTTTTGTTCCAGTCCACGAGGGCCGCAAACAGGCCCGGTTTTCAAAGGTTGTCCCGAAAACCGGGCCTGTTTGCGGCCCTCGAGGACTGAAGTGGTGCAGGCCTGACTGACTGTTCTGCACACCATCCCACTGTAAATGTTTTGACCTGCTATACTGACATAAAGGAGATGTTTTGTTTTGTATATTTTATGAATAAAGTTTTTTTTTTAATAACAGGTAAGACCATACTGTTGTGCTGTACTGTACATGTTTTGACCTGCTGTACTTAAATAAAGGAGATGTTGTGTGTTTTAACTTGTATTAATAAATAAATGTTTTTATACACTGTACACAAGACCTGCACAATTCCAGTCCCCGAGGGCAACAAACAGGCACGGTTTTCAAAGGTTGTCCTGAAAACTGGGCCTGTTTGCAGCCCTCGAGGACTGGAGTTGTGCAGGCCTGACTGACTGCTGTAAATGTTTGACCTGCTGTACTTAAATAAAGGAGATGTTGCGTTTTGTATATTTTATGAATAAAGTGGTTTTTTTTAATAACAGGTGCTGTAAATGTTTTTACTTTCTGTACATAAATGTTTTCACTAGCAGTAAACCATACACCTGTTGATGTTTTGAATTGCTGTGCACTTAAAATGTTTTTACATTGTACAGTATTTGTAAATAAATGTTTTTGTACTTACTCCACCAATAAAAGAACATGTTGATTTGTTTTAAATTGTTACATTGGCTCCTTTGATACTGTAACAAAATACAGTGTTTCTAGAATGTACACTACTGTCCAGGCATACTGTACTCTATACTGTAGGCATGCTCAGTACTGCACATCACAAGAGTATTAAAAAAAATAGAAGACACATACTGTACTGTACAGTATGTACTGGTACTGTATAGAAGACACATACTGTATGTACTGTAATACATGTAGAATAAATGCATACTTTTTATTTTTTCGGGTTTATTACTCAGTATATATAAAAAAGTACTGTATTGTATACTGTACTGTTGGAAAACATCAGCATACTGTTTCAGGTATTCTATCCTAATCAATAACAACGGCCACTAAACTCTAGACTCCGGTACGTGGTTTTTAAAATGCGATTCAGCAATGTGCAGGCATTGTTACACAAGCGATATTATCCATCGAAATCCCTCCATTTGCCATTCGTTTTCTTTTCTGAGTAAAAACAAAAAGAAAAGTTTTACTGTAATGGTCAGTCCCCTAAAGAAGTTCCCAGTCAGTCCCACCAATAATTTTCTCGGAGGGCGTCTCCTGTTCACATGCGCATGCGCCTACCGTCGATGTTATGACACGCATATGCGTTTCAAGAAGGTTCCAATGCGCATGCGCCTAGCTTTTCACCAATTGTGCAGTATCTACTGTAGAAGCCGCTCAGCCAATGATATTGCTTACAGGAGAATCGCTTGACTTTTGAATCGCACCGAAATTGATATTTTCAAAATAAAAAAATACGGCAACATTACTCACCATAGAATTTCCCAATCAGCTGGTGCCAGCGCCGGGCCACTGCCAGTCCAGTATTCTTGATCATACACGTTGACAGTTGGCAGCGGGACTACTACACCTGTAGTCAGCTGATGAGGCTGGAAATCGCTTAGGTACATGCGAGCTTGATCGAAACTGCACGCGAAATCCGGCTCAGGCTGCAGGTATCCGTGCGTGGACAGACAGCAAGGGTTGTCACTGACGGTAGGACCGTTATTGGAAGCCGGTGCTGGCGCATTGCTTGCCAGCGACTGTCGTTTCTTAGTTGGTTTTAACACGACCTTTTGCCTTTTGCCGTCTGCATGATCATAGATACAGGAAAAAGCCGGTGATACACACCAATACCCTCCAATAAATTTGGGATCAATACGATAAAAACATGGATCGATACATAACCTTTTCCTTATTGCACGCTGCCACACATGAGGAGCTGGCGAAAATTTGTAAAAGTCATAGTTTTCCATAACAAACTGATAAATTTTAACAACTGTTGCCATCTTATCATCTGTTGCATTAATCGCGGCCCATATTAAATATGCATACGTTCTGTCGGGTTTTTGGAAAACGGGCTGCACTTGAACACTCATGGTTGCGGGTCTCTGGAGAATAACAGAAACTGGTCTTTGTCTTTCTTTAATATGAAAGCCTAAATTGATACATTATTGTAACCTCTTCCTTCAGTCCCAAGGCCAAATTACAATAGCACACTGTGGTATCTTTTTTAAACAAAACACCTGCAAGTCGACACATTACTGAAGCGCATGTTCATTACAATTCATGAATATCTGCCATCTGGCAGACACGCAAAGAATTGCAATCTATTAAATCCGAACCATTCTCAATAAACGCATGAACCGCGCATGAACCGCGCATCAACCGCGCATGACCAACGGCTGAGAACGCAACATGAATGCGACATGCACACTGTGAAGTGCGTCGCATTCAGAAAAAAACCAGGAAAAATGCGGTGATGTTTTAGAATAAAAGGGGCCGCAGCAGTAGTTGTTCATGATGAAATCTAAATTTTAAAAGGTTTTAAAAGGTGTACACCAATTATAGAAAGAAATACATCACAACGGAAAAGAGAGTATATTCAGCTCTGTCCCTGGCTATAGTTTGAAAGGTTCATTCGTCCTGGCCAGGCAAAAATACTTTTTAAACCGGACACATTCTTTCTGTTTGATATATTTCTATCTTAACGAAAGGAGGGGCACAGCCTCTCCCTTACAGTTTAAAGAATGTGCAGCATTCACATTAAAATTAACTAGCTCTATGCTTAAGCAGTTTATTTCTGAGAACAAGGTAATTTTGAAACGTTTTCTCGTCTGTGTGTTATTTCTGTGAAGTTGGCTGGCTGTGTATGAGAGACGTTTTTGTGTTGTGTGTCCTGTATTGTGTGTAACCAGTAAGATAACACATTTCAATTTTATTTCTACAGGATTAAGATGTTTGGGAATGTTTTTGTTTAAAAATGCTGGTAAAAGCTCACAAACACTGTTTGAATTATATATTGTATTATATATGTATATAACGCCATTAATGTGCATAGCGCTTCACAGGAGTGGAGCATGTGGTAATCATATAGGTAGCAAATGGTAAAGGTAATAGGTCATGGAATAAGTGATCCACACATAAAAGTAACATTAATGTGAGAGGAGTCAAGTGTGACCCCATAGCAGCATGCTTGGGCTACTGGATGAAAGATGGTGCTTCCGACAGTGATGTGGAGGGTGTCCGTGGTGGCAAATGCTGCAGAGAAGTTGAGTAATACAGTATGAACAGAGTGTAATGACACCTGTCTTTAGCAGCATGGAGGTCATCAGTTATTTTAGTGAGAATTGTCTCCATTAAATAAGCAGTGTAGAAGCCATACAAGACAGGTAGGGTCAAGCTTGCTGTTTTTGAGTCATGGTATAACTGTTGCATGTTTGAAGAGATTTTGTTTAGTTTACGAGAGGGCAGAGTTGAAACGGGATAGTATAAATTTATAGTGAAGGAAGTTTGCAAGAATATGAGATTTCTTTCAGAAGGCATTCAGAGGAATGAGTGGAAGAATGTTGCATGCTCTTGTTGGCATAGATTTGGTGTTTATAAGTAATTGAACATATTATTTAATTTTTGAAAGGCCTTACAAAATGCAGTTTCAGTTCCAATCCCCTGTGCGAGGGATTAATCCAGCAATTAATATGTGTAAGACGGCGAAATCCGTTATCTGCTATCTGTACTGCTCAAAGTTTTTTGCAAAATGCCTGGAACAAGCTGGTTGTTTGTCCGGAAAAAAAAAGAGCTTTGAAAATTATTTTTTTTTAAAAGTCAGAGTGTTTTTAAAAGTTAAAGCTGGCCGTGTGCTCGGCACTTTGTAAAGAGTTACAAGAAATGAGTATGGAGTCCTATACAAAATCATTTGTCAATTTTAAAAGGAAATCTCTTGCTCAGAATTTCAGGATTTTTCTTATATTTACAGGTTTACTATTGATAATGCCACAGTTGGCATTTTCTTTTAACACAAGCAGTAAATATTTTTATAGTCGCTACACATATAAATCTATTTTCCAGTTTAATTTAGCTATATATCAAGCAACCTATTTTCATAACTATATTTACATCTTTGTTCACATAAGTATATAGATAATATATGAACAAAGGAGGGGAGATACATAGGTTATTGAAGGACTTTTTGAGATCCCTATAGAGGATCCATAACTTGATATGTTTGTAAATAATACACAATGCACAGCAGGTTCAGAATTTATTTGAAGCAATGTTAACTCCAAGGGCTCTTGCAGTAATAAAGGTTGCTACCTATGCTACTAACAGGGCTGACCGGCTCTTGGTAAAAATAATAATAATACCTTTGCAGATGTCACAGCAAAGCAGGTAGCAAGCCGTCCCTATGTTGAGGGATATATCATATCTGTCAACTTTATAATTTTGTAACCATTTATTCGTTTTTGGGTGTGTCCTGGACATAGAGTAGGACAGGTGATGCATTGTTGCAAGTGCAGTTGCATAGGTGAGCAGGGTATACATTATATACAAGGCATTTCACATTTTTAGCAGAATAGTTACAGTGGAGTGTTTGAGGTGAAAGCCAAGAGTGACTGTGGGTGTGGGACAATAGCCATGAGTGCAGGCTGTTAGGATGTTTGATTTGTGGGGCGAGTTTTAAGGTTAGTTAGTATTAAATGACTAAAAGGTTGACACCATTTTCATCAGAGGAGATGGCAGATGGCAGTTAGGTATGAATGAGAGCAAGTCTGTATTGGGAGAAGAAAGATTGATCTGTAGTTTGAGACAGTATTTTTGTCTCTATTTTTGAAGATTGGGACAGCTCTGGTAGTTCTCCATTTCTTAGGGATATGGCCTGCAGACAGGATAGAGTTGATTATGGAAGCAATTGGTTTGGCACAGGCTGAGGTACCAAGTCTTAGGATCTTGGATTGTAGCGAAGTCAAGTCCACATTGGTTGCTTAGTTTAAAATTTGAGGAGCGTTAATAGGGGATACCTCTGTTTATATGCGGATGCTAATACATATTAATTCAAGAATTTATTTCTAGGTATAAATTATCTCCCTATGAGACACTTATGGGATGACTTATGACTATCAGTAGTTCAAAGGAACGAATTAAGGACCATGTTATTGGTAATAAAACAATTAATAAATATTCCATGCAACTAATATATTTTTTGAGTCTCTCTAGGCACAGGTCAAAGTTGAAAGTGCACCTACGCGAGACGGGTTAATGGTCAAGCATTTTCTACGCAAGCATGCTCTTCATCCCAGATGAAAAGGCCATTTAAATACTACTCATCACCAGCATTGCAGTAAAAGTTTGCTTATCATCATGGATACACATCACGAACGTCAAAATAGTGCCAGCCTCGGCACAAACAGCTAATAAAGACCAAGACACAGCGCCTGCAAATTAGTGTTTTGATGGGCATTATACTCTCTGACCACTAATCATCAAGGGAGAAATATCACAGGTAAAAATCCAGGCCTCAACAAACGAACTTTGAACTTTTTATTTTTACAGGTTTTTATTATTTTTCAGTTACAATGTATGCTCCATTGGGTTTGTGTAAGTGGCGTCCCATAAGGGTGACAAAAATAGTATAAGGTATTATTTGTTTAACTCTGTTTATTTTGTTTGGATTTATAGATGAATAGAATCTCCCTGCAGAATGATATCCCGGTGGGAGAATGTTTTATCAGTCAAACACACGGTTATGTTAATTGCTCACAGGTAGAGTTAGAAACAAAAGAGAGACACCCAATACACAAGTGCTAAAAAGTAGTCTATGGGAAGAACAAGTTTCGGGGAACTTATTCCCAAATGTAGGGGTTGGGTTGCTGTATGACAGGTTTACAGGGATATCCTCAATCATACAACCACAGCCATTTACTCACTTAACCAAGAATAGGGTTAGTTTAAATTAATGGCTCTTCAGAATTGAATAGATACTGCACCGACACACTTTATTCGAGCAAATACCCGGTATGTACCTGGCAGATACCTGGAATGCGCCGCTCCTCACCTCTGACAAGCCCCGTTGCATTTGCCTTCCCAGCCTGGGTTCATGCCTGGCTGACGGGCGGCTGATCTGTTAAATGATAATGATTAGGATTTAATAGGCTGCAATGCTTCGCGTGTCTACCAGATGGCATAAATTCCTGAATTGTAATGCAGTATATATATATATACTGTGCAGTATTGCAGCCAGAGGGAATAAAATGCTTCAATCCCTGCTTGGAAAATAACTCAATGCACTCGGGCAGAAAACAGTCACAAACCTCAATACACCCGGGTATACCCGAATTCGTGGGACTAGCCAAGCTCGAATAAAGTGTGTCGCCAGTGTATAGACTATATTTTAGCCTCAAAGGGAGGGGCATGTATGCGCCCTAGTTAAAGCGCAATGTTGTGTATTTATCCAGGATTCAGGAACCATTGGGACTTGGTGGTTGGATTAGTTCTCTGGAAGCGAAGCTAGCGAATGTTTTTGTATGTGTGTCTGTCCCACTCATTGCTTCTATGTGTTAAGTACAGAAAGAATTTGGTCCAGAAGTACGCTAAAATCCCCCACCAACGCTATGCCTCTTTGCGGTGATGATGTCGCCAGTCCCCCAGAAGAAGAGACCGAAGAAGAAATCAACTGGGCTGATATAATGGCCGGAAAGGAATGAAGTTATGCACAACTTGGACATCTTGGTCCAGCAGGACTATTAAATGGTTAACTGTTCTTTAAATAGACTGTCTCTTAAGGATATGGGGGGCTGAGAAGACTGAATATGAGAAAGGTGGGAGGTCACCAAGGGCTGTGAGTCAACCACAAGGAAAGGATCACAAGTCATCCATTTTGACCATAGCATCCATTTTGTCTGTTTTGCCATTCTGAGTAAATGCAGTATGAAAGATGCATGCAAGAAGGATGTTTGTGCAGTCGCTCCTAGCAGAAATTAGCCCCCAACAATTCTCACAAATAGCTGACCCTTAAATTATGTGACGTATTGAGACATAAACCATTTTTCTAATCTGTAGAAATGTTTAATGTTTTATATATATATTACTCTATTGGTCACTACAAGGCTCTAGTCATAGAGTAAGGGTATTGTTCTTTAGAGAACAATAAGGAGGGAATTGTTAGGTACAGTAGGTAAAGGCCAGAAACTGCATTTGTGTTAAACCATCCATTTTGTCTGTTCATAACCTGTTAAGATTCTGTAGTCAGCCTTTTGCTGAAATATAATTTCTAAATGTATTCAGCTTCTGCCAAAATACATTTCCTCCTTGCTCAGGATTTTGCTAAGATACTTTTTATGCTAAGATACTTTTTGTGTTGTCAGTTTCCTGCTGTTTTAGTCAATAAACAATAGACTGATTCTCTGAGAGAGGTAAAATCGTAAAACTTAGTTGCTAGAAAAATTCAAGGTTTTTTCATAACAGACAATGAATAAGCTATGTATTCAGACAGTGCCTGTATTGGGAGAATTACGTCCCAAAATCACGCCACTAATATTTCCTGCCCCTAAATCACGCCTCTAATCTAAGCCACACCCAAGCCACACCCAGGTTACACCTACATTACGCCTCTAACCAAACATTTCTATTTTTCTATATAAAAATCATTACCCTATGCTTAATAAACTAAGACAAAGGAATTTGAAATCTGGCTTGTGTTACTTTTCATTTCCTTAGTTTTCCGGGCCTGTATGCTCATCAAATCGGAGATAACAGTGCTAGTGCGTGATAAAGCTTTCCGGGGGAGTCTGCTGCAGGGTGCAGATATGTGTATCCAGTCACAAGGCCTCCAGCCCTTTTGGCAGAGGAAAGGTTCCTTTCAGCTCCACATCCAGAAACTTAACAGTACCTTTCCTCCGGGAAGATACCACGAGCAAGGCAAAAGCTGGAACTTGGCCGCAAACTTAGAACTTGTTCTCAGCTAGGCAGGTTCCTCTGGCAACTCTGTGCCAAGTGCTTTGCTATTCGGAGCAAAGCACTTTTGAAAAGCCCGCACCTCACCGACCCAAGCTGCATGAAGTCTCGTTCTCTGATAGGGCAGTCCCCTTACATAGACCTTGCTTTTCTATGGTCAACATGGAGAAGGGTCTGGCGACCAATCAGAGAACGATCGTAGCTGTATCAGCCAATCAGAGCTGGGGGCTCATATGGCTGAACGCATCAGAGGAAGAGGTGTGTCAGGGTGCCGACAAGTGGAAAATTAGAACTTGCCAAAGGGAGTCATGCCTACCAGTAATGGATTCCCAATGCCAGCCCCATAACGCACGGTGGGTAAACTCCATCGAGTCTGGGAGAACAAAGTGTCTCCCCCACATTGAGTCCTTTGTTCCCAGACCCGGTTCTCCGCCCTCCCTGCTCATCAAACCTTCTAACACCTCTCGACTTCCCTTCTCTTTGATCCATGATCTCAATGAAGACATCCTGGCTACCTCTCGGATTTCCATTACTTTCTGTATAGAAATGAATACACAATTTAAAACGTAACTTTTTTACTCTAACCTGGGCTTGGGACTGCTACTGTTACAATAAGCATTGTGGGCTGAAAATACCATACTCTAAAGAGAAGATATAAGGGAGACAATATGCAGATATGTACCCGCAGACCAGACACTATCTGCGAGAAAAATGGGGGGACAACCGATAACTTTGCCCCCCAACCTTGTACATAGGTTTTAATCACATTTCCACCCAAATATCCACCCTGAAACTCATGCTCCCAAAATCCCAAGGTTTTAACACAACATGAAAATGTAAAAATGTAATATACACACAGTGTCCCCGGCTTATGGTGATTCTAAGCTACGGGGGACCCACGGTTTACAGGGGTAACCAGTCAGGCTTTACCTTTATTATGAAGACTGGCTACACCTACCGTCACAGTGGGGATGGCCCATCAGGAATTAGCAGAAGAGATTCTTAACAATAATAGAGAAATTATGGATGACTAAGGTGGCAGAGGTATTTAGCTCTTCTATTGGGAAACTCCATTAAGAGGCCCAAGGGAAATTGATGTGCATCATGTTTGCCAAAGATTTTGCAGACCAAGTAATCACAAAAATGCTCTAGTTGTGACTTGGGTACCTTTCCGGGTGTTTGCAACCTACCATAGCTATTGCTCTGACAAGAGCTATTGTAGTTATAGATATACATTTTGTGGTTCCCAAAGTTATGAGTACAAACAAAACTGAGATAGCCATCCAGATTATGTACCCACAGTTTGACAGCTCCCAGGTATTGAATGTTAATAGTTATCAGTATATGCGCTGTCGTAGCGGATCCAATACATGGTCCATTTGAACACTATGGGATACTGGGTCATGCATAATAATATGACCCCCAATCAATATGTGCCATCAAACTCTTGTAAAGAAATGGGGAGGAAATCAATATAGGAAGTGTGGAATAGGACTAATTTAAATATACTTTACATATCCATTAGCATATTAATCAGCTGGGTACCTTAGGTGTGATCCTTTTTCAGCCAGGCATGTCATCCTCATTTAGATGTAAGAATGTTTGAGGGGATATGTTTACAACTGGAGACACCACTACTGTCTCTCAGCTTCGGATTGCTCTCTGTATTTGAAAACGAAAATCTAAAATGGCGGATTGGCCTTTTTGAGATTGATCATAATTTAAATTCAGAAATCCACAGACCAAAGGAATCAGCCAATATATGCAGGATCGAAATATGCAAAAAAAAGTTCTTCCATATCTTCTAAATACTCTGTCAGTATGATGGTGGTAATGGTAGGGAACCTATAATGTAAATATAAGTTTTCATTAAATGGCCCTGTACTGAAAATACTGTACTTATTCTCAGATCCACAGAAGTCTTCAACGGGGCAACATCTGGTAGTCAAAATTATAGATGAAGAAAGAAGATGGCCGTTATGAAGAAAATATAAAAGAAAAAACACTCAGAGAAGATTATTGACGCAACAGAGGAGTTATGACTTCAAGTCAAGTTCAGGATCCCATGTTGCAGGTGACGGTGGCCTTGCAATATTTTATTTTTTTGGTGGCCATCGGGCCTTGGATTTTTTTATGGTTGGGCATTGGTCTTTTATTGGATTCCTTTCAGGGGGCTTGCACCCTTTAAATGAGGATGGCCTTCATCCAGAGTGAAGTAAAGTAATCCCATTTTTATTACAGGTCACCATTGATTACCAATGTTGCTATCTAGGCCCCCATTGAGAGGGCCTAGGTATCCACAGTGACAATCAATGGGTTTTTATTTTAAATGTTTGTTTAATTACATAATGTATATTTTCATTATTTGTAATGTATTCTCTTTTTAATATATTTATTTTTTATTTTTTTGAATGGCCAGAAGCCCTATTAGTCACATTTGGCTAATATGACTATTGGCCATTAGTCTAGAGGGAGGGGGATAATTTTTTTGGGAAGGCGGAGTACAGTAGTTTACCCCAGGGAGGGTGGTTAGGTCCCCGGGGGGATGGGGGGAAGAGTGGGTATGGTGGTATGGGGTTAACACCTTGTTTGCCTTAGTGTTTAGTAAAGCATTGCATACAAAGGGGTAGGTAGTGTGGTTTAACTTTTATTTTAACCCCTTTATAGCTTTTAGTGTTCAGCTATTCATGGAAACCCATGACTAGCTCACCAATTAGGCTACCGAGGCATAAATATGCATTGTAATGTTTTTTTTAGAAACATTTTTATCACCTAAGCAAGATGGGGCAAACACTAGCATTGAGTAGATAATTTAAAAAAATCGGTATTTCTTGTGCTAGCACGATTTTGGTAAATATCGGGACTTAAAGTTTGTGGAATTTACTGTAGTCATTTTGTTATCGGTGTGGTAAATAATACGTTATTTTCAGCAACATTCATGTATTGTGTCATAAAGGGAACACATTTCTTTGGCTGACAATACCACAATTTTTGCTTGCTGGAGCTTGATGTATCCTTGCCCATAAGTGTTCCTACTGTTAGCAAATGATGTTTGCATTGACAAGACCAACATGTACAAACTACAGACCCACTTTGGATGGAAGGATGGAAGGAGAACATAATTACAAATGTTACTTTATTGTGTGGAAAAGTTGGATGACCCAATAAGAAATTTCCACTTGTTGCACAGTGCGTCCAGTAACAAGATAACATTTTCTTATTTTTTAGGCTCTTATCCATTATTCATTCTCATACAGTAGAGTATGGAAGAGATGTTACTAGAAGCAATAAGGAAATAGCATGCATGAGATCTTCTTAACTGACGATTTCTATTGGCTGGTTCTTAAGGAACTAATTGAAAATGAAAGCATGTTATTAAAAAGGCAAATAATGGGTGCTAAGTGATTATTGTAAATCATGACCAATACCTGGATTTGGATGCTTCAATCTGACCACACATTTACAGCATGTACTATATCTCTATGATGATTAGGCTTGTACACAGGCCCTCTTTCGGTGTAATACAATGTTTGGGGAAAGGGAAGGGGATGAGGGACCCTCGCATCAGCCTATAATAAAACGAAATAAACAACGGTGCAATAAGGGGAGAGAACAGGATAATTGTGAGGAAACAAAGACACCCTCAGGTCAGCACTCGTTGTAGGTGATAGTGAAATGGTGATAGATTTAAAATTAAAATGCTTTAATTCTATTGGTTAAAATAAATGTCAAAATCGTTGAAATCAATAAACAACTGACAGTGGTAAAACAACACACATAACAGACAAAATTACAAAATACTATAACTGAAATCAGGGGGAAGGAAAGGTAGTGATCCTACCTGTCTGCTAATTAGCAGTAATGAACAGTCAACGACTAAATAGTCAGACCCCTGGTTCAGCAATAACAAGGTTTAAAAAGCCTGTAACATAAATACAGGTAACGGTGGACTGGTCATGCACAAATATATGCCAAAGAGGTTATACAAAATGTAATGCAATAAAGTGAGAGCTCACTATTAATAATACAGCTGCAGTGCCCTGAATTGTAAAACTGGCTTGGTAATGAAAAAGGTCCCCACTAAAGGGTTAAGGTAACCTAACTTGGGCTAAATGAGGTGGTAGTACGAATGTTAATGAACAGTGCACATAAGAGCTCACAAAATGTGATACTTAGCTCTGGGGCACGGATCTAGTCCGTATCCAGTTATAGCCCCCTAGTTCAAATGTGCCAATGGCTACCACTTAAGTGAGACCTAAACATATATGCAACATAGTAGCAATTATAACACTATATACAAATCTCAATATTGATCAAAGCTGCTGATAGCTAGAAGCACAAGAGCTTACAAAATGTAATATTCAGCTCTGGGGCACGGATCTGGTCCGTATCAATTTATAGCCCCCTAAATCAAAATGTGCCAATATAGCTTGTACAATTGTAGATAGCAAAGTGAGCAAACACATATAATGAGCTGAGGGGGAGGGAAGAGACATAAATAATGTAGCAATGATATATAACACACATATACTTGAGTATACAGGGTAGAGTAATTTCAAACAACCTGTGTCACTATCAAATGTATTCAGCCCTCGTCAGGGCTTTGCGCAGTAAATTGCCGCTGGTGTGGTAAATGTACCTCCTCTATAACCCAGCAGGCAAAGGCATAATACACAATTTGAATTCTAAGCTGCGTATGGAGCTTGTGTCCCTTCTAGCATGTATCGGCACTTAGCAGTGCCTCTCACCCTCTGCCCGGCATGTAACCGTCATCGCGTGATGACGTCAGTCCTGTAGCCGCCTCCCACCTGACGCACGTTTCGCTGAGGCGCTTTTTCAAAGCTTTGAAAAAGCGCCTCAGCGAAACGTGCGTCAGGTGGGAGGCGGCTACAGGACTGACGTCATCACGCGATGACGGTTACATGCCGGGCAGAGGGTGAGAGGCACTGCTAAGTGCCGATACATGCTAGAAGGGACACAAGCTCCATACGCAGCTTAGAATTCAAATTGTGTATTATGCCTTTGCCTGCTGGGTTATAGAGGAGGTACATTTACCACACCAGCGGCAATTTACTGCGCAAAGCCCTGACGAGGGCTGAATACATTTGATAGTGACACAGGTTGTTTGAAATTACTCTACCCTGTATACTCAAGTATATGTGTGTTATATATCATTGCTACATTATTTATGTCTCTTCCCTCCCCCTCAGCTCATTATATGTGTTTGCTCACTTTGCTATCTACAATTGTACAAGCTATATTGGCACATTTTGATTTAGGGGGCTATAAATTGATACGGACCAGATCCGTGCCCCAGAGCTGAATATTACATTTTGTAAGCTCTTGTGCTTCTAGCTATCAGCAGCTTTGATCAATATTGAGATTTGTATATAGTGTTATAATTGCTACTATGTTGCATATATGTTTAGGTCTCACTTAAGTGGTAGCCATTGGCACATTTGAACTAGGGGGCTATAACTGGATACGGACTAGATCCGTGCCCCAGAGCTAAGTATCACATTTTGTGAGCTCTTATGTGCACTGTTCATTAACATTCGTACTACCACCTCATTTAGCCCAAGTTAGGTTACCTTAACCCTTTAGTGGGGACCTTTTTCATTACCAAGCCAGTTTTACAATTCAGGGCACTGCAGCTGTATTATTAATAGTGAGCTCTCACTTTATTGCATTACATTTTGTATAACCTCTTTGGCATATATTTGTGCATGACCAGTCCACCGTTACCTGTATTTATGTTACAGGCTTTTTAAACCTTGTTATTGCTGAACCAGGGGTCTGACTATTTAGTCGTTGACTGTTCATTACTGCTAATTAGCAGACAGGTAGGATCACTACCTTTCCTTCCCCCTGATTTCAGTTATAGTATTTTGTAATTTTGTCTGTTATGTGTGTTGTTTTACCACTGTCAGTTGTTTATTGATTTCAACGATTTTGACATTTATTTTAACCAATAGAATTAAAGCATTTTAATTTTAAATCTATCACCATTTCACTATCACCTACAACGAGTGCTGACCTGAGGGTGTCTTTGTTTCCTCACAATTATCCTCTTTCGGTGTAAAAAGACTCCTAGCTGTCGGTGTAATATTGTAAGTTAATTAACACCAAACTTTTGACAGTTTTGCCCTTTGTTTGCCGCCTGAGCCTGTGTTCATTGTTCTAAACTGGCATAGGTATTACCATATTTGGGCATGTTGCCCTATGTTTCTGGGAGCTGGGCGCCCTGGTAATGACATTAATATACCTGGGTCATGTGCATTACTCAGAATAATGAGCACCCCGCCATGAGAGACAAAGTTCCCCCTGTCGTGTTTTTTGTTCCCCCAAACTTTGCTATGACTTATGTCAGAAAACAATAGCTGCTTTTGGCAGTAGGGGGTAACAAGGCTCTCAAAGGTTACTCCCGTTTGGTTACCCCTGATCTGTACTATATATGAGGGTTCAAGAGAGTTAGCTCTTGGACCCAGTAACTGTATATTGCTTTTACATACGGTCTGTAATAAAAAGATTTTTTGTGTTTTTATCTTTCCGGGCATGTCAGTGAGCAGGGATTGTTAGGACATGAGTTTCAAGGGGGGGTTTGCAGAGGAATTGTTGTCAGAATGTGCCTGGGTAGTTGGGGTCCGGAGTTGTCTGTTCCCCTAAAAATGTACCCGGGAATCATGCCTGATTCTCAGATACATGTAGGCACATTGTCCCGGCAATATCTTTCCTTGAAAACGCATGCGTGACGCATCACTAGGGTTCCCTGCTTCAGCATAGCCCAGAAATGTAAATGGGGCACAGGGATGAAAAGTGTCCCAGTAACTGAGGGGATCCCTAGGTTAAGGGGGGTACCCCAGTTAATTACCAGGTAGCCCAGAACCTGTATTGGGTTTGGGGGTGCTCCAACCGTAGATAAGGTTGTGAGGGGACTCTCAGAGTCCAGTCTAAGTCCCATAGATAGTGTGTGGGGAATAAAGGCTGATAGAGATGGAGGATTGCCCACAGGTGGTTTTCAGTTGAGCGAAAAGTCTCAAGGATTCTTTAGCACCAAGCGCCCTAAAGAAAATAAAGAAAACATTTGAAACAGACAAATGGTTACCATCTCCACCAAAAGGTTTTTATAAATGTTCTACATGCAAAGCATGTAAGAATGGACAAGAGAAAACAGACACATTTAGTTCCCATTATACAGGTAAATGTTTTAAAATTAAATCTTTCATCAATTGCAGAAGTACACATACTATATATATGTTAACCTGCCCATGTGGGCTACAATACATTGGCAGAACCACACGCCCACTTCGGACTAGGATTCTTGAGCACTTACGCAACATTACCTTAGGGATGGAAAATCACAGTGTCCCTCTTCATTTTAAAAAATATCATAACTCCTATTATACAGGTCTAAAATACATGGGAATTGAACATGTACAGATACATTGGAGGGGGGGGAGACAGAGTAAAGCAGCTATCACAAAGAGAATCCTTCTGGATCTTTGAATTAAAAACCTTATACCATAAAGGGTAAAATGCTGACTTTGATTTCAATGCATTTTTAACTTAAATGTGTTCTTTCATTATGACTCTTTTAGAACTGTATCTATATTCTTTTATCTTTGTAATAATTATGACATGCATATTTTTCTAGATAGCCTATTTTATTCATTGTATATTTATTCACTATGGCACTTATTCATTGTTAAATTCAATATGGGACAGCTATTATGTTTTTATAATCTGTACTTCACTTGTAATTTTACACTTATCTCACTCATCCCCTATTAGTGGGTAGATCATAGGCACTATTTATCCCATTATGTGATAATATCCACATCACTTATATACTTTTCACTCTGTAATCTAACACTTATCCTTAATTATTCGCCATTACTAGATCGTAGGCACTATTTATCCCTTTATGTGATAATATTCACATCACTTATATACTTTTCACTCTGTAATCTAACACTTATCCTTAATTATTCCCCATTAGCTAAGTGTAGATCGTAGGCACTTTCATAGCACTTCCTCTCTTCATACTCACACCACTTATATATGCCATATTCATTTATTTATTTTCCGCAATATATCATCCAATTTATATTAAGGCAAAATTTTGGTACATCTATAGTGTTCTCCTTAACTCTGTCACTCATCTGTCACCTACCGTAACCTTGTGCTGCTCGTGTGTGAAGTGTAGGCACCTCACACACGATCCACATTGTATTCATGGAATGACGTCATAGACGCGACGTCGCGCTATGTCTTGAAACGCATGAACTGCTGGAAAGCAGTGCATAACCAATGGGAGCCAGATGAAGGAAAAAAGGCGCCAAATTCAAAATTACTTATAGGGAAAAGGACAGCAGGACTTTTACAAAACCCCTGGAAGAAGTCTGTTGAGACGAAACGTGTTGGGACATTCTTTATCACTTATACAGATTGCATAAGACCTTTGGGAGTCCATTTGGGGCACTGCTACCTCCTCCTAGCTGTATCCCCTGCTGTATGGCCATCGCTGGGGTTTATTGGGAGTTGGGATTCTGTGTCTTTGGTATAGCTCCCTCTGGATATCTGAATGCCATACTGTATCTTGTTTTTATGTTATAAAGATTTTTTCCTGTGTCCTTTTCCTTCCTTTTTTGGGGATTATCCTGTTATTCCAGAATCACCATTATAAATTGGTTACTTTGACAACCATAAGCTTTTATATTTTCACATAAAATGTGAGTGCACATTTTGCTTTATTATTTCAACAATACCTATCTGTACAGTATTACACTATTTGTGGTTTTTATCTGTTCCATCGAGAGTATCCTGGTACCGGTGACCCCACAACATTGCAAGTCCTATTGTTGGAGACGGTGTGCATTACCGGAAGTGTCCTGCTCATGGAGTACCTGCAAACATCAGTGTGATTAAACTTGGCAACCGAAATGCCCGATTGACTTCATAAAATTATCCTGGTACCGGGGACCCTGTACAACATTGCAAGTCCTATTGTTGGAGACGGTGTGCATTACTGGAAGTGTCCTGCTCATGGAGAACCTGCAAACGTCAGTGTGGTTAAACTTAGCAACCGAAATGCCAGATTGACTTCATAAAATGTGAGTGTAATACCTCTTCTTGCTCAAAGTGCATCATACAATATTACACTATTGTGTGTTTTTTCTTCCCTTTTTTGATTTATACATTGATGAGACTGTGTGCATTGGAAACCCATTTTCTTCAACTACTCGTGGCCTAGAACGAACCCATTTGCTATCCGGTGCGGCACCCATCAAAAGAAGCCATTATTTATGGACTCTATCGTATCCTTTTAAACTCACAGTCTTTTTGCGCTTGTTTCTTTTCCCTAGAAACAAAAGTACACTTTTCTAGTATATTCCCCTTACCCAAGGACTTTGGGATGTATTAAAGCACATTTTAATAATACATTGTAGTGTACTGTAATGTACTGTTGTGTACTGTAAGGTAGTGGGACTTTTGGAACCGACGCCCACACAGACTGTCAAGGCTACCACGTTGGTGCCAGTAAGTCTGCTGGACATTGGAGTTCAAAGTAACAAGAGGATGAAGGAAGTGTGAACACCATTTGGGCAGCAGGGAAGGGCTCAAGTACCCAGGTCCTGAGGACAATGGCAGTCGTCCGGGCTGCCATTTGTTCTGCCAGACCTAGTGGAGCCTGACCCAGTGGGTGGCATGAGATAGCCAGGGACGGGGTGGCAAGCTTGCGCTTGTCCCTTGGCAATTTCAGATTTTTCACTGACCCGGCTTTTCATACCGGCTTTTCTCTGATTGGTTGCTGAGAAAGTTGCCACGCGATGATTGGCTGCTGAGTTCCGTGAATGAAACTCAGAAATACTATAAGAAGCTGTGAGCCAATGAGATTGAAGATCCTCAGTAGTAAGAGCGCAGACGGGCTTTTCAAAGTTTCTTCTGAGCGAATAGCAAAGCAACTGGCTTCGATTTCAAGCCTGAAAAGTCTGCCTGACAAATTTTAAGTCCCACTTTTGCGCGCAAGTTTTTCGAATCGAATGTAGTGCTCTCGGCTGGGATTGCAAGCCGATTTTAGTTCCAGGATTTGGTAATAACACCCGATCAAGAAAAGTCCAAGTTCTCAGAAGAGAAGGGAGCATGTGGAACTTCACGCCGATTTGGGAACCAGAGGAAGTCCCGGTCCCGGTCCCGGGCAAGGGAAAACTCTTATTTAGAGTTCACTGCACCTAGGAGAGTCTAGTTTTCGACCCCCAGACACCCAGTAAGTGTGCTTTTCATCTGTATTTTGTGTATGTGAATTTATGCCGAATAAATTACAATTTATTTAATAACCTTGTTTTGCTTAATGAATGATCCTGATAAAAAGGTGTAAACTGCCTGGTCTCCTGTAACACTGCTGTCACTGATCAGATACAGTTAGTTATTCTTGTGACTTTGTTCCTCTGTCACAGAGTTGAGATAAGTAGCAGGTCATTTATCACAGAGGTTCTTTATTCAATCACCTCCTTTGCATCTTTTTTATTCTGTGCATGAATGGAGATCATAGACACCCTCTCTGAATCCCTTCGACTCTAATATTGTTACACAAAAAGAGATGGTCTCTGCTCAGCTTAAAAATAAATGGGGGGTGCAAATCAGGAATAATGTAATATACAGTAGAAACAAAAAGGAAAAGGATTCTGTATTTTAAATGCACTCCACCTCCAGAGTATAAGAATAGTAATAATTGACTGGAAAGAGATGGCATTCCATCTCCACTAATTGAAATAATTGTATTAATAATGTAGGAAAACAAAAAAAAGTTTTAATAATAAAACCTATGACTAATAGCGCTATGTAACATTCTGTATAGGAGTGGGAAGATTTCCCTATTGTTCCTAAGCTCAGATGTCGTGGCTCCCTTAGATAAATATTGTATCTGGATTCTCATGGGTGTAATACTACCTCTAATTCCTTGGTAGGCAGCGTACTGCTAAATTACCAACTTCAATGCGAAAATTAAGATACATGTGCACATCTATATACTGTACAAGTGCATTTGCAAAGTGTAAGGTGAAAAAATATTATTGGGTAATCTCTAATATAGATGAGGACTTTATTGAACACACTATAATCAGAGGGTCATTACCTAACATCCTTGAAGGATTAAAATACTGCGATTACGGGACACTGGTAAAATTACAGTAAGGTGAATTAGGATGGCATAGAAAGAAATCACAGTGTAGAAATAGCTGATTATCAGCTGTGATGTTATAACCCAGGTGTGGATAATTGCCACGTGTGTCCACATAATTTAGGTTAGCTAAGTTTAATATATATATATGTAAACTGGAGAGTTATCATACTGACAAAGTATAGCAATATTGTCAGAGAACACGTCTGCGGAAAATTACCTTGTGTGGTAAGAGTATTACTCTTCTAACGCTGATACTGCTACACTTGTGTCAGATTGTTACTTTCTCCCACTGGTATCTGTGGGAGTTTACCAGTTAAAGCCGAGTGGTATATAGACCTTGTGTTTGTCTTGAGTGCTGCCCGCGGAAATCCTCCCGCTAAATCTCTCTGCTATTGGATGCCTGTTGAGCCCACAGCAAATTTTAAACTTGCTTAGCTAACGAGCTAGTGATCGGAGCTTCTGTATGACATGCAACCTGCTACTGAAGGAATGACGGTGACGTCATTACTACCCGACACGCGTTTCGTTCTCACACGAACTTCTTCAGGGGTGGGCGTACCTCTGTGTCTGCTGTAATTTTATACCAGCGGGTTGTCATGGTAACCCGAATCTGCTAACCTCAGTCCAAACACTAATGCTAAAGACATGGTAGCTATTGTGAGGTATGCATACAGAGGTGGCTCCGAATTATAAAGGAGTAAATCCTAAAAGTTAAAAAGGTATTAAACATTAGTGCTAGCAGAAACATTGCTGCAGCATGAATGACCAGTTATATAATTCGTTATTAAACTCATAGCAAGTCATTATTTTTGGTGAGTGTAGAGAGTGTTTATAGTTATGCCAAGCGACTACATAACATTTTACAGCTGACCTGCTATTATATTCTGTGTTGAAACACATGTTCTAATTTTAGGTTGACAATTGCATTCCTGAAAGTGTCACATGTCAGAAGATGGTAAGTATGTTCAATAAATATTGAAACAAAAGAACAATGATTAATCATGTTGGAGGATATGCATGATACCCTATACTGTTATCAGAGGGGGTGGGGGGGTAACTATTGCGCTCAGGAGAGACAAAAAGAGAAACAGATCATAGTGCAATCTGTATATAGTACAATCAAAATCCTGCTAAAGAATCTCCCTTACAAGATAACAGATGAAAATAAGCAGAGAAATGTGGTCTTAGCTGTTTCTGTGGTGTTCAGGAAAATCCACTTTATCCAAATCAGCTGGGATCCCTTCAAAATCCAACTGCTGGGCTCGCCAGGATTCTGAAGCTTATCCCAGCTTTACTCGCAGAGAAAATATAAGTTAAGGAAACGAGAGAGAGAAGTACCAAAATACAAAGAATGTATTATAAAAACACATTAAAAAGATATATTCCTCAGGCTAGCACTGCACACGTCAGAGGCAGTTCTTCCAGGATCCTTAGATCACTCCATAGAATGTCCTGTGTATCAGTTCTTCCAGGACCCTTAGATCACTCCATAGAATGTCCTGTGTATCGCATTCCTCCTCACTAGCCACTAGCCTCACGCTAGGATCCTCCGATATACACGGGTACTGGGCAGTTTACAGAGACATCCCGCGTCCTGTGTCCTTGTCCGCCATTGGTTCCGTGCTCTTGGATTACTTCCACATCACGTGCTGTATAATCTCGCGTCTTGCAAGATTTCAGTGTGGTGATAGTGATCTGTCAATTCTGCAGGCTATTTGGGAAACGATCCTCATCAACTCCACATTCACATTCACCCGACTAGTATCAACCAAAAGTTGGCTTCCTCAGGGGCATGTGTGGGAGCTGCTCGCCCTTACCCTATTTATATCCTATCTAATAGGGAAATAGGCGTAACCTAAAAAGCTAGCACATTTGGTACTGAATAAAGAAATTGAAATATCACATATTCCTCCATTTACAATGTAACATCACTAATAGATATAGCATCACTATTTACAGTGTAACATCATTAATAGATATGACTCAATGAATTGAACAATAAAAACTAAACAATAAAGGGAACAAATACTAAAAGCATATAAGCAGAAAAGATACCAAATCGATTTCTATATTAAGTCCACGTGGTGCTAATGTTTTCAACTTGAAAATCCAAGTTGTCTCCAATTTATAACTGGAGAGAATTCTATCTCCACCACGGTAGTTCTTTTTAGACAAATCTATCCCCCAGTCGGATCACAATTGTGACACAATCTAAAATGATTGGAGACACTATGGGTCTCCAACCCTGACCTAATATTTCTAACGTGATCCGACATGCGTGTTTTGAATTTCCTCTTTGTTCTGCCAACATAATATTTTTGGCAAGGACAAATTAAAAGATATACAATAAAAGTTGAGTCACATGAAATAAAATCCCTAATCTGATGTTTCTGCTCTTTATCATGGGACTCAAACTTTTTAACTGAAGCCTTTATTAATGAATTAACTCTACAGCTACTGCATTGGTTGCATTTATAAAAAACAGTTGGTTTTGTCATTGGTGTCAACAGTTGGAAATGCTGTTGACACTTGCTATTTGACTGGGGGCTATTTGATTTTTAATATTCAATGCTTTAGTAAAAATGCTTTTGGGTTGTTTTGGCAGTATATCTTATAAGAGTTGAATCAAGTCCAATTCCAACTTGATTTTGAAAGTCTTGGCTTTATCCCAATTGTGAAAACTTTTTGAGGTGTTGATTAAAGAGCATGTCTTGCAAGTACCACAGCAGAATGTACCCACTGTTTTGGACCTTAGCCATGTTTCATTTTGTTGTACCTGAAAGTGGCTGTGCACCAAAGTGTCAGCCAAATGTTGGGGACACCTGTACGTTCTTGAGGGAGTAGGTTGAAGTAATTTCCTCAAATCTTGATCTTCTAAGAGGATATGCCAGTGTGTAGTGAGTACTTTTTTTATTTCACCACTGTTTATTATAAGTACCGATTATCCTAATTGGATTTCTTTCGGTCTTCTGCCTGGTGTTCCCATAGAGCAAGCTATTACGTTCATTTTTTTTAGCTCTTTTATATGCTCTATCTATACAACTCCTGATATATCCCCTGTTCATAAACTTACGGTGCATGATTGCCAATTGTTCCTCAAAATTTGCTGATGTTGAGCAATTTCTTTTTCCCCATAGAAATTGCCCCGTTGGAATTCCTTGTATTAAGGGCTTAGGATGGTGGCTGTTAGCCATTAAGAGATTATTACAGATGCAGCAGACATGATTTTAGCAAACAGCGTGGTTTATACCTCAAAATACCCATGTGATGGAACGTGATTTCTTCCAACCGTACCACCTTAAGACGCGTGTTGACTCGGGTTTTTATCGGGTTTAGAAAATTGCATTTTTGCGCGGCCTGCAATACCGTCAAGAAACTCAAGTGGGTGATCGCGAGTTGTCTTAAAAATCTAATACCCTGTAGCAATTCAACCTGTCTTTTATTGCCAGTAGAAAAAACAGGATATTCAGCGCTCGTGCTGTTTGAAGGTGTGGATAATCCCTTTGCAGCTTGTACATAAAGCGTCTCCCCAGAAACTCTCAAATCAAGGTGAACCCCCCTGAGAAAGGGGGGAAGGCACCCTGAAAAACAAGATAATAAAAAATGCACAAATGCGCACCAGGGATTAGTGGAAGGTAATTTATTAAAAAGTACACAATAACTGAGGGGATCCAACCCCACCTCAGTACAGCTGTGCAGCTGGACGGCTAAGTACCACTAAGGAGAACACCTAGTAGTGACTAAACCCTAAGCTGCACAGTATACAAATACAGTAAAATTTATATAAAAAACATGAAAGAAATAAACAAACCTATCAACAGATTTGTATAGAAACCGCCATAGGGTTGGGCACTGGCAAGGGGAAACGGACACTCACACTGAGACAGTCAGCAGACTCGCGGTGTCTGCACAGGATCCGGATCTCTGCACCGCGGAGATGGATTAAACCACTGCTGTCTCCTGCAGGCTCCGTCTCAGCTTGCCAGCAAACACGCCCAGGGTGACCTGTCGTGACCTCTACGCGTTTCGCACCACGTGCTTCGTCAGGAGGTCACGTACAGCGTCATCCGTGCGTATTTATGGGCGGCAACTGATTGAATAAACCAGCCCCCTCAGAGAAATACCCTTGTTTAGCCTAATTACTACGATACTTGAAACACCTTGAAATAAGGTTTCTGGGCAACAGGGTATATAGCAACTCATGTGGGGGATGTGTGCAAGTATAAATTAATCATTGCACGCACCCCTATGAAAATATACAGGAATGTGACCTCTAACAACATGAATAATATACTATGTAAACAAAACATTCTGAAACCTGTATATGAATAAAAGAAAAAAGAAGAACAAATGACTAAATAAAAACAAATAAATATAAAAACATACATAAATGTTAATACGAATAAATGTTAATAAATTCATAATCTTAAAAACAGAATACATTATCTTAAAAAAGGAGTCAATTCAATTAATTCATTGAAACCATAGGGATGTCTGGTATGCATTTCATAGATCCAAAATTGCTCCCGTTTCAATAAATGATTATCTCTATTTCCCTGTCTACTACCTAGTGATACACTTTCAAGTCCCTTAAATTTAATACAACCAGGTTCATTATTATGCACTTCTTTAAAGTGTTTCAAAAGCGGAGTTAATGGCATACCTTTTGCTATTATTTTTGGTATGTTTTTAACATTTCTAAGGTGCTCTAACATGCGCATCTTAAACGGTCTTTTGTGTTACCAATGTACTGTAATTTACAGCTACACTGTAAGGTATAGACCACATGCGTTGTCTGACAATTAATGAAACTTGTAATATTGTAGATTTTGTTAGTAACTCCTGATGTAACTGTTTTCCCTTGACAGATATGGTTACACGCTTTACACTTTCCGCATTTGTACGTGCCTTTAATTCCTAGGCGAGTTTTAATATCTCCAGATACGATGGATTCTCTGGAGACTTGACTTGGAGCCAGAATGTGTTTAAGGTTAGGTGCTCGTTTGAACACTATCCCTGGCTTGGACTTTAGTTGGGGACCCAAGATGGGATCAGCTTTTAATATCCCCCAATGTTTTTGCAGAATTTTTCTAACATTGTAATGGGTATCACTAAATTGAGTAATAAATGCTGGGATTTGATTTTGTCTCTTCTCACTCTTTTTATGATGATATTTCATCAAAGATTTCCTAGGAATCCTTTCTAGTTTTTTGAGCGAAGAGTTTACTAAATCGCTATCATATTCTTTGTCTAGGAATCTTTTCTTTAAAAAGAAAGATTGTTCTTCATAATCCACAGCCTTAGAATCATTTATCTTCAACCTGAGAAATTGATTAAAGGGAATATTTTGGACCCATCTCTTATCGTGACAACTAAATGGGTCTAAATATGAATTTACAGTACATTTGTAGCCTTGAAATGCGTTTTTGTATGTACAGTATTGGCCTCAATGTAAATCTCTAAATCGAGATAATGAATGCTTACTGAGCTATTTTCACCACTAAATTTTAAATTAAAATCATTATTGTTCAGAAGTGTAACAAATTCAAGGTAGGAATCTTCTGTCCCCTCCCACACAATAATAATATCATCGCTGTATCTCCTCCACAGCTTAAGCTGCGGAGGAGTACATCTAAAGATCACCAAAGACTCCCACTGTCCCATATACAAATTGGCGAATGACGGGGCAAATGTTGTGCCCATCGCCGTCCCCAAGATTTGCAAAAAATAAAGGGAATCAAACACAAAATAATTGTGACTGAGGATAAACTCAATTGAAGATAAAATAAATTCAACCTGTGTAATGGGGAGTGTTTGTGGGGTCAATAAAAAGTGTCTAATTGCTTCTACCCCTTTTTTGTGAGGGTTACTGGTGTATAGTGATTGAACATCTAATGTGGCTAATCTATAATTATCTTCCCAAACAAAATCATCAAACAATTGTAAAACCATAGTGGTATCTTTAAGGTGAGATGGTAGTGAAGTGACCATTGGTTGTAAGAAAAAATCAATATAAGTGGATAAATTAGAAGTGAGAGAATTAATCCCGGAAATAATGGGACGTACGGGTGGGAAAGTGAGAGATTTGTGTATCTTGGGGATGTAATAAAATATTGGAACAGTGGGAGTCTCCGTGAACAAATATTGATACTCTAACTTAGAAATAATACAAAGTTCCAGAGTTCCATACAGATGCGTTTAAATGGGACTCAAAAATTCCTTTGTGGGGTCCCTCTTTAATGTGACATATGAGATGGGGTCCTGTAAAAGCGATGAGCTTCCTTAAAATAGTCCTCAGTATTCAAGAGGACTATTCCGCCTCCCTTATCAGCTGACCTTAATACAATGTCAGGATTGGACTTCAGTTGTTTAATACTTTTTTGTTCATCCCAAGTTAAATTGGAATATGATCCTAGTGGTTTTTTTATTACACATATCTCTGAAATCCTGTTCAACCAGTTTTCCAAATAATTCTATATTGTGTCCTCTTGAGGCATATGGGAAAAATACAGAATTTGGTTTGAAACCTGTATGTGTATAACTTCCAAAATTGATAAAGTCAGGGTCGCTCTCTTTCAGTAGTGCTTCTAGATCTTCAATAATAGCCATCTGATCAACTGTTATGTCAATTGCCTCATTGTGAGGAATTTGATCTGATGTAGCCTTATTGCTACTATAATGACGCTGTAAAGTCATTTTTCTTAAATATTTTTGAAGATCAATATAGAGATCAATTCATTTGATTCTCTAGAAGGGGCAAACGTAAAGCCCTTCTTAACGCGTAGAGGTCACGACAGGTCATCCTGCGCGTGTTTGCTGGCAAGCTGAGACGGAGCCTGCAGGAGACAGCAGCGGTTTAATCCATCTCCGCGGTGCAGAGATCCGGATCCTGTGTAGACACCGCGAGTCTGCTGACTGTCTCAGTGTGAGTGTCCGTTTCCCCTTGCCAGTGCCCAACCCTATGGCGGTTTCTATACAAATCTGTTGATAGGTTGTTTTCATGTTTGTTTTTTTCTTTCATGTTTTTTATATAAATTTTACTGTATTTGTATACTGTGCAGCTTAGGGTTTAGTCACTACTAGGTGTTCTCCTTAGTGGTACTTAGCCGTCCAGCTGCACAGCTGTTCTGAGGTGGGGTTGGATCCCCTCAGTTATTGTGTACTTTTTAATAAATTACCTTCCACTAATCCCTGGTGCGCATTTGTGCATTTTTTATTATCTTGTCTTTTATTGCCGTACAGTTCTGCAAATGTGTAATTGTAATTTGAAGATTAATGTTACGAGTTTGTATGGTATGGTGTACAGTATATGGGAAAGAAGTATTTTGTACGAATTAAGTGTTGTAATTGTACAGGATAATAAAGGGAATAATAACTCAAAAATACAACGTCGCTTCTTCTTCCGAATGTTAAATATTTTTTTTGCTCGTGTGTACAGTAAATGTATATCTATCTATACGGTATGTATTATGTATTATTCAATACTGTCAACTTGCTACTTTATGCTTGCTCTTCTTTTCATACTATTTTTATTTTATGCGCATGCGTGTATGTCTCATTGGAACCTTTGTTAAATGCATATGCATGTCATCACATTTAGGCACATGCGTGTATGTCTCATTGGAACCTTGTTGAAACGCATATGCATGTCATCACATTTAGGCGCATGCGTGTATGTCTCATTGGAACCTTGTTGAAACGCATATGCGTGTCATCACATTTAGGCGCATGCGTATATTCTCATTGGAATATTGTTGAAACGCTTGTCGACATCTCCCCCAAAGCCATTCATTTGTAATTGGAGGCTTTGTGGCTTAGTGTAATCTTCCTGAGACTGGGTTCACACATGCATGCGCACGTGTGAAAAGCCCTTCTTGGGTCGGCGCTCTGGCAAGAATGACCTCTCATTCAATGTGAATTTCAAGTTTGAAAAAAAAAATATACCCCTTTCTTTTCTTTTGTTACTCGACATGGGCTTGCATAACAATTTTTGCTATTCTTAGAATCAATCACGAGCTTTTTAATTCTACACTACAGTCATATACTGCACTTTATGAGATGGGTAGCATACTGTAATTTTTATTTGGGGGTGTGGGTTTCAAAACATTATGATGACCTGTTCAAAAGATTTCTTTGAATTAATAATCCTGCATACAGCCCCACACACACACACACACACACACACACGCGCGCGTGCACACACACACACCACAAAGTTCAAATGATTCTCATGAATTTAAAGAAGGAACAATTTTATTTGTGCAGGATAATCATGGAAAAAGGAATAATACAAAAATACAATAGGTCGCCTCTTCTTCCAAATTTACAAGCTTGTCTTTATCTTCTTCGTAATGGTTGCATTGCAGTCTGTAGTTCTTTTGTCATTGAGAGAGGGGAGGGGGGGTTAGTGTAAATTACTGACTATTCCTACCGTATAGACACAGTACAATATTTTACACATGCCTTCCTGTAGTGCTGCATGTCTGAAAAGAAAAGAAAAAATTAGTGCATTAAAGGCATTGAGTATTTCACAATATTGGACTATAACTACTGTCAAACTATATACAGTACATTATGTATAACTACAGTATAACTATAACAAGTTATGGATTGGACCACTGTGTCTTACAGTACCTGCCGGTATTATAGGGGAGGGGGGGGATTTCCTGCACTTTATCTATATTGCACTAACTACTGTATAACTATAACTATACTACTGTAGGTTAGATAGTACACACAGGTCTAATAGAAATGTACTGTACAGTGTACATCCTGTACATTAAAAGCATTGAGTATTTCACAATATTTCACTTTATCTACAGTATATTGCACTAACTATATACTGTGTAACTATAACACTGTATACTGTATATATATATATATATATATATATATATAATACTGAGTTAAGTTATGGTGAGTGAAAAAAGTGACAAAAACCCTCCACAGGAAAGCAAATATGCAAATATAGCTGTATGCTCATCTGCATGTCTTAGGCAGACCTGCCTAAGACATGCAGATGAGCATACAGCTATATTTGCATATATATATATATATATATATATATATGAGAGAAAATGAGAAAAAAACAGGCGCACACCTAGTGCATTAAAGTAAAACAATCATTTTATGGAACATTAAAAAATAGACAAATGCCCACTCACAAATCAAACAATAAAAAAGAGCAGTTATGAGATTGGCCCTCATAAGCCACTGGCAGCGTCTCGATCAGCAATGGAGTTTTCCTCCTCCACACGTGTAGTACAGACTCCTTCACCGGAAGTGACGTCCTCCCGGCGTGTGCCCCGCAACAGGAAGTCCCTCCGGGAACCAGAGATCTTGCCTTGTTTCTTCTGGCTGTTGTACCATCAGGAGTAGTGGAGATCTGCCCGCTGCTTCTTGTCTGTCTCGCCACTCACGATACTGTGTCCGCAATCTGCTGTGTTTAGTGGGAAAGTGCCTCCTCCGTCTCAGCCACGCCCTACGCGTTTCGTCATCAAGGATGACTTCATCAGGGGATACCCATTGGTTGTGACCCCACAGTACTTATAGACAGGTTAATTTGCATACATGATTAGAAAACCTATTACATCGTTAATTACATGATTTTGACCTTTCATAGATATGGTGTTTCCTCATTACATTGATAGCTATAGAAAGGTTATGAGGGCACCACTGTTCTTGCAAAAGATAATAAAATATGTATATAAAGAATTCATGTAAATAAAAAAATTTTTTAACATAGGATCCATCTTATATTATTACCCCCCCTGGTCACCCCATTGGTTGTTTCAACACAGTAGCTAACTCACTCACAATTTATAGGTTGTTATAGTAGGCGCTCCTTAATGTTTTTGTTTTGTTTTGATATATATATATATATATATTGAGTGCCATACTTACCTGTATCATACTTACTGTATCTGTACTTACCTTACTACAGTACAGTACATTACTACATTCCAGTGGCCTGCCCATTACACTGTAAAAGAACGGCAACACGCTAGCTATATGATTTATATATTTATTGCATCGTTGTGCGGTGAGTATATTGTTACAGAAACTCAGTATTCCTTTAGCCAATTCATCCTTTTTGGACGGTTTCACAACTTTTCTGATATGATCCTTCATCTGATGACATACCAATTCGATGGGATTCAAATCAGGTGATCTGGAATTGAAGGGGAGAAAAAAGGTGAATTAGTTAAAGAGCTACAAACAGAGTAAAACAATGAGAAACAGTTACCGTACATTTAATGTACTGTACACTAGAGAACTGGTGAACTTACTCCGGTGGCGTCTTTACCCAGTTGATACCACTCGCAAGAATATGGGCAGAAATGCCGTGTGTTTCGGGTCATTGTCCTGGAAGAAACGGTGACCAGATGGGAAATCATGCCTAATGTATTCAACAATCTAGGGGGACTATTTGCTCTTGGAAAATAACTTTATCTATGATTCCTGGAACAAGAAAAGAAAAAAGAAAAGAAAAATGTACCAAATACACTACAGTTGTACAGTGCATAAGGCCACAGCATGTGACTTTGTGCATTATTCTACCCTCAAAGATGATGAGGCAACCTGGTCCACGTCTAGAGACTGCACCCCACACATGCATCTTCACTGGGTGCATGGTAAGCGGCTTCAGAGATAGGCGTCCTTTTTCTTGGAATGCAAAAGTGGCAAATCTCTCAAGAGCTACAGTTGTCTTGTCAGTGAAGATGACATCCTGAAAAGTCTTGCCACTTTCAATCCATGCCTGTGCCTGGTCCACTCTTTTGATCTTGTTGGTGTCCCTTATCATAGGATACACTCTGTAATGACAAGGTATAATTTTATAGGTACAGTAAAACCACACTTTTACCTACTTTGTCACAGTAAGATTATTTCCATCCCAATTTGTGTCTCATCTGCCTGATGCTGTTCTCAGATGCTCTTATATTGTGGGTTTTCTCCAGAGCAGTCTTGACACTTGCTGCACACCTCTCATCATTCTCTTCACTTATTTGGTCCACCAGAAGCGTTGTCGTCCTACAGTGTAAAGGAAAACAGAACAATTTGTTACAGTAGGCCCCACATTTTCTATAAAATAAATGTAATTCTGACAAACCTTACAATAAAGGTTCACTGCAGTACATGCTGTCACTAACCCCCCCCCCCACCCAATTTTTTTGGACCATACCACCTCATACAGTACATGTACAGTATACAGTCAAAATAAAAAGTAAGTGATGTTAAGAATTTAAAAATTGATAAAATATTAAAAACATGCATACAAGACGTTATTAGAGTAATAGGACAATTTTTTTTTCTCTAAAATAATTGCTAGGAATAGAGTACTGTAAAACACACAGTTAAGCATTTTACCAGTAATAGTGTCATTACAGTACATACTGTACTGTACAGTAAATACTTACTCTGTAGTGACGGTGGGATTCCGCATTATATTTTTGCCTTACCACGGGCATGATAACAGACAGCACTTGTTGTTAAATCAAGGCCAGAAGCAAGTTACCAGCGTTGGATCTGTAAAATTTCATGTCCATTCTTATACATATCCTGTATTCTCATGCTGAGATCCTTTGAAATCTTTATCCTCGGCTTCGCTACTTTTAGAAAACAAATCAAGCGCAGAGGAATGTATATTCAATGTGTATTCGATTGAATCAACAAAATGGATGGTGTATATATACTTTAATTTAATGGGCCTCAGCCTCGCTCGACAGGTTTAGTGCACAGTACGCCCACTTTTAACACCTGTAGCTCGTGTCCATGCCTGCGAAAAAATTAAAATTCACAGTGTATAAAAGGTAACACAAATTGCATAGCTTCCCACACGCTGATCTCTATCTGAACTTGCTCTTGTCCAGATACTGCATTGTGTATTATTCCATCTGCATCCATGGATCTACCCCGATTCTCTGGACGCAGGAACCTGCTTGCTTCTGCCGTGCTGACAATGAGAAAGCGAAAGGCAGAAGCTGTTTCTAAGCCAAAGCGAAAGTAGAATAAAGAAAACGTTCTGAAGACTCCAAAGGCTAAGAACCCTGGGCCTTATTATGTGAAGAAGAAAATGGCTGCCATATACTTAACGCAAAGGCTTTGGTCGCCCACAATTGACCCGGCAACCACCTGCAACGCTGCTCTGCTGGGAATCCTAGCTCACCTGCTCCAGCACTCATCCCCGACGCTGCTCTGCTTGGAACCCCAAGCTCACCTGCTCCAGCACCCATCCCCGAAGCTGCTCTGCTGGGAACCCCCAGCTCATCTGCTCCAGCACCTACTGCACCGACACACTTTATTCGAGCAAATACCCAGTATGTACCTGGCAGATACCTGGAATGCGCCGCTCCTCACCTCTGACAAGCCCCGTTGAATTTGCCTTCCCAGCCTGGGTTCATGCCTGGCTGACGGGCGGCTGATCTGTTAAATGATAATGATTAGGATTTAATAGGCTGCAATGCTTCGCGTGTCTACCAGATGGCATAAATTCATGAATTGTAATGCAGTATATATATATATACTGTGCAGTATTGCAGCCAGCGGGAATAAAATGCTTCAATCCCTGCCTGGAAAATAACCCAATGCACTCGGGCAGAAAACAGTCACAAACCTCAATACACCCGGGTATACCCGAATTCGTGGGACTAGCCGAGCTCGAATAAAGTGTGTCGCCAGTGTATCCACGCAGATTTCAACAGGACTCCTCGCACCAGATCCAGCTCGTTCACCCGCATGCTGAATGGTTTAAGTTGTGTCGAAGTCCCTGACAACTCAACGGTGCAAAAGATTGATCTTCTTTTGAAGACCATGTTGAATATGGATAGGCGTATGGATAAGATGGAGAGGAACATTGCAGGGATCTATTCTTTGCTTGGAGTCCCTGTCCTCGTATGTCCGATGCATGAGCAGGAGGGTGGCCTGGAGGCACCTTATTCTACCATGGAGGAACTGCAATCCCCCTGTGAACCCTCTCAATCCCTGTATTTGACCTTTACGCATCCAACACCAAACTCACAAATGGGACCCTCCATGCTCACGCCCATCCGGTTGCAGAATATATGCATGTCCTTTTGGTGGAGGAAATGACAACACCGGTAAGGCAACGACAAGAGATGACAACCCTGATAAGGCCACAACAAGAGATGACAACCCTAATAAAGCCACGCCAGGAGGAAAACATCCTCCCAGACCACCTACCCTCACCCGCTGCCAAAAGCACACCCACTCCAGCACCCAGGATTGTAACGCTGCCAGATATCATCTTGAGAGGACTGCCCCAGCGCGTCCGGGAGAAATACAAGATCAGAAGTGCTGGTCTAGCCAGAAATATGCCATGTTCGTCTTTAAACATCACGTCAGTTTTGAGAGTGAACCCACAATGTAAATTATGAAGGGAATAAAACCAAGAAGGCTCTACCGGCAAAGTTAAGGAACACAATTTTGGAATAAGTGCAGCGTTATTTTCTTGTTAACACTCATGTTATGAGAACCGTGAGAGAAATCATCAATGGCCTTTTGAGGCATACAAGGGCTGTTCCCTGGAAGACCAGCCAATTTCCAAATGACGTTTCTGTTTGATTGTAGTGTAGTGTACTTTACAGTAGTTCAAAATATATAGAAAAATGTTTTTAACAAAAAAAAAAGCAGTAATTGTTTTAAATTGTTTCATTGTTTAATGTTTTTAATGCTCCAATCCATAACTTGTCATAATTAGTTATAGTTATACAGTATACTGCACCGACACACTTTATTCGAGCAAATACCCAGTATGTACCTGGCAGATACCTGGAATGCGCCGCTCCTCACCTCTGACAAGCCCCGTTGCGTTTGCCTTCCCAGCCTGGGTACATGCCTGGCTGACGGGCGGCTGATCTGTTAAATGATAATGATTATGATTTAATAGGCTGCAATGCTTCGCGTGTCTACCAGATGGCATAAATTCATGAATTGTAATGCAGTATATATATATATACTGTGCAGTATTGCAGCCAGCGGGAATAAAATGCTTCAATCCCTGCTTGGAAAATAACCCAATGCACTCAGGCAGAAAACAGTCACAAACCTCAATACACCCGGGTATACCCGAATTCGTGGGACTAGCCGAGCTCGAATAAAGTGTGTCGCCAGTGTAGTTAATGTATACTGTAAACCGGAATGTAGTAAGGCACTGTAGTACAGTACTGTAAGTACTGTATGATACAGGTACTGTAAGTATGGCACTCAAAAAAATATATATATATATTCACAGTGTTATAGTTATACAGTATGTAGTTAGTGCAAAACAGATAAAGTGAAATATTGTGAAATACTCAATGCCTTTAATGCAGTAATTTTGTTTTTAATTTTCAGAGCTGCAGCACTACAGGAAGGGGGGCATGTGTAAAAGTATTGTACTGTGTATACGGTAGTAACAGTCAGTAATTTACACCAACCCCCCCTCTCTCAATGACAAAAGAACTACTGTACAGACTGCAATGCAGCCATTACGAATAAGATAAAGCCAAGCTTGTAAATTTGGAAGATGATGTGACCTACTGTATTTTTGTATTATTCATTTTTCCATGATTATCCTGCACAAATAAATTCTTCCTTCTTTAAATTCAAGAGAATCATTTGAACTTTGTGTTGTGTGTGTGTGGGGAGGATTGGTGGTGGGGAGAGGAGTGAATACAGGATTATTCGTTCAAAGAAATCTTTTGAACAGGTCATCATAATGTTTTAAAACCCACACACCGAAATAAAAATTACAGTATGCCACCCACCTCATAAAGTACAGTATAATTGACATACACGCATGCGCCTAAATGTGATGATTTGCATATGCGCTTCAACAAGGTTCCAATGAGACACACACGCATACAGCTAAATGTGCTGACACACATATGCGTTTCAACAAGGTTCCAATGAGACACACAAACATGCTCCTAAATGTGATGACACGCATATGCGTTTTCAAAGTATTGAATAATAAATAATACATATAGATTAAAAGATATACACTTGTATTTTTGGGGTTTCTTAGCAGAGTAAATGACACATGCAAGCATACTGTATAAGGTTTTCTATAAAGCTCACAATTATTCTATCCTAATCAATTAAAATTGCACTGTCACTCTAAATGTTTTGCCTAATTGGATTTGTAAATCAGATTAACAATGCGCAAGTAACGTTATAAAAAAGCGATATTAGAGGTCCATCGAAATCCCTCCTTTTGCCATTTTCAGCTTGAAGACAAAGTTTCTTTTCTCAGGAAAAAAAAATGATGCTATTATTTCCGATATTGCACATGCGTCAAGTCGCGTCATTGGCAGCAGTTCAAACAATCTCCTACAGTACATGTACGTCTGAACGATGAGAACAAACTTTTGATAGGTTCTGGCTCTTCAGCCCCGCCCTCTCACTTGCTGTCCACCAATTGTATCTACTGTAGTAACTGCTCAGTCAATTATATTGCAGGACTACATTTTCAATAATTGTGCAAGAATTGAATTAAATTAAATAACCCTGAGCAAAGCAATTGATTACAGGAGAACAGACCGATCTGGAGCATACTGTAGCTAATCACTATTCTGTGTGCATATTCTATTGATGCACATACTGAAATGTATTGTTTTAAAATATATATATATATATTTTTTTTTATATACGGCAGCTTGAACTGCAGCTTTAAACTTATTACTGTACTCTACTTTGTATTTACCTTCATGATAAACTTTGCCAAACAGGAGGAGATGAGCCACTATCACTCCCGTAGTCTGCAATATAGCTGACAGATGATAGCTGGCCTGCTACACCTGTAGTTGATAGCTGATGAAGCTGGAAATCTTTTTGGTACATGCAAGCTTGCTGGTACCTGTATGTGAAATCAGGCTGGAAATATTGCAGGTATTCCGGCGGGGACAGGTAGCAAGGATTGCCGTTCACCAGGTTTTCACTGATGGTCGGACCGTTATTGTAAGCCGGTGCAGGTTCCGTTGCTGGCCTCCCTCCATATGGGGTACCTGAGGCTGTTTAAATGTCCAGTCACATGGGCCGCAACGCCGGAGATTTAAACTTGCAGGAAATAGCGGCACGCCATACCAAGCTCTGTACCTCAGAAGAAGGGTGTCCCTGGGCCTGAAATTAATGCGGTTCAGCTCCAGAGACACCCTGCTTCAATACTGCCTACTAAAAATAATTCTAAAAATAGTGAGATCTGCTGTAAGAGCAGTGCGGGCAGACAGAGAGGGACAACTTCTATCTTATCTCTCTGCACAGCTCTGTCCCATGCCTCTGAGAATTCCACCTTTAAATTCCAAAAAGGGCTATCTGTCGCCCATATAAACATCCGGAGCCTGCTGCCCAAACTGGATGAACTAAGGGCATGGTGCCTTATGCATAAACCCAAAGCCATCGTTCTTACAGAAACATGGCTAACCCCTAAAACCCCTGATGCACATATTGCCATTCAGGGATACTCCATTTTTAGGAGAGATAGGTCAAAGAGAGGAGGAGGGGTGTTATTTTATATTGCAGACACCTTACAATTTACACTGTTAAATTGCCCACCAAGCCCACCCTCTTTTGAAACTCTAGTTGGCAAAATCTGCCTCCCCTTTTCTAAGCCCATCTTGCTCGCTGGCATCTACAGCCCCCCTAAAGCCCCTCTACAATCCCTGACTGATATCACCCAATTTCTTGGCTCCATTTCCTCTCTGAATGAGAAGAGTGAGCTGCTAGTTCTTGGGGATTTCAACTTCATTTGGCTTGACCCTAAAAACCACAAAATCCAGATACAACTCAAGTCACTTAACCTATCGCAACACATTTCCCAACCCACACGGATAAACCTGAAATCGCATAACCATTCCTTGCTAGACTGGATTCTCTCCTCAAACCCCAGCAGAATACAATCCTCTGGCATCCTTCCTGACATTTTCAGTGACCATGCAATAGTGTACTGTGTAAGGAAAATTAAACCTCCCCAATCAAGCCCTAAAGTTCTCCTCACTAGAGCATTTAAAAACTTTAACCCACAACATTTTCTGGATGACCTTACCAACTGCCCATGGCACAGATTCGATTTAATTCCCGACCCCGATTCTGCGCTCGACTATTTCCAATCCGAGTTCTTAAAACTCTGTGATACCCATGCTCCACTACGTAAAATAAGGGTACGGGGGACCCACCTTCCATGGGTTACAACTGACCTTATAGCACTCTACCAGTTCAGGGATGCCTTGTGGAAAAGCTACAAAGTAACTGGCACTAACAAGGATCTCAATCACTACAGATGCATGCGGAACATGTGCACAAGGCAAACACGGCATGCAAAAGCACAATATTACTCTGACAATCTCCACCAAAATACATTAAACCCAGCTAACTTCTGGAAGGTTATCAACAATATATTCCAGCCTCCTAACCATCAACAACCAAGTAATATCACTAAGGGGGATATTACTCTGACAAACCCCACTGACATTGCAAATGCATTCAATGATTACTTTGTGGGGTGTGCCACTAACTTATTAGCGAAATGCAGCACAATCCCCAAACATGAATCTCATCCTGGGAGTATCCCTACACTCCTACCCCCTCCCAACACTGCCCACAATTTTCAATTTAGCCCAGTATCTGAAGAGGAGATTACACAAGTGCTCCTCAAACTAAAACTAAGCAGCCAATGTGGACCCGACTTACTACAATCTAGGTTCCTACGACTTGGTGCCCCAGCCATTGCCAAACCAATTGCGTCCATAGTCAACTCTATCCTGTCTGCAGGCCATATCCCTAAGACCTGGAAAACTGCCAGAGTTGTCCCAATCTTCAAAAGTGGGGACAAAAACACTGTCTCAAACTACAGGCCAATCTCACTTCTCCCAATTCTATCCAAAGTTATGGAAAAATGAGTCCACTCCCAATTAAGCGATTTCTACACCAAGACAAATTTCCCTAGCCAATTCCAGTCTGGGTTTCGTCCCAAACACTCCACCGTAACTACCCTGCTAAAAGTTTGCAATGAAATCCAGTGTGGAATGGAACAGGGACAACTCACTTGTGCAATATTCCTAGATTTTGCAAAGGCTTTTGACACAGTTGATCATGTTATCCTGCTTAACAAACTCCAGAGCTCTGGAATAGGGAAACATGCTTTAAACTGGTTTCAGTCCTATCTATCAGGAAGATCCCAACATGTGTCCATCTCAGGCTCTAACTCCAACCCCCTGGATATTACCTGTGGTGTCCCGCAAGGCTCTGTTCTGGGGCCCCTACTCTTCTCAGTGTTCATTAATGATCTTCCCACAGCTTGTAAGGAAGCCTCAATACACATGTATGCAGATGACACAATCCTATATGCACACAGCCATAGCCTCTCTGACCTTCAACACATACTTCAGTCTGACTTTTTGAGACTCGAAAACTGGATTTCCCAAAACAAACTGTTTTTAAACACTGACAAGACTGTAACAATGGTATTTAGGACCAAGACTAAATTTGTAAAGCTTCCAGTGACTGAGCTCCTGATTAGAACCAACGCTAACACCACCCTAACACCTGTCACTAGTTTTAAATACCTGGGTTTATGGTTTGACTCCCACTTAACATTCGGGATGCACATTGAAACCCTGACAACCAAGACCTATGCCAAACTAGGGGTACTTTACAGGAACAAATCCTCCCTAAGTCTCCTGGTCAGAAAGCGAATTGCACAGCAGATGCTAATGCCAATTATTGACTATGGAGACATAGTATATGGCTCAGCTCCTCAAACCCACCTTAGCAAACTTGACACCCTCTACAATTCAATTTGTCGTTTTGCTCTCCAATGCAACTACAACACACATCACTGCGAAATGCTCAAAGAACTAGATTGGTCATCACTAGAGTCTAGGCGCAAAGTTCACCTTTCCTGTCTCACCCTCAAATACTTTCTGGGCTAGCTACCCAGCTATCTGAACAAGCTCCTCACCCCTACCACATGCAGCACCTATCACCTGAGATCAGACTCCAAAAGACTATTCATGGTCCCAAGGCTGAACAAAGTATCCGGACGTTCCTCCTTCTCCTTCCGTGCACCCCAAAACTGGAACAACCTACCAGAGACTCTCACATCCACCACCAGCTTAAGTTCTTTCAAATCTAAGGCTGTCTCACACTTTAACCTGGTCTGTAACTGTTACATACGCCCATAATATATATTTTCTTTAACTGTGCACGCAATGTCTTGTATATAATGTATACCTTGTTCATTTATGTAACTGTACTTGTAACCATGTATTATTTGTTTTACTCTGTGCCCAGGACATACTTGAAAACGAGAGGTAACTCTCAATGTATTACTTCCTGGTAAAATATTTTATAAATAAATAAATGATTGCGTCCTAGTATGATTAATGCTTCAGAAGTCCCTTTTAGATACAGGTACCCCCACTGCGTTAATTACTTCAGGGCATCCAGCATTACTAGCTTGTGAGTGCGTGGGACTGCGAGCGGGCCGAGGTCGGGCTCTGTTCATAAGCTCTTTCCCTCCTGCCCAAACTTAACATAAATAGTGCTGCATTTATATAGATACAAAGCCTTATTTTAAACTATATCCCGTAAACATAATATCCTACAATGATAGCTATTAAATAAAATTAAAAAAAGATTGCACCACCGGTAACATTCATACAAATTGTGCCCCGATAAAGAGAGAAAATTCCTAAATGTTGACTTGTTTGCTATACACAATGGCAATTATAGAATCTCCAATACCTCAAGTTTACCTTTGGCAGGGTTCAAGACCATACAGAATTTGCAGGATTTAGTAGTATGTAAGCCCTTCTCCTATATCCAAACCATGTGGTAAAGGCTTTTTTTTTTGTAAATTCAAGGATGCTGAAGAAAAAAATCCTGTTTCAGTTAGAGACTCTAATTATCACACAGATACCCAGCAAGCTCTAAAAAATTTCATTTAGAAACTGTAAAGAGAGAAAATGCAAGTGTGAAAAAGGAAAATTCATATTTGACTGACCAGGCCAGTAAAGGAAATGAGAAGCTTCACCAAGCAGAAAAAGTGAAGAAACAATTGACCCAGGAAAAGTTAGGAGGAAGCACTGCAGAATGCAGAGAGAGTGCTGCAAGAAGAACATATCTCCCTGGAGCAGTGCACACAAGCAGAACACATGCTTCCTAGCCACCTGAAAGTGCTGCATGCAAGCCTGCAGGACAACAAGGAGAAAAAAGTGGATGCTAAGGAGAAGCAGCAAGGCTACTAAAAAAGTAAAAGTGCTGCAAGAGCATCTGAGTACACAGTGTGTCCCCGCAGAGCAGCATGGGGAGCTGAAGGCCACACTGAGCATACCCAGGACGTCGCTGGTGGAGGAACATAGAGGCCAGGTGACAGTGGACTTGAGAAGGTCCAGAAGCTGGAGCAAGAATTGGAGAAGCAGACAGGCTGCTCCATCCCCAAAAGTCAGTATGCCCAGTAGAAAGAGGCATTGAAACCATAAGCAACAATGCTAATGAAGAAATCTGCAGAGCTCCAAAATATGATGGAAGCATGGATGAAAACTATGAGCAAGCATCAGGAAGAGGTGCAGGCTCTAAGAGGAAAAATTGCAAGATGTACTCAAGAGACAGAAGTTTCTCACTGAGGAACTAAACTTGCTGCAATGAGAGAAACGTATTCTGACACTTCAGAAGTTCTAGAGAGCGTTTGTCCAAGGAAGGATGGAGAGGTAAAGCTATTTGTGCAAATGCTCTGCAACGGTCAACATACAGTTCACCTACAGAGGGAGGGGAGATTGTCTGCTTTTTAGCCAAAGTAAAGCAGCTTGGGTCATTCAGTCATTTTGGAGAATGAATCAGCAAAGAAAGAAATTTCAATACTTGAAGGAATGTGTGAATCTTCTCCAGACAAATGTTAGTTGGTATCAGCAACAAAGACGATATAGGGATGTGAAGAGAGCTGCTAGTGTGATTCAGTCTGGATACAGATCCTATGTCATAACTGTCACGGGAGACCAGGACGTTTAACACTATTTATATTTGTACCGGGATCATTCACTAGGCAAAACAAGGTAGTAGAACATAATTCAGTTTATTTCGGGTAAACCCACTTACAACACAATGAATACACAAAATACAGACAAAATCACACTTAGTGGGTATCTGGGGGTGAAATCTTTCTCAAATAGGTGCAGGGCACCTGCTTCAGTAGTCTTAGGCCGTGTTTATAGTGCCGGCGACGGCGACATCATCGGCCACTGGTGTACACTGGCGACACACTTTATTCGAGCTCGGCTAGTCCCACAAATTCGGGTATACCCGGGTGTATTGAGGTTTGTGACTGTTTTCTGCCCGAGTGCATTGAGGTATTTTCCAGGCAGGGATTGAAGCATTTTATTCCCGCTGGCTGCAATACTGCACAGTATATATATATATACTGCATTACAATTCATGAATTTATGCCATCTGGTAGACACGCGAAGCATTGCAGCCTATTAAATCCTAATCATTATCATTTAACAGATCAGCCGCCCGTCAGCCAGGCATGAACCCAGGCTGGGAAGGCAAACGCAACGGGGCTTGTCAGAGGTGAGGAGCGGCGCATTCCAGGTATCTGCCAGGTACATACTGGGTATTTGCTCGAATAAAGTGTGTCGGTGCAGTAAGTTAAACTTTAGTTTTAAGCAACGTAGCTGGCGACAAGGCCAGTGACTTCACCAAGGAGGAGGCCAGCGCTCTGTGATTGGTTTAGAGACAGTCACATGTGGTGACTGTCTCTAAAAAAATCAACTTTCACTGGCTTTCAAAATTTTGGTCGCTCCGTCGCCGTCGCGCTTATTATACGCGCATGTGACAGATTCAATGGATTTGTTTTGGAGCGATGTCGTGTCACCGTCGCCAGGCACTATAAGCACAGCCTTACCCTGACCGGGATAAACACCTGGGCTTCCTGGTCCTCTTTTCAGCTTGATCTCCTAGCCGCAACCACTATGTACGATTTACAGAACGTGGACTTCGCGTCTGACATAGTTTCTGCAGGGAAGACTTTCCTAGCTTCAAAATGAAGCTGGTTGCTCTGCTATTCGTGACAGAGCAACTCTGACAAACACACCCTAGTCACTAGAAGATCTGGTTCTCTGACATACACTCCGCCGAGCTATCCACAGCATGGAGGTAGGAGGTGCAACCAATCAGCGCATGGGAATCCCCTCCCACCAGCCAATAGGAATAGGGACTTGTCCTTTGGCAGACGTCAGAGGAGGAAGCGTGCCAAGCTGGCTTCAAAAGCCGTGTGAGTGGGAAATACGAATTAACCAATGGAAGATGTGCCTACGAGCTGTATCCCCCCCGGATAACTCATTGCCACCCATTGGACAGGGTCAGCCAGGTATGGCAGACACAAAAGGTGTCCACACAGGGTGCCCTTTGTTCTCCGGACCTGGACAATCACCCTTCCTCACCCACCAAACTGTTTTCTCACATCAGGACATCCTCTTTCCTTTGAACTACGGACTCTATGCAGACATGCTAGCAGCTAGCACCTAGGTAGATGCCCGGGCTGACTGCATAGAGACTTATAACAAATGCATCAAACATAATAAAACATAGTTTAATACATAGGATAACATGGGGAGGCCCATATCTGTAAGGGAAATAGGCCTGGGATATCAAGGTTTGAAAACCAGGAGTCTGGGGGACACTGGGTAGCCCCGGTGTAATTCACCCCGCGTACCGGCAAATCATGCCTGCCCACCGGGGAGAATTAGGGGACCACCGGTAACTTTGGTCCCCAAACTCCTGCAAACAAAACAGTTGCATTTCTACCCAAATATCCCACCTGAAACTTACACACAGAAAGTTTTGTGATTCTGGGACAAAGGGAACATGAAAAGTGGAAAGGCAGGGGACACTTTAACTTTTACATGTGAGGATACCTGGCCCCAGGCTTATGGTGCTAGGTAGCTGCCAGGGACCCACGATTCTCAGGGGTAACCAGATGGGATTAACTTTTTGTGTATAGCCTGATTACCCCCGTACTGTCACAATAACAAAGCAAGCTGTGCATTCCTGTAAGTATATCTGCAATACAGTTGCAGTACTACAGATGTGTGGTGGGGCTACTACAAGCTCTGAACAGATAGTGTGAGGGGAAAAAAGTCCCATAAATATATATAGTATGACAATATGTCCAGAAAAAAACAGAAGCTTGACTGTGAGGGTAGGTATAATGCTGGATCAGTAAAGTCTGAAAATAGGTACAAGCAGGGTAGACGTCCACCAGGTATATCTGAGGGAGAGCTGGTAGGTTGTACCTCTATATCCCAATCCAGTGTATGCCTCTCCATCCTAGGTGGCTACGAATCCCTTAGCTGTGTAGGGCACTGTGGAGACAAAGTGCCTTCCTCTTGTAGGTTTGGACCAGTTGGAGCTCCCGAGTGTCGCAGCTGTGTGGAAGCAAATCCTCAACTCTGATCCGTCCGTGAACGCTCCGTCAGGTACTGTAGTCAGATCATCCCATGTGGAGACGTCAGCGTCGGCTTCTTGCCATCAGCCCTCGGAGGAGATCCGTATAGCGCGTCCTCACCGCAACTGTGCGTCCGTCCAATCAGAGAAGCAAGCATGGAGAACAATCGATTGGCATAAGACAGCTGATTCCAGAAAAAAGCACCTTCAACTCGCCAGGTAAGTGAAAAAGTAAAAAATCTTTATTACACTACATTAAAAACAAAAAACAAACAAAACAGAACAGAAAAAAAACCTCCCACGCGTTTCGGGCTATACAGCCCTTTCTCAAGGAGTATGGTTAGAGCTAAGCATTGGACACATTAATATAGCCCCTCCTGTTTACTCAAATGCACCTGACAGAATCAAGCAATTACACTTAATGGCATTTTCACCTGATGCATCAAATTGAGTGAGTCACATAGATATAAAGAGTGTATAATCTCATTTACTATAGTAAATTATGGTCATTAAGGTATATCCTTAGACCCATAACAAAAATGTTCAGTACACAATTTGAACAGTTTAGTAATAGAAATATTTATCTATAGGACCTAATAATTCTATATTCTAAAATCTAATTAAAGATTATACAAAATATAGATGTTAGATAATGCATCAATAAGAGTCAGAATGGAAAGGTCCTATGTATTATGAGATAAGCACCTAGAGTCTCACATAGCAGATGCACAGGTGATTAACATATTACCAAGGAAACATCCTAACAGAAACAGATAAAATCATATAGACCTAAAAAGGAAAATAAAAATAAAAAAGAAGGGAAGAGGGGGGGGGGTTGGGAAGGAAAGAAGGGGGGAAGGGGTGAAGAGAGGGGGGGAAGAGAGAGGGGAGGGGAGGAGGGGGGAGAAGGAAGAGGGAAAGGGGGGAAGGGGAAGGGGGAAGGGGAAAGGGAAAGGAAGAAGAAGTGAAGGAAAAGTGGTATTGCACAAATATACTGTATAAAGAGCAAGAAAATAGGAAAGAAAAAAATAATAATATTTCTTTAAAGAGATATACTGAACATATGAAAACACAGCAAAATCTAAGTTAATAGTAGATAGTTCTAGTGAAAACTATATATAGAGGTCAATATGAATGACATACAACACAAATATATATAGGACATGATACAATCAAGAAAAATGAAATCTTGAAAAGATCTATATATAAGGATATGGACAATATCTTGGAGAATATGTAATATTTATCAATAACCCTTTCCAATGCGTGTCCAAAAAAAAAAAAAAAAAAAAGACTTCCAAAATAGATCCATAATGAACCTCCATTTTTTTACAAAATCAAAACACATAAAGTTAAAACATATAAGGAATCACAAATGAAACCACATTATCATAGGTCAAATCTAAAACAATTACATAAAATATAGGTGAGGCAAAACATTGGTTTTTAAGGAAACACTTCAGATCCCATTCTGTATTTAATCCTGTGGGGATTAAAGTGTCCAAAGAAAAAATCCAATGTGCCTCTGCAGTACTACAATCTGCTTTTCTCAAAACACAGAATAAGAGGGCCAAGTTACGATTGAGTAGCGCAATAAAAATCCAGTCATACCCAAGGGTCCGAAGTAGATTCCTTGCCATGAAGGCAGCCGCTTTAATGATGCAGTCTCTGATGGGAGTGGGAAGGAAAGGTGTTCGTGATCATATGCTAAGAATTAAGTAACTGCCTATCCAGCGATACTCCCGTCAGAATGAGTTACAGAGTCAAGAAAGAGAGGCTCAAATCTACAAGTCTTCCGACTGTAAAAGAGAGTTGCTATTGGGTACACTTGGAGTTGAATATAATCTGCCATGCATGAAGAACTGGAGCTAAATGATTCTGAGCTAGACACCGATTGTCCTGCATGTGACACGGATGAGGAGATCATGCAATACGTGGAAATACTTGTTGCTAAGCGAGTGAAAGAGGATGTAGCAAAATACTGTCCTTCAGCCCCAGAAGGCCCAGTAATTGTCCCAAACAGAAAAACCAAAGTGACTGGTTGGAGTAAAAAGGTTCTTGGGTGGGACGTCTCACCAACTAGACCCAAGTCCATGAATCACACAAGACTTTAGCTAAAGAACAAATACAGTACGTGACTGTAAAATCTGTAAAATATCCCCCTGTGAAGGCCCACAAACATAATAGGAAATCCGTGTGAACGCCGAAATGTTGATGAATTTAATTTTTTCCCTTAAATTCAAAGACGCGAGTGTCTGAGTTCTTCTCTAAAATCTGTACTTGTTTTATCGCAATGATGTTAATTTCTGAGCTTTAATGATTAGGTGTACAGCGTCAATTAATGAGTATGTTATTTAAGCATGAAGAGCAAAAATTCTGCAGTACTTTTAGCGGTCTAACCCAAAAGCTTGACCCATAATTGGATTGTGCATAAATTACCCTAAATTGAAGTATGCTTTATACTGTTACTATGTGTGCATTTATTAAAAAATAGGAACATAAAAAAAATTATGCAATGTATGTTTTCACATTCGAAACATTAACCATGTAAAATAATGCAAACTCATTACAAAAGACTATTGCCAATTGAAGGCACAGTGTAGCTGAAAACAGAATACAAGCACACTGAAGTGAAGATCTCATGCACAGGACACTTATGTAACATTAGCAAAACAAATGGTCTGGCTTTCTCTCACAGGACTACTTTTTTCTAACTTAATGACCCTATTTGACAGTTTGCCCTCAGTTAGTCTTGGTAAATTTAAACCTTCTTTATCCCTAGAGGGTTACTTAAATAAGTATTCAGCTTTTTATGCAGTGTATTTATGCATGATTTTGCTTTCTGGGTACACGCAGCAGGAACTTTTTTAAGCAGATACCCATTTGGCTCTAGTTGTAAGCAATTTAAAGTTACTAATCTTTTTTTCAGCTAGACATTTGCCTAATAAAAAAGGAAACTAAATATGTAAAGCCTAGACACTGTGTGTTGTACATTTCTTCCCAATTGCATTGAGAGATACTGTACATTGGTAAAGATAAATATACTGTATTATTTGAAATCAGAAGTAATATTTTTTTCAATTTATAATATATTTTTTATGCAAAAAAAAAGCATGCTTTCAGAAATTCTATTTCACATAATCAACGTTTAAAAGTACATCCATTATTTTATATTATCTTGGATTAATACACATACGTATATTTGTTTTAGATAATACTGTATCTTCAGCTACATAATGGAACAAAGAATGTTTTTTATTTAAATATTCCAACTTTACTTGATCTCATAATAATATTTATATTCAGTGCGAAACCTATAGTATCGAGAGATGGGTGACATTTTCACAGAAATTAAAATTCACTGTATTTACAAGTTGCTTCCAGCTTATTGCTTATTTTTTTCGATGGATTCAGATTTTTAAAATCCGAAACCACATTTTTATATGAAATTCGTTTATGAATGTTGCAACATTCTGTTCTAGACCATGGAATATGGGTTTGTAGGGAAAACGCTTTTAGAAGAGTCCCAAGTACTACAGTACATACATATTCCCTAAAACCACTATCCAAACAACATATCAAGAGAGACCGTGCTCAAAAATGAGATATGCTAATGGAATATGCAAAGTCTATTTAAATGACACAAACATGATATCTGCTAAAATATTTCCATAATTTCTACTGTATGCTGAAAAGCCAAGTTCTACAGCTCCTTGTGAGGAATGGGGTTCTGGCTGGCTCAACAGGATCAAACTCACAACCTCTGCTACTCAGGGTAAGAGAGAAGAGAGAGAAGAGAGGGATGAGAGAGAAGAGAGAGAAGAGAGAGAAGAGAGAGAAGAGAGAGAAGAGAGAGGAGATAGTGAAGAGAGAGGAGAGAGTGAAGAGAGAGAAGAGAGAGGAGAGAGTGAAGAGAGAGGAGAGAGAGGAGAGAGAGAAGAGAGAGAAGAGAGAGGAGAGAGAGGAGAGAGAGGAGAGAGAGGAGAGAGAGGAGAGAGAGAGGAGAGAGAGAGGAGAGAGAGGAGAGAGAGGAGAGAGAGGAGAGAGAGGAGAGAGAGGAGAGAGAGATGAGAGAGAGAGGAGAGAGAGGAGAGAGAGAGGAGAGAGAGAGGAAGAGAGAGAGGAGAGAGAAGAGAGAGAGAAGGAGTGGCTCAGTGAGTAAAGACACTGGGGGTCATGCACTAAGCTCCGATAAGTCGTTTTTAGAATGCAAAGTGCTCTTAGAACGTGATGTTGCGCTGAACATGATTCACTAAGCCACACAAACAGGCACTTTGCGTTCTAAAAGTGACTTTTTTCTGGAAATTTTTCTAAGTCCAACTTTACTTGTTCGTTACCCTGTTTGCGTGAAATTCTGCCCTTAAGCGGGATGCACTAAGCTACGCAACCTTAGCGTACGCGAAAGTTGCGTTCAAGAAAACACGTCAACTCAAGGTAGCCGCAAAAAAAGCTGGACTTAGAAAAATTTCTTGCTTTACATTTTTGCATGTGCAAAACCCATACAACAGGCCGGCGGGTGTCCCCGGCTGACCCCTGGGGGGTCCCCGAGGGAGGCCGGGGGTACCCGCGGCCGTCCCGGGGTCCCCGCGGGAGTCCCGGTGTACCCGCGGGCCTGCCGTTCCAATGTTGTGCCTCCAAAAATAATAAACAATATTTATAACTAAATACACCCCCCTAACACATACAATACAGTAATGGGCAAAATTACTATTATCCACATATGGATAATAATGCATTTGCCCATTTTAAATACATATAAATTACAATAAATACAGTAAATACATATAACACTTACCTTTTCCAGGCACCCACGATAAAGGCCGTCTTCATCCTCATCTTCATCCTGCCCATGTCCCTCCAGTGCTGCAAAACATACTGTACACAAGAAGAAAAATAGCCTCTAACCCCTTAATCACCTTAGCGGTCATTAACCGCTACAGTCATTAAGGGGTTAACCAACCCTCACCCACTAACCCAGGCGGGAGGCCTACAGTAAATACCCTCCCCCACTGCCCATCCTGTGAGGCCTAACCACCCTCACCCACAAACCTGTAACCCAGGCGGGAGGCCTACCCACATACCCTTGGGGCCAATACCCCCTTATCCCACCCCCAGTACCCACAAGAAAACAATACACAGCCCCACAATAAACATCATTATATTTATTCTATACATAACCCACCCCCTGTGCCCCCCCCATAAATACAAGATTTATTATTTTACATACAGGGTTAATAAACCAGGCCCATGGGAGTCCCCGGTGGGCCTGACGGGTCACCTCACAGACCTACAGTAGCCCAGCACCAGGTTTCAAACAGGGTCTGGAGGCCAATGGGTGGTCCCCGCCAGGCGCCTTGGTCCCCTAGGTTGTCTCCGCGGGTCACTGTGGGCCACAATGAGGTCTCCACGGGTAGGCCCGTGGCTGTCTGGGGGGCCCCGGGTATGACCCACAGGTGTCTGAGGGGCTCGGGTTGTTCCCACAGGGGTCTGTGGGCCCACGGGTCATCCCTACGGGTCCGCGGTGCCACAAGGTGGTGCCACCGGTTCTTCCCCGCAGGTATCCCTCATGGACACCTCCAGCCTTCTACCCATGGAAAGCCTGAAGAGACCTCAGGTGGTCTCCAGAGGTCCCCCACAGACCAAAAGGAACCAACCCTGTATGTAAAAAAAATAAACCTGGAGGCGAGAACAAGAGAGAGAGGCGAGAAGGAGCATGCACGACGGGCTCGGAGATGGCAGCATAGTCTGACAGCTCCACTAAACCCCGGTGCAATTTGTACAATAAACACACTATAATACCCACGATTTCACTGCAAAAGCACACGCTCAGACAGCAGAAGTGGTGGAGATGCCAACAACGCGTGCAGTTTCTCAAAAATCAAAGAGGAAATCAATTGATTTGCGCTCTTACTTTTGGAGCTCTGATCCGGCAAAGAGCAGAGAGGAGGCTGCAATGTCGCCAGGTGGGAGCTCAGATACAGACTCCACACAGGATAGAGGGGAGCAGGCAGAAGATGTTGAACTACAGCCTGTGCTAAGGAAGGACATGAAACAATTTCTAATAGATATTAAAGAATTCTTCCGTACTGAGGTGGAGGGGTTGAGAAAAGACCTCCAAAATATCGGGGAACGTACACACGAGTTGGAGCAACGCATGGATGCATCAGTGGAGTGTCACAAATACACGGAGCAGGAAATCATACAAATTAAAAAACGGTTGACTGAACTGGAGGATAAACAAAAAGATGGGGAGAATAGAGACAGGAGAAATTACCTGCGTATAAGAGGCATACCTGAGGAGGTCCTGGATGTGGAGGATTTCGTGGGCAGATGGATGGAATCCCTGCTTCCAGATAAAACACCAGCCGAGCTCCAACTAGATCGCTGCCATCGTGCCCCGCGGTCCAAGCCTCTGCCAAACAATCCCCCGAGAGATGTGGTTCTGCGGATGCATTATTTCAAAATTAAAGAGGAACTCTGTAAAATCACGTGGGCTTCCCCCACTGTTCAGTTTGACGGCATCCGCATGTCAGTGTTTCAAGACATTTCCCCCACCACCCTGAATAAAAGAAGATCCCTCCAGCCTCTGACTAAAACACTGCGGGACAAAGGCATAAAATATCGCTGGATCTTCCCGTTTGGTCTCCTGGTAGTTAGGGAGGGAAGGGCTCACACACTGAGACACATGGATGAAGGAGCTGAGTTCCTGAAGAAATTGGGAGTAAAAGAAACTCTGGATTACCAGGCGGAGAAGCGTCCAGCCCTGGAAATTAACTGGAGGAAAGCGACCAGCGCAGCTGAAAAGAAAAAAGACAAAAACAAAATATGAAGACTGCAAACTGTTACACATGACACCTCCGTATCCCATTAAAGACTTGCTGCACTGTTACAAAGGTTAAAGGAGAGCCCTGCAGGGGGAAGTTACAATGCCTGTGCAGAGGCTCTAACGTTATAAAAGACTAAGATGTTTCTACAGTTAAGATTGTTAACAGTTGATTTGCATCAACCAGTTCATATACAAGCCCTGGACTACAGTTTCCCAGCGCTTATAGCCCTTGTCACGAGGCTGCTCCCGATGAAGGAAGATGGCGCCCAGGTGAGAGGGGATTCAGGAGCTGGGGACGCCGCGCGAAAAGGAAGAGGATCCAAGGTGGTGGCGCCGAAAACGGCGCGAAAATGTGTCAGCTGCGCTCTGGGAGAGGTGAAGGAGGGAGGAGAGGCGGAGCAACGAGGAGGGAGCAAGGGAGGAGGGCAGAGGGGAGCCAGCCTACCCATAACTCTGCCGGAGGGAAGTGACGTCACACAGGCGACTGGGCGCCGGATGATGACGCGACCGGAAGGACAGAGGCGAAACCGGAAGTGCGGCTCTTTAGGCAGCAGGGAAGCTCGGCGGGGGTATGCGAACTCTGCTGCCGAGAGCCCAGATGAGCTGAGGAGGGAGGGAGAGGAAGGAGGGAGGGAGACAGAACTGGCACACCGCAAAAGGAGGCGGATTTGGTGGGATGGAAGGGGGGGGTGGGTTGGAAGGGGTGGATAGGGGTGTCATGGAAGGAGGGCAGGGATGGGAGGAGGTAAGGGGGTAGATAGAAGATGGGGTAAGGAGAGGTAGCAGTGGGAAGGGTTAGCTCAGTAGGCAAGAGGTTCAGAATTGTGGTAGAGGGATAGATTAAGACTAGGCTAAGGTCTTAACAGACAGATGGGAAAAAAGAACAGTGAGTCACAGTATAGCAATACAGAGGGAGGCTGCAACAGCCAGGGTGGAGGGAAACTTAACGATGCAGCAGGATTAAGACAAATATTTCTCTGCACACTTACACAGGGCAGTATCAGCAGACTTTGAGGCAAGGGAATGGGATGGGGGGTGTTGAACGAAGTTAGATAGTTATTATCAAGAGATAAGTGGGTGTTACACAAAAAGATGAATGTTATAAAGTACAAGTTTTACATTGCGGTTAGGACAATAGAAGCTAGCACCGGAGGTTAGGTGGCGGTCACGCCACCCTGGCAGTAGGCATGTTCCTTGGCCCACAAGGATAGTTACATCAGGGCCAATGGGGGAAGTCCATGGGGAGAAGAGCCTCCAGAAGAGTCGACGCCTTCAGGCCCGATTGGGAGGATGCGGGGAGGAGGTTTGCTGCCCCTGGGCACAAGAGCATGGGTCCAACAGGATCAGTTATTGATCACAGCAGAGATTGTTGCATTTGTTCGGTATGTTGTATGTTGTCTTGTGTCCCTGTCCCCTGTTTGTCCCTGTGAGTGTCCCCCTTCCCGTCTCCCCGAATCCCCGCCTCTACTACGCCCGGGACCGTTATGGCAAGAATAGGTGTGCGGAAAGCCGGCTGCAGTCCCTTGAAGTACTCCTGACAAGACATCAGATTTGGGTAAGCACCTTCGCACACGTAACACTATGGCTGTAACTTGGGTATCACATAATGTTAAAGGCTTGAATAGTCCCCAGAAAAGGAGAATCGCATTCAAAGAATATAAAAGGACAAAAACAGACGTGTTATTTTTACAGGAGACCCACTTTAATGCTAGGAATAACCCTCGGTTTCTGGATGCCAACTTCCGCCAGTTCTATCTAGCATCCGCTCTTAGGAAAAAAAAGGAGTGGCGATACTGTTTCACAATAGTTTCCCATTTAAGGTGGATAAGTTTAAAAGGGACACGGAAGGAAGATACCTTATTTTGACGGGGACAGTACATAACAGTCGCTTGACTCTGGCTTCAGTTTACGCCCCCTGTGAAAATGACACACAGTTCTTTAGGGCGTTTTTTGCACTACTGGATAGGGTGGCGGAGGGGAACCTAGTGATTGCAGGAGACTTTAATAAAAGATTAGACCCGACGTTAGATAGAGCACAACAGAGGACCAAGGACAGAACTGCAGGGGTGACAGCACTTCGACAGGGTCTCAGGGACAAACAGTTAGTCGACATTTGGAGGGAGCAGCACCCTAGTGACAGAGGCTTCACATTCTACTCGCACCCTCATGACAGTTACAGCAGAATCGATTACTTCTTCATATCAAATAGACTGGTTCCGCAGATCTCCTACTCAGGAATCCATGATATTTCATGGTCAGATCATGCACCGATTGAGCTGAGGTGCTCTCAAATTAAATTGGCCAGCCCAGGAGCAAACTGGAAACTAAATGAATCTTTAATTAAGATCCCCGAAGTAGCACAAAACATAAAGGACGAGATTTCGCAATTCTTTAAGACAAACAAAGGCAGTGTGGAGTCCCATGTCACCTTGTGGGAGGCTCACAAATCCACAATGAGAGGGGTCTGATTAATATAGCATCAGGAAGGAAAAAAGCTATGGAAGCCAAAATGACTCGGCTGCGAGAGAAGCTCCATGAACTCTCTATACTGCATAATCGAACGGGTAGAGAGGAGACATTAAAGGAGTTGAAGGATGTAAGAATTGAACTTAACCTACTCCTTACTTCCCAGGCTGAGAAGTCACTGAGTTGGACAAAGAGGAAATTTTTCGAAAAATCGAACAAGCCAGATACCATGCTAGCTAGGAAAATTCGCAACAAATCACAAAACTACACCATCCACTCAATTAAAACTAGAACGGGAGACTTGACTTCTAATCCCAAACACATAGTTGAGGAGTTTAGAGCATATTATGAAAGATTATACGACGGGCAGAAGATGAGGCATAACGATAAAACGAGGAAAGCTTTGGAAAAATTCTTAGCGGACTCGGGTTTGCCGAAAATAACAAGGTTGGAGCGAGAGTTTCTAGGAAAGGAGTTCACAGCGGAGGAACTGCTAGAAGTAGTTACAAACCTTAAACCTGCAAAAGCTCCGGGCCCAGACGGTTTTTCGAATCTATATTATAAAAAATATTTAGGGATTCTGTCCCCGCATTTACTACGGATGTTTAATCATATCCTTGCAGGGGGGTCCTTTTCAGACATGATGCTGCAGGCGTCCATCTCGGTGATTCATAAACAGGGCAAAGATCCCACCAATTGTCCAAGCTACAGGCCAATCTCATTAATTAACTCAGATATTAAAATTTATTCCAAATTAATGGCCAATAGCTTGAGTTCAATTCTTCCTAGGCTGATTCACCCGGATCAAGTTGGTTTTATCACAGGTAGGCAAGCGGCCGATAACACCAGAAGAATAGTAGATACCATTGACTATATTAATGCCAATAAAATCCCGGGCATCATATTAAGCCTTGATGCTGAGAAAGCCTTTGATAGAATTGACTGGCCCTACCTGGATGCCACGCTTGCAGCGTTTGGAATGGGGTACATGGTATCTTGGGCAATCAAAGCGCTATACACAAACCCGACAGCGCGGGTAATCCATCAGGGGTTCCCATCAGGCACACTGAAAATTAAAAGTGGCACGAGACATTGTTGCCCACTCTCGCCCTTGTTGTTCGCCCTATGCATGGAACCACTTGCAGTTCACATTCGGAGTAATAAAGATATCACAGGAATCCAAATCCACTCTCAGGAGTACAAGACCGCATTATATGCGGATGATGTTATATTGACACTCTCTAGGCCCCTGGTCTCTCTACCCAACTTCTTTGACCTCCTGGAAAAGTTTAATACGATCTCAGGGTTTAAAATCAACCAAACAAAATCGGAAGCGCTAAACCTAAACCTCCCAAAAGACACAGAAAAACTAATAGAGATTAACTTCAATTTGAATTGGCAACCCAAAACGATCAAATACCTAGGAGTTAATCTCCCAAAGGAGGTTAAGTTGTTATATAAGGCAAACTATCCTAAACTCTTGCAATCTTTGAGAAAGGAGCTGAAGGAATGGGCGACGTATGGTATCTCCTGGATTGGAAGAATTTATAGCGTAAAGATGAACCTTCTCCCCAGACTATTATATCTTTTTCAGACACTCCCCATACCTTTAGAAAGGGCAGACTTCAAGAACATGCAGGCCCAGATTTTTACGTTTATCTGGAAAAATAAAAAAGCTAGGATTCCAGCAAAAACATTAGTGAGGCCCAAAACCGCAGGCGGACTGGCGGTGCCTTGCTTGTTCTCATACTACAGAGCGGCACAATTAACCCAAATTATTTACTGGCACACGGACCCGAAACTACGTAGGTGGGTGGAGCTGGAGAGGGATATCTGTGCCCCACTAGAAATTCAGAATTTGATTTGGTACCCAAAACCTAGATTAAAGCAAATTTCGAGACCGCTGTCCTCAATGATCAACTCATTTGCAGTCTGGGAAGCCACCAAATTTAAATGCACCCTGACCACAAGGAGCTCACTGATGACCCCATTATTTGGAAACCCGGACTTTGCTCCAGGGATGGACGAGGGACACTTTTTACTCTGGAAACAGAGTGGGTACGGGAGGCTGAGGGATCTGGAGGGCAGAATCACTATTCAGACATTTACACAGATTCAGTCAGATAAGGGCATTCCTAACACAGAATTCTTCAGATACCTCCAGATCCAGGCATTTTATACCAAACACACTAACCGTCCTAAAGTGACTAATTTTTAAATGCTCTGTGCACGTGGGCACGCATCATGGGGACTTATCTCTAGATTGTATAAGGAAGTGATCGATCCGGGAAAGGGCAGCAGACAGAGACTTGACTACATGACACAATGGGAGAGGGATCTGGGAGATACATTAGAGGACGAGGACTGGTTAGACATTTTTGAAGCGGCTGCAAGAACCTCGATATGCACGACATTGAAGAAGAACTCATATAAAGTTCTAATGAGGTGGTACCTCACCCCAGTTAGGCTATCTAAATTTGTACCAGATTACTCCCCCTTGTGCCCTAGACAATGTGGAGAGCCTGGGGACTTGTTGCACATGCTGTGGTCTTGCCCTCGATTGCGCCCGATCTGGGAGCAAATACAGGATTGGCTGAAGATGATTTTGGGCCTCGTAATTCCTCTGGATCCCTGGTTATTTCTATTAAATAAACCACTGGAGGGCCTGTCGAGAGCAGGAAATAAACAAGTCGCCCATTTTGCGACAGCAATGAGGTGCGACACCGCGGCATTGTGGAAACAAACCACGACTCCATCGATAGATAAGATTCGGAACAGAATTTGGTTCATCTGCCAGATGGAGAAATTGACAAGTTTGGTCAATGACACTGGCTCAAATTTTCTAAAAGTCTGGTTTCCGTGGCTGGCGCAAACCGACATTACGGGGGTGAGCAATGCCACCATTTGGCTGTGATAGCGCGAGGTGAGTTCTCCTTCAACGCATGGCAGTAGTCGCACCAAAAGGACGGACATGACTGTTAGGGACAATTGCAGCATCAGCCTAAGTGGTTAGCTGGGAAGTAAGAGGTGTTAGTGAGGTCTGGAAAAACGGCAGCTCACGGCAGAACCGGTGGCGGTGGCAGTGGGGGTCCCCCCCTTCCCCATCCCCCCCCGTCCCCATCCCCCCCCATCCCCCCCTTTCCCCATCCCCCCTCCCCTGGTGTGTGTCCCCCCCTACCCTGGTGTGTCCCCCCCTCCCCTGAGTCTTTGTGTAAGTGTGTTTATGTGTGAATAGAAGTGGTAGTAAACACAGCAAAGAAGTTGACACATGTCTATGCTTTATAACTGCTGTATCTGAAAACTGAATAAAACATAAAGTTGAAAAAAAAAAAAAAACCTGACCTATAAATTAAATACATCAATTCCCCCCCCCCCCCCCCCAACATATACAGTACAATAATGTGCAAAATAAGCAAAATAACTATTATCCAGATATGGATAATAGATTATTTGCCTATTATGAAACACATAAAACATGCATAAATAAAAACATGAATTCTTAATCTTAAAATCACCACATTGCATGTTACAATTAATCCAGCAGCACTTGTAAAAATAAACCAACAAACCAGCAGCTACACAAATGTATATGAAATGTCACACAATTGCATTGAGTGTGTACATGATGCAATTAATATGTGCATCATGTAACACTATGTAAAATATATGTAAAAATAAAATACACTATGAACAATGTCCCCTAACCACCAATGCCATCATGAAAATCAAATAGAAACTAAGCAACATAAATACATTTACCATCAATGAATTAATTAATTTCCTAAACTAATTACAATACAATACAAATCAATTATACAATTCCCTATTCAATTCCTAAAGCCAAACCATTGCCAAAATAATTCTGATTGAAAGTAACCACCATCATTCCAATCTAACTACCAGAAATAAGCCATTAAAAAAAACCTGTAACTAAATACAAATTACATTATTCACACCAATGTATAAATAAAGCTGCTAAATACATTAGACATACATGAAAAGAACATAAACATTAGCAAAACAATCAATTATTATCCCTTTTTGTCTTTACATATAGATAGATATACATAACATACAATGCAATAATAGAGCATAAAAACAATGCATTTACATCCAAAAATCACATAGAATACACCCATTCAGTGTCTGTGAATGTATGTATATCCATAGGGACATAGATCAATTCAGGGGCATTACATGGGAATGAAAAAATAAAAGACATGAATAAAACATCACAAAAACCTGTAAAAGTAAAAATAGTACACTTTTCATTGTTTACTTACCATTAGATGCCCACTCCCCGAAATCCAGGCGACCCGGAAGCACTGGAACCAATCCAACGGTAACCATAACATAATAAACCCTTACAATACACAACGGTGTCTTCTTTCTTCTATTTGTAATCCTTTACGTCAGACTTGGAGTCTTTTCTTCTTTGGGGTCTTCTCCGTCTTCTTCCATCTTCTTACGCCACGCCCTTCTTTTCTTCTTAGGAGGGGAGGGTTTCCTCCTCAGCGTCTGGCTTCAAAATGAGACGACATAGGCTTTTATAGGCCTATGACGTCACATTTTGGTCAAATGTTTCCCACGGCCCTGATTGGGAAAAGCATGTGATTTGGAAAAAAATAAATAAATTATGACGTCATTTAAAGGCAATGACGCCAGCCAATCAGAATGGCTGAGCTTCAATTGCCTATAAGATGACGTCATCAAAACAAAGATGGCCGGCGACACATGGTACGGTAGCCAATCAGAGAGTGGGAACTCCATCCCAACTCTGATTGGCTGAAGCAAAGCCTCTAAACAAAAGAGATACCGGCGCCTAATGAGTCCAAAAATAATGGAATCCTGGATATCCAGTAGAAATAGTTCCAGTTCCAAGGAAATCAACAGTCTCTGTATCTTGGGGTATTCAGATATGACTTGATGCAGTGGAAGTAGAACATGCAATGAAAAAAGAAATATTCAGTGCAACACAGTTAAACAATTTATACAGACATAATTGCAACTGGCTGACATAAACAGACAAAACAAACAGACACAACTAGACAAACAACACTTAAGCAAAACTAATGATTAAAGTTATTTATTAAACTAGATGACAAATGGCTAACAGACCGCTCCGGTGGGTTAAAACCTAGATAACACTCACAGGACGGCTGCTGGTAATTCGCATAGTACCAATGGGGGCTGGTGACCGCGTGTGGGGGATCCGCTGGGTGCCTCAGACGCCTTGTATTCCTTCTGCGTCTCTCTACTGGCAAAATCCAGAAGTGACGCCGTCCTAGTGGCGGACCGGAAATGACGTTGCTGGATGTGACGTCAGAACCTGGCAATCTCCAGTGGAAGATACAGGGTTTCCCATCAAGGGAATCTTTATATATTGTCTACATTGGGACTATAAGTATCCTTTTTAGCTCACAGTATTTTTGCGCTTGTTCTTTCCTCCCTCTCTATTATTAAAATGTACATGAATGCAGCTTCATTACCATAGCGGATAGCCGCTACGGTAAGGAATTATTGTTTATTGTTATGTGTGTTTTGACAGTAGTGTAGATGTGTAGGGGGTCTCCAGAGCTGAACCGCATTGGTTTCAGTCCCGGGGTCCCCCTACTTCAGGAGATACAGGCCCCGTTATGGGGTGCCGGTATCCCCTGCAGAATGTAAATATCCCGGTCACGTGACGCGGGAGCTTGAAAGTGCAGGGGATACCGGCACACCATAATGGGGCCTGTATCTCCTGAAGTAGGGGTCCACGGACCTGAAACCAATGCAGTTCAGTTCAGGAGACCCCCTGCTCATGTACACTATTTTAAAATGTATTTATTTAGTGTACGATCGCCTATAACAGCCTTGCATGGAGATACAGAATCTCCATGCAAATGTTACAAGCGGCTTTTTTTCTATCAGCTAGCGTACGTGAAGGTTAAGAACGCTAGCAGGGGGGAAAAAAGCAACACGTACGCTGTGGCTGTTTTGAGCCGTACGTTAAAAAATGGGCTCAAGGCCATAGTGAATCGCGTCTCCGGACTCACTTTATAACGGACGTGCTTTTTTCTTTCATCCGTACGCAAAAGCATTGAGCTTAGTGCATAGCCCCCCTGGACTGGCACTGAGTTTGAAGCAGGGGAACCTGGTTCAATTCCTGGTGTTGGCTCCTTGTGACCTTGGGCAAGATACTTTATCTCCCTGTGCCTCAGACACCAAAAAATAGATTGTAAGCTCCATGGGGCAGGGACCTGTGTCTGCAAAATGTCTCTGTAAAGCGCTATGTAAAACTAACAGCGCTATACAAGAACATGCTATTATTATTAGAGAGAAGAAGAAGAAAAAAAAATATGTGAGAATGAATATCAATCCGGTATGGGGTGCCAGTATCTCCCTTCATTGCTAGCCGCTAAGCTAATGAAGGGGTTAAAGTAGAGTACCTATCTTTGGGGGGGTAGAGTGGCTGGTTGAAGGGTGTAGTTGCCACCGGGTGGGTGATTAGGCCAACTGGGAAGGTTGCCGGAGGAGTTAACCCCTTCATTACCTTAGCAGGCTAACAAAGGGTTAATAAAGGGGTTAACCCCTCTCGCTACCCACCACGGGGCAACTACCCCCTTCACCAACCCCCTCTTACCTCAATACACATTCAAATACAATACAAATACCAATACTAGCCAATACACCCATTGAGTGCCAGTGTGGTTACCTATGCACTCAATGGGAGCAAAGATATGCCCAATAGCAATAAATGGGCACCCTACTACCTTCTCCCTCTACCAACAACAACCCCCAACACATACAGTATAGTAATGGGCAAACCCCCTATTATCCAGATCTGGATATTAGCACATTTGCCCATTCAAAATAAAACATTACCCAGCCATCATAAAGTAAATTTAAGTTGTACTTACCCGTGCTAGGATGGAGGCTATCCTCGTCCTCATCATTCTCCTCTTGCTCCGTGAGGTAGCAACATTAAAATAAAAAACGAACGACTGCCCACTAATCCCTTAATTACCTTAGCAGTTATTATCTGGGGTGTGACAGCTTCCTTTTTTTTTTTAATTAGGTAAATACAACCTCAGATGAACCACAACACATGACATATTACAGGTATCCCTGTATACCTTTCCTTTCTAAAAAAGATGTCCAACCTTTTTTTGAACAAATTTATTGTATGTGTCATCACAGTCTCCATGGGTAATGAGTTCCACATTTTAACTGCCCTTGCTGTAAAGAATCCTTTCCTTTGTTGCTGGTGAAATCTCCTTTCCTCCAACTTAAAGGGATGCCCCTAATTCCTTTGTACTGCCCTTGGGATGAATAGTTCATTTGAAAGCTCCTTGTATTGTCCCCAAATATATTTGTATATAGTTATCATATACCCTCTTAGACGCCTCTTTTCTAATGTAAATAAATCTAACTTAGCTAGACTCTCCTGAAAAGTTAGATTTCCCATCCCCTTTATTGATTTGGTGGGTCTTCTCTGCACTCTCTCTAGTTTCAGAATGTCTTTCCTAAGAAGTGGTACCCAAAATTAGACTCCAAATTTAAGGTGTGGTCTTACTAATGCTTTGTAAAGGGGCATAATTATGTTTACTTACCTTCCATCCATTGCCTGTTTAATGCAAGATAGGATCTTGTTTGCCTTTAATGCTACTGCATGACATTAGGGCACTATTGCTGAGCCTGCTGTCTACAAGCACTCCTAAATCCTTCTCCATCAAGGATTCCCCCAATTTATCCCCATTTAATTTGTAAGTCACCTGTTTATTCTTGCATCCCAAATGCATAACCTTACATTTATCTGTATTAAATGTCATCTGCCATTTACCTCTCCACGTTTCCAGTCTCTCCAAGTCCTTCTGGAGAGAAATTACATCCTGCTCTGATTCCTCTACCTTACACAATTTAGTATCATCAGCAAAGATGGAGATTTTGCTCTCGATGCCAAGCACAAGGTCATTAATAAACAAGTTAAAAAGCAGGGGTCCCAGTACCGATCCCTGAGGTACTCCACTCACGACTTTAGCCCAACCTGAAAAAGTTCCATTTATGACAACCCTCTGTTGTCTACCCTTCAACCAGTTTTCAATCCAGGTGCAAACATTATTACTGAGTCCAATTTGCTATATTTTGTACACCAAACTCGTGTGGAACCATATCAAAAGCCTTTGCAAAATCTAAGTAGACCACATCAACTGCATTGCCCTTGTCTAAATTCCTACTTACCTCCTCAAATAAACAAATAAGGTTAGTTTGGCATGATCTATCCTTCATAAATCCATGCTGACTATTACTAATGATTTTGTTTTCCATTAGGTATTTCTGAATATTATCCCGTATTAAACCTTCAAGTAGTTTCCCTACTATTGAAGTCAAGCTTACAGGTCTGTAATTCCCCGGTTGTGATCTAGCTCCCTTTTTAAATATAGGCACCACATCTGCTTTACGCCAATCTTGTGGTACTGAGCCTGTGGAAATTCAGTCCTTGAATATTAAATGTAATGGTTTGGCTATTACTGAACTTAACTCCTTGAGAACTCTTGGATGTATGCCATCAGGGCCAGGTGCCTTATTTACTTAAATTTTTTCAAGCCGCTTATGAACTTCTTCTTCAGTTAACCAATTGTTCATTAATATGGAGTTGTGGCTTCCTCCTGCAGCACTACTATTGAAATTAATTATTCCCTGGTAAACACAGGCAAAGAATTTGTTGAATACCTCTGCTTTTTCCTTATCTCCAATAATCTGCCTGACCATCTCACACTGAAAGGGTCCTATATTTTTTTTTCTCATTTTTTTTGTTGTTAAAGTACTTACAGAACTTTTTAGGGTTGATCTTACTTTCTATTGGAATCCTTTTTTCATTATCCATTTTTGCTAATTTGATTGCCCTTTTTAAATTTTTGTTACATTCCTTATAATTCTGATACGAGGTCTCCGTCCCTTCTGACTTAAAGAATCTAAAAGCCTTCCTCTTCTTGTCCATTTCCTCCCCTACCTGTTTATTTAGCCACATTGGTTTTGACTTATTTCTTTCAAAACCAATGTGGCTAAATAAACAGGTAGGGGAGGAAATGGACAAGAAGAGGAAGGCAGAAGAGGTAGCTAGCAAGTTGTACATGGTCAGGGCAGGTTATTCATTACAGGCAGACAGAGAGAGTGTCACGGGAGACCAGGTTTATCAACACCTTTTTATACTGGGATCATTGATTGAGCAAAGCAAGGAGGTAAAATAAATTGTAATTTATTTCAGGAAAAGACAAACACACAATGTAACACAATTTTCAGGGTTAACACACTTTCTGGGAACAGGGCTAAAGAATAAATCTATCCTTTAAATGAAATTCACAAAAATTACCTCTGTAGAAGCCCTTTCCAATGACCGGTAGGTACTCACAAAAGTCCTGGAACTGCTTTCGGCATGCAATGCCAGACGTTACCGCTACGTTCTTCAGAAGTGGGACTTAGAAGAATTCTTGAGTCAAAATCTTTGAAGCCGGCTTGTGTCTATTCAATACAGAGCATCTTTGAATTTGCCGCAGTTGGTTTGGCGCTTGGATTCTCCCCTCCTCATTTTCTGCAAGGATGCTTATGGGTTTCAGTGTCCCATTCACAAACCTCTACAGCCTATCAGAGTGTGGGAATTCTCCTGCCAGCCAATCACTGATTTGCCGGTTTTGTAAACCCAGGTGGGTACCTTTTTTCATTTTGCAAAGGGGCATGCACCAACTTGGCACCTCTGCCTCTGCATACTGAGCCAACCAGGTGTCCAAGCTCCACAGAGTCTGGGATCTGGCAAATGGTGGCCGGATAGTCCTGTGTTAGTCAAGGATGCGGGTACTCAAGCAGAACTGTATTACCCCTCCTGTTCTAACACCTGGGCATCCCTGAGGCTTTCCAGTCAGGACTCCGCACAGACCCATAGGCACCAAGCTTGGTACACTACCGACACACTTAATCCGAGCAGGGCTAGTTCCGCAAGCCGGGGGATGCCCCGGCTTGCTAGCCCCACTCCCTCGGCGTGCCGCGCGTCACCGATGCGCGGTCACGCGTCATCGGGTGCCAGCGCCCCCTGCACGCGCGTCCAGGGCTCCCCGAGGGAGCCCTGGTGTCCCGCGATGTGGGGGACGGCGGCAGGGGGTTCCGGGGGACACGGCGGACCCGGCAGCGGGAGGGAGAGCGCCCCAATCAGAGGGCGCTCTTCCGCTGCTTCGGCACGTGCCCGGCACCCTCCGGCGCGCGCCAGGTTACTGCTGCGGCCGAGAACGGGCAAATGCTCGAATAAACTCGGCCGCAGCAGTATCCATCTGGTCCCTCGGAATCAATGACTTGAAAATCCCACAGTTCATTTACAGGTTATCAGTACATATACCTATTAAATATACAGTAACTCTTCAATAAAATATACTGTGTCCTGTCTTGTGTGTGATAAAGATGTATAAGTCCCTATTCTGGTGTCAGGGATGGAGTGAGAGTATATATTGCCTTCCCTCACCAGCCTCATTCTTGGCACTTTAGAAATAACTTTTAAAACTTTTTACACACAAGAAATCACTCTCAGCTTTATCACATAGCTGGAGCACCCCCTGAACCCCTATACCAGGTTCAGGATACCTGGGCATGTATCTGGGCACCTCTTCATATACTAGGGACCCCTCTTTATACTAGGGACCCTTCGTATGATTGCAGGTATACATTAACCCCTTCATGCCCGTTTACCTTGTCTGGAAGATGCTGCAGCAGGAATCCTGCTGGTGAGTCATAAGAACGTTTTAAGAGTCAGAGTTTGCCTGGAGCAATGTGCTTGGCTGTATCCGAGAATCTCACTTGATTCCCGGATCCAACTCCTGGGGAACCCAGATACATAGACACATTCTGTAAAGACTTTCTCCAGCAAACCCACCCTGAAACTTACAGCCTAGAAATCTTCCGGTTCCAGCCCCCCAGGTAAGGCAAAACACAAATAAATCTTTAATGTCGCATAATTTGCACACAGTCACAGTAATGCATTTCAGACATCTGGGTCCAACAGCTGACACTCTAGGACCTCAGCACATGGATCAGGGGTAACCAAGTGGGCTGAAACTTTATTAGTGAGCCTGGTTAACCCCTTCACTGTCACAGAGGGCATGACAGAAAGGGAGGGATATTGCATATACATTATGTAAACGGACAGTTTACATCCCAAAATAAAAAAAAAATCACTGTCCAGGAGTGACTCCAGTATACTAGTGTTTTCTGTACTACAATAACAAATGTTGTACACTAATACTAAAATGAGTGAGGAACAGAGAAACAGAAGGACATTGTTTAGCATACATACTGTATATGATATAAGCTAACAGTTTAGTCACTATACCAAAAAATAAAATAGCACCTTTGCAGTACACTGTTTGTTGTACAACAACGTTATGTACAGTGTGTACTCGTACTGTAAGAGATGTATGTGATTAAAATAATAAAACTATTGCACTTCTCATGCTGAAGTTGCGAATGCTATGTGTGATGGTAGGGGGTAACCAGGCTCTCAAGTAAAGGTAAATCCCATTTTGGTTACTCCTGATCCGTGTATAAGGGTCCAAGAGAGTTAGCTCTTGGGCCCAGTAACAATGTACCATTCTGTTATACTATATGTAATTAAAGTATTTTTTTGTGTTTTTCCCTTTCCGGGCATGCCAGCAAGTAGGGATTGCTAGGGTATGAGTTTCAACGTTTTTTTTGCGGATGAACCTTGACAGAATGTAGGAGAAGGAATCCCCAGCTGGGGAAAAGTGCCAAGCACTGCTGTAGTTGAAATGCCAAATGAAAAGCTGATGCACCACCATAGATGTGAAAAAATCTATGGTGGTTTCGTCATGATGTGTTTCATTTTTTCATGATTTTCTCTGTGTATTGGCATTTTTTGCTTAGAGCAAGGTAGTTCACATTTGTATTGTCTGTATTGTTTTGTATGTTTAAAGTTATTCTAGTTGACTCCGGCATTATCTGGGACAGTTAGGGGCTTTGGTCATCTACTCCATGCTAACACTGACAGTGCCTCGTGACCTACTGTAGTATCGCGAGAACATGGCCATGTGACGTATGGGGGTGGGCGTTCAGTTCACTGCTGCCATATATGCCGGCGTCTTTATGGAGGCTATTACTCTTTGACAAAGTACCCGACAGGTATGAAACGCGTCAGAGTGTGCCTCCGCGAGGTGTCCGCTATTTTTTGTACATGTCCAGCTACTAATAAATAACCATTTTTAGTGACCCAGCTGCATCAGCTTTTCATTTGGCATTTCCACTACAGCAGCGCTTGGCGCTTTTCCCCAGCTGGGGATTTCTTCTCCTGCATCATCTATTTGAGCCGGTGCATGCCTATCCAGATTGCTTCAATCAAGTGAGTACTGAAGCTTCATTACTTTATTGTCTTACTCTGCGATCTAGCTCCAGGACATTGCTTTTCCAATAAGTTGGGGGTCGGGTTGATCCACACGGGCGGCCCTGACTCACCCCATTTATATTATTGGTTTATGCCTGTACTAGGAGCACCCCTAGGATCTACCTCTGGATGGACATTGTGGATTTGAAATTATTACACTTCATTGTATCCTTTATGTGCTTTCCATGCCATTATTTTTCCACCTTCTAGAGCTCTACATTGGGAGATTTATTTCTCCTGTCTGTCTACAATATTATTAGTAGAAGCTCATTTGTTGTGATTTTTGGGCTGATTTATTGGTTCTCACTGCTGGGTCACGTGAAGTTTTTTGATTATTGATTTTTATGCAATTTTTATCAAGATCCTTTTCATACGTTCTGGACATACAATATAGATCATTGTCATAAGTATTTTCTTTATTGTACTCATAGATGGAAGATACAGATGAGATTACACAACATGATACAGATCACTCTTCAGGTGCTGATACTTATGTCTCTACAGTACATGCTTTGACAACAGTGTCAGTGCTAGAAAAGCTATCCATGTGTTTGAAGACACTCAGGGTGTTCCCCTTACAGAACAGAGTGATTTACCTTTATACTTCTCTAGATTGGAGAAAGTTTTAAGTCAAGACATTCGCATATGGTGGGACATAACGACGTTAGAAAATTATGTATGAGTGAAACGTATACCGAGGGTCTTAAGGATCAAGAAGATGCCTTCCTTTGGTTTTCCTAATAAAATCTTTGAGGATTAGTGGATGAAGATTCTAGATAATTGTTCATACAAATTAATGGAATTGATTATTACCTCCAAGATTGAGGAAAAAACATCCTTGGAAGTAAATGCAAAAGATCTCCAAAAAGAATTAGATAAGTTTAATATGACACAAGGCTTCATGATATATGCTAAAAAGCTATTGGAATATATTGATTCTATTGAAGATAAGATTATGAAGCAGAAGCAAAAGAAATTTGAGAGAGACAAAATAGATTATCTGAAACATCAAATTTATATTTGGCAGAAACCTAGCCGCCCATAAAGACAAATGGGCAATAAATATTCAAGAAACACTAGGAACTCTACACAACAGCCAGATACTTCAACACCACACAAATCTATCCTGAAAAACAAAAGACAAATTAATAAAGCATCTAGCACATCTGAAGCCTCGGATAGTGATAATCGCTCCACTGCAGTTTCCTTTTTTCCAGATGATCTGAGAGAACAAGATAACTGGAGGGAACGAGGTCCAAGAGAATATACAGGACGTTACTCTAATAAAGATAAGAGTACACCACCCTCCCTTTTTTCAAAAGATTCAAAAAACGGAAAAAGACTAGGCGTCAAAAAAGAAAAGAAAATCAAGCAAACAAAAGGAAAAAATTTCAATAGACAATTTGAATGTCATCAACCTTTCTAGGGTTAAATTGACAGAGAGTGAATTATTTGTCATTAATAAAGGGCTTAATTTTGCCCCTTCAGAAGATTTTATACTATTTGATACTATGATAGATCTTGAAAAATTTGTACGTAAACTTGTTTTGAAAAAATTCTTTAATGAACAAGAAAGTTGATGTACTCCCTGGTAGACCTTTGGAAAATGTATTGCCTATGTCCCCTCTTCTGGGGACTTGGCACCACTGTCTCCATCGGATCATTCCAGTGAACACATACGTTCTTCGTTTAAAGAATTATGTACTGTACAAGATATGCAAGATCTATGGGAAGAATTCAATGTCGATACCAGTACTAATATAACCTCCTTCCTTTCAGGCTCAATAGACTCGGGTTTTAGACCAAAATCCATCTTTTATCCCATACACTGTAAGGGCCCCCACTTTAAGACATTTGAACAGCTTGTAGAGAGAGATTTGCTGCAATTAGCTAAAGGGGTAAAATTTTCGTCTTATGTTTATAGCAACATGACTAGAGACGAAATGATCCAACTAAAAAAGTTAAAAAGTAAGAACAATTGAATTATTAAAAATGCAGACAAGGGCGGAGCTATAGTCATCCAAAATACTGATGACTATAGTAAAGAAGCCCATAGACAATTATCAGATTGTACCTCATATTTAAAACTCCAATCTGATCCTACCAAGACTTTTCTCTCACAATTAAATGGTGTGTTAGACCTAGGGGTCTTATTACAGGTAATTAGTTCAAAAGAAAGAGCATTCCTTTATCGTGCTGAGCCTGTGATCCCGATCTTTCACCATCTCCCAAAGATCCATAAGTCTCTAGTCTGCCCTCCTGGCAGACCAATCATATCGAGCATTGGATCTTTGGGAGATGGATTGTCAAGGTATATAGATCGGTTCTTACAACCCCTGGTCCATCAATTACCATCATTTTTAAGGGACTCATCAGATCTCCTCAATGCTCTTCACGATTTCACTTAGTCACATACTTATACTTGGGTTTCTTTAGACGTCACCTCACTGTACACTATTATTGATCACCAACACGGAATCACAGCTATTCAATATTATTTAGACACGTTTTACACTTCACCGGCACAAAACACTTTTATCATAGAATCGATTTTGTTTTTACTCACACATAATTATTTTATATTTGATAAACATTATTATCTACAACAATGGGGAACCGCGATGGGCACATCTTTCGCTCCCTAATATGCAAACCTTTTTATGGGCTACTGTGAGCGCACACACATTTTCATGACACCAACCCTTACAGACATAATATTAGGTTTTATAGAAGATATATTGATGATTTAATTATTATTTGGGAAGGTGGTGAAGAGTCATTGGGGAGATTTGTTGAGTCACTGAATATTAATCAGGTTAATTTACATTTTACTTATAAAGCACATATGCAGCACATTGAGTATCTGGATGTATTTTTGTTTATAGATATGAACAATTCAATCCAGAGTGACATTTACCGTAAAATGAATTCGAGGAATGCACTGCTTAGAGCTACTAGCAGTCACCCTACCTCGACAATTAAAGGTATTCCAAAAGCCCAATTTTTGAGGATCAGGAGTATTTGTTCAAATGTTGACATGTTTATTGAACAATCTGTGGATTTGGCTCACAGGTTTAGACAAAGAGGATATAAATGTGATGACATTCAAAAAGCCTTTGACAATGCTTTTAATACACCCAGAGCTGATCTACTTAAGAATGTGTCCAAAAAATGTATGACAAAATCAAGTGATAGGTATACTGATAATCCATTATTTATCACTCAATACAGTCGTCATTCGAATTACATTAAATCAATTATTCTAAAACATTGGCACATTTTAGAACTAGACCAGGCCTTAAAACCTTTTGTTAGCAAACTGCCTAAATTTACTTTCAAGAGAGCCAATACTCTTTCTACTTATTTATCACCAAGCTTATACATTGCTCCAAAACAAGAAACTAAAGGCTTTGGTCCACCAAAAGGTTTTTATAAATGTGGCTTTTGTAGCATATGTAAATATGCAAAACCAATTAAATCCATGTTGTCCAGAGTGGCAGGAGATAGATACACAGTTAAGAATTTTTTACTGTGGATGTGGAAAAAATTATGTTGGTCGCACCATCCGACCACTAAAACTGAGAATCATGGAACATTTAAGATCTATAAAGAAGAAAGATCAAAACTTACCTGTTTCACGACACTTTTCTACTTGTCCAATGGGGAGCATTGACCATTTTCAATTTAGTGGTCTAGAAAATATCCCATTATCAACAAGGAGGGGTAATAGACAGAACATCTTAAATAACCGTGAGATGTTCTGGATATTTACCCTTAACACTCTTACCCCTGTTGGGATGAATACTGAATGGGAACTTAAACATTTTTTGACCGACTGAGCTGTTCTATATTATCTTACTGTATATGAATCACAACGTACTATTTCCTTAAATATGTAAACATTTAGAAGTTTTTCTAACTTTAAAACAGATCTTTTTCTTATGTCTTTCTTCATTTTTTCATTTTTGGATGTTCTTTCCTCATACTAATATCGCTATGTACAAGAATAATACTATATTGTATGATTTAGATTTTTCTTCTTTTTTCTACTTTTCAGTTAAAACTACATTATATGAATTAGATTTTTCTTTTTGTAGTTTCCCCTCCACTCTTGTGTAGCATAATACAGTTATATATAGATTTAAGCACTTATATCACTACATATTTTTAATCTCTTTTATTATATATGTATACACATTTTTTATTTTTTATTATTTTTTCACTATTTCTTTTAATCTTGGAGTACCCCACTGGGAGTCAAACTTCTACTTGCATATGCCACAGGACGAAGCCCAGTGGGGTACTTCTGGTGTAGCACAGCTCCCAATCCGTTGAGGCTGGCATCCACGTGCAGAATGTAAGGCTTCTCCGGGTCAGCATATGCTAGAACGGGAGCCTCTGTTAAACTATTCTTCAGCCTCTTAAATGCTTCTTCACAAGCGGGCGTCCACCGATCCCCGAAGGGGGTCCTTGGGGGGGTCCTCTTCTGCTTGGGTTCCTCTGGATAGACCTTCAGCAGATCGTTCAGCACAGCTGCCTTCTTGGAGTATCCGTCCACGAATCGTCTATAATATCCACAGAACCCGAGAAATGACCTCAGCTCCATCACATTCTCGGGTCAGTGGGGCTCATCGGAACCTGGTAATACCCAGATCGAAGGTCCAACACGCTAAACCACTGGCTTCCGGACAGTGCGCTGAGGATCTCCTCTATTCGGGGTAGCGTGTATTGGTCAGGCACAGTACGTCTGTTCAATGTTCTGTAGTCCACGCACAATCGAACAGACCCATTCTTCTTTCGTACCACCACAATCGGTGAGGCATAGGGACTCCGAGATCCGGTCACTATGCCGGCCATTTCCATCTCATTCAGGACACCCCGCACATCCTCCACATCTCTGGGAGCTAAGCGGCGCGACCTTTCCCTAAATGGCGTGTCATCATTCAGACGAATCGTGTGCTGAGCGCTTCTGCTGCATCCCACGTCCATCTCACTAGTAGAGAACACATCTCGTCTCTCTCTCAACTGAGCACGTAGCTTCTCTTTCCATGCTTCCTCCAGGGGAGACTCTCCGAAGTCGAATTGTAGTGCCTCGGCCTCTTCTCCCACACGGGCAGTGTGAACGGTCACTGGGTCGTCTACAGGATCCACAGGATAAATTCTACCCAACCTTTGTCCTACTTCCAGCGGCACGGTATGGAGAGACATGTTCTGGATAGACACGGTAATCTTCCTGGGGACAGTAGATGGCCAATCCCGTACTTCAGGTATCATTCGGTATCCCCACTGATTCTCAGACTCGGGGAGGGTCTCCAGCGAGAAGTATCGGTCGTGTTCGTGCCGACTGGGGTACTTGATCAGCGCTGTCACGTGCCTCACTCCCCCTGGTGGAATCTGCAATAACCCTCGCTCTTGATTAAAGATTTCACCATACTCTTCCTCATACGCCACCCTATAGCATTCTTCCCGCAGGCCAGGGGCTATATTCAGGGATGACAACGGTAGCTCGCCGGCTTCTTGTAGGAATGAGCGAATCACCGACCTCACAATATCTGCATTCGTGCCTAGTATGATGGGGGCACTGGGATGTTCTCGAGCCTCCGGACAAACCAAAGCTTCCACCAGCATGGGATGCGACTTGTTAGTGTTCAACTGCAAGATATCCAGCTTGACCGCCACTATTCCGTCTATGGGATAATCATCTTTACTCAGTCCCCATAGCTTCATCTTTTCGGCTGACTGCAAGGGAAGATGGCTGAGGTGCTGGTCGTAGAATGGACGGTAGATGATGGTCACTTGTGATCCAGTGTCCAGAAGTGCTGAAGAGTATATTCCCTCCACGACGACTCTTATTACAGCGGTGGGCCCTACTCGGCAGTAAGCATCGGCCGGGGGCGTCTCCTCCGTGGAAGGCCTCCCCGACTCCTCGGCAACATCCTCGGGTACGGTTGATAGGGACGAGATTGCCTTCCGCACGGTCACTGTGTAGGTCTGGGCCTTAGTGGGGTTCGAACAGTTCCTTGCAACATGGCCCTGCTCGCCACAGTTGAAGCAACGGAAGTCTGGGCGGGGACCCGGACCGTCAAGTGACCTGGGAGCGGACCTAGGCACCTCCGGGGTGGCCGTATCCTTACCGCTCTTGCTTCCCTTTGCTTTGGGCACTGATGCTTCCTTGGTCTCATCCTTGCGAGGGTCTTTGGCCTTCTTGGGCGTATGCAACCTAGTATAGGCCTCATGACCCTTCACCTCATCCAGTAGGTCTTCTAGAGTAGGGGGGTCCCCCTTCTGTAGCGTGCATCTGATCATTACCACGATATGGTGCGTGGGTATGACTCCCCGCAGGAATTGAGTGCGCCTATACTCATTTACTTCTGAGGCCTTGATGACTTGGCGGGAACGTAGCTCCCACAAGAGCAATTGGATCCGTTGTATGAACTCGGATAGGTCTTCCCCCTCTTTCTGGCGGAGATTGTAATACTTAGTCCATAACTCACTCACATCATCTTCCTTACCATATGCCCGGGTAAGCGACTCCATCATCTGATGTGCGGTAACCTCAGTATGCTGATCTTTATACATCTTGATGGTAGTGGACGCAGGCGGGCGCAGGCACTCCATGATTCGTTGTCTTTTCACCTCATCAGGACAGGTCCACTCTTCCAGTACCTGTGAAGCATATTCCTTCCAAACATCAAAAGCCTCTTCACCAGTGGGAGTAGGGTTTACCCCTGAAAAGAGCTTTAACTTGCGATATGGCTGAGGGGAAGGGGATTCGTGCTTGGGCCTACCCAGTTGTTGGATGGCCTGGGCTAGTAATTGGATTTCTCCCATTCTACTGGGGCTGGAGCTCCGTCTGCTTGAGCGACAATTAGCACAGGATAATACACTGGCCTCATCCCCGCATACACTTTCTGGTGGGGACAGGGACATGCGCATACTAGTCTCTAGCAGGTCTGTTCTGGGGCTACAGGGTTCGGGTTTTATCGGCATTTCAGGATATATAACAGGACACCCTGAGCTGAGGGCCCCGTGGAAACGCAAGTTGGATGGGCCTTGCTGTGGCGACAATTCACATCCCCCAGTGATTAATACGGTGCACCATGACCCGTCGGGGTCGGAGCGGCGACCCAAGATTCTGGCATCTTCTAAGCCTGGGTACTGCATTAGGATTAAACATAGTTCATAGGATGAGGCATTGGCGGGAACTTGTCCTACAGCAAGGGTTTGTGAGGGCGGGACTTGCCTTTTTACCGCCCACGTGTACACCTCTTGGCGGGAAGGTAACGTGTAACCTAACGACATTTTTACTGAGTTCGGGCACCCCAGGTCTGACATCTCAGCAGCGCCTCCAAATGTAACGGGTGCTCCCTATGAATACCGCCGCTACTACTTGCTGTGCAACCTGTGTGGCTCTCAGGAGCCTAAGCCTCTGCTTGGGGAACCTGGGGTACATACATATCATACATCTCTAGGTGCAACGCCTCCACCTGGGAGGGATCCCAACGGAGTGGGAGGAGGCCCTCACAGGAAACAACCACACAACACTACCGAATATAAAACAGGACTGGCTTTACTGCATGGAAACACACATATCACGTAACATCATAACATCATAACAGCATAACAACATAACCTCATCATGCGCCACGGCTGGCGCTAACCACTCTGGGTGTCACGGCGGACACTAACCACACTTAGGCGTCACGGCGGACGCTACCACCTTTAGGCGTCACGGCGGACGCTACCACCTCTAGACGTCACGGCGGACGCTATCACCTCTAGGCGTCACGGCGGACGCTATCACCTCTAGGCGTCACGGCGGACGCTAACCACCCACAATGTGACCCCACCCTGTGTCCAGTAACCCCCACCCAAATGTCTCGTGCTCCCGAAGTCAAATATCACTGTACATGTGTATGTGTGACTGCGCAGCCACTATGTTGGGTGATAGGCCTGGTTGGTGCACGTGAGTTGCAGGTTACCTGCCCGGGCTCCAGCCACGGGTACCGCGATATAAATCCGCACGATCCGACGTGGTCCTCCACACCGCGTGGGTTGAATGTCCAGCGCGAACAATGTCACTCCTTGTCGCAGGGTCTTTGGTGGTGTCCTGAGCCCAGAACCCACCTCACAGAGCCGCACGGCTTCAACACTGTGTCCCTGTCTATTCAACCAATAAATGGGGCAGTCCCTATCTAGGGCCTGTCCCTAAGCTCCACAAGCTACTAGATGACTCAGGACCTAACTGGGACCTTGGGGGCTGCTGGCCTAATGCAGAGGGTCACTGACCCCTGCATCCACCTCTTACCCCTATCTGGTCCGGATCCTGACTGCCTGCGTGGCTGCAAAACCCCGCGAAATGTAGCAATCTCTCCCCAGGCAAATCCCTCAGCCCTATTGGTTCCCTGGCGTCAGGTGTCTCTGCCCCTATGCACCCTGGGGGCTGGCATGCTCATCTCGCGCATGCGCGAACTATCTGGTCCTCCCGCGCTGGGTTGGGGCACTGCGCATGCGCAACAGCCCTAACATGGCGGCGCCCTGCTTCCCGAGCCGCCGGGCCGGTAGCAACGCGATCGCGGCCTTAGCGACGGCCCGATCGCGTCCCCGGCAACCGGCCTGCTCGCCGCTCGCGTCCCTAGCTACCAGGGATCGCTCCTTCGCGCGCGCGGCCCCCCCTCACTCCCTCGCACACAGCGTCTGCCGAAAGGGAGGAGGGGGTCAGCCATGACAGGGGGGAACCTGGCTACAGATACATCTCTGAAAGGCAAGGCCCGTGCGCCCCACATATTGCAGGCCGCATGGACACTCCCTAAGAAACTCACCATACCCGTCTCTCTTACAGGCGATAACTTTCAGACCTCGACCGCATCGTTCATTGACTCTGAAGCAGGAGGGAACTTTGTGGATCTAGAATTCGCAAGGCTGAACCACATACCGCTCGTGATAAAGAAAAGTCCAATAGCACTGGTCAGTATAGATGGACTTCCTCTTACCCGGCATACATCTCCTTAGAGACAGTCCCTCTCCTTCTAACCTCACACCCTCACAAGGAGACCGTACTCCTCGATGCCATCCATGCTCCTGGAACACCCATTATCCTTGGCCTTCCCTGGTTACAGCTTAACAATCCACAGATTGACTGGACTTTCTCTTCCCCCATCACTTGGAATCCGAGGTCAGGCGAGGCTTTCCAACTCTTGTCCAATACATCCGTCCCTGAGATTACCCTTCCTCTTGTCTACCACCAGTTCCGGGACATACTGCTGCGGCACAGTTTATTCGAGCATTTGCCCGTTCTGTGCCGCAGCAGTAGCCTGGCGCGTGCCTGAGTGTGACGGGCGCACGCCGAAGCAGCGGAAGAGCGCCCTCCGATCGGGGCGCTCTCCCTACCGCTGCCGGGTCCGCCGGGTCCCCCGGAACCCCCTGCCGCTGTCCCGCGATCGCGGGACACCAGGGCTCCCTCGGGGAGCCCCTGGACACGCGTGCAGGGGGCGCACGCTCCCGATGACGCGTGACCGCGCGTCTATGACGCGCGGCACGCCGAGGGGCGGCCACTAGCAAGCCGGGAGATTTCCCGGCTTGCGGTACCGACAACACTTCAATAAAGTGTGTCGGTAGTGTAGTCAGATCTTTTGCCACCTCACAGGACCTACGATTGCCCGATCAATCTTGTGCCAGGTTACTGCTTGCCCAAGTCCAAGACCTACCCCTTGTCATTACCAGAGTCACAGGCCATGGATGCATATATCCAGGAGAAACTCAAGAAAGGTTTCATTCGCCCTTACAACTCCCCAGCAGGGGCTGGCTTTTTCTTCGTGAAAAAAGATGATGGCTCGTTAAGACCTTGCATTGATTACAGGGGTGTGAACCGCATCACCACTAAGAATTGTTACTCCCTTCCCCTTGAAATGTTCAATAAATTACAGGGGGCTAAGATCTTTTCCAAGTTAGATCTACGTGGGTGGCAGAGAGAAAAGGTCCGGCGCCACAGCCAGTGACTAGAACGGAGGCACTTCCGGTTTGGAATGAAAAAACTTTATTGAACGCACAAACGGACACTGTTGAACACAGGCTACACCACAGTAGGGGGAGACTGTGGTGTAGCCTGTGTTCAACAGTGTCCGTTTGTGCGTTCAATAAAGTTTTTTCATTCCAAACCGGAAGTGCCTCCGTTCTAGTCACTGGCTGTGGCGCCGGACCTTTTCTCTCTGCCAGCTACTCACCCTGAAGGCTGCACACAAGGATTACAGAACAGGGGAAGGCAGGACCGAGGTCTGAAGTGAGCTTATTACTGGTAAGTAAACTCTTATCTAGCTCTGACCTCTATGCTGGTCCAATGTTTACCCTGTCTCCTTTCCAAGTGGCTCATACTGTTACTATCAGTGCTGGATCATTAGCTTGAGCGCAGGACAGCTTTCTATTTCTGCTAGATCAACATTTTTTGTAATATTTTACTTGGATGACACTGTTCACCTTCAAGGTACTCAAGGAAGCTTTTGTATCCGCTCCTATCCTCCGTCATCTAAACATCGATCTTCCCTTCGTGTTGGAAGTCGACACCTCCGATTGCGGCGCAGGGGCAGTTCTGTCTCAGAGACCTACGCCCCAAGACAAGTTACATCCCTGTGCATACTTTTCCAAGAAGTTCTCATCTGCTGAGAGGAATTACGACGTGGGTAACAGGGAGCTCCTGGCGATGAAGATGGCTCTCCAAGAGTGGAGAAATCTCTTGGAGGGATCGAAAGAGCCATTTACTATCCTCACGGATCACAAAAACCTTCTCAACATTCGAGAACACCCAACGCCTTGGTCCACGACAGGCTCGTTGGTCTCTTTTTTTTCCAGATTCGATTTTCACCTTTCTTATATTCCCAGGACAAAAACCGTAAAGGCGGACACACTTTCCAGACAACATTCCTCTGAGGAGAGACCAGAGGAGTCCTTGGAGACCATCCTTCCATGGGAGAGGATCCTCGCCACATCTACCTTCAAGAACCTTGATAAGATTATGCATTCTCAGAGACGCATTCCTAAGCACTTGGCAGTTCCTGACAACAAACTCTTCGTACCCCCCAAATTTGTTCCTGAAGTCCTGAGTTTGGGCCACTCTTCTAAATCCGCAGGTCATCCAGTTTTCAAAAAGATTATTGACCTTATTCGTCGTAATTTTTGGTGGCATAAAATGTCCCAAGATATTTTGGAATTTACCCGCGCTCGCCCTACCTGCACACAGAACAAGACACCCTGTCAAAAAAAACAAGGTTTTCTGTTACCTCTTCCAGTCCCCGACCGTCCCTGGTCCCATATTTCGATGGATTTCATTGTGGAGTTGCCCAAATACAGAGGCATGAACACAATCTTGGTTGTCGTGGATAGATTCTCTAAGATGGCCCATTTTATTCCACTGAAAGGACTATCCACCTCTCCCGCCCTTGCTGATATCTTTACGGATGAAATTTTTGGGATTCATGGGATTCCTTCCTCCATTGTTTCTGACAGAGGGTCCCAGTTTGTGTCCAAGTTTTGGAGAACTTTCACCAAGAGATTGGGCATCTCTTCCTCCTTCTCCTCTGCTTATCATCCACAGTCCAAAGGACAGACGGGGAGAATCAACCAGTCCCTGGAAAAGTACCTAAGATGATTTATTTCTGATTCCCAGGTTGATTGGACTCAACTCCTTCCTTGGGCGGAGTATGCAGTTAATTCTGCCAAGAATAAAGCCACCTGTGAGTCGCCCTTTTTTTTATAAATTATGGGTTTCACCCTGCCTGCTTGCCCATCTCCAACATTCCTTCTGGGGTACCGGCCATAGACAAACGCATTTCTTCTCTACAAGCAGCATGGTCCAGGATTCAGACTACCCTTCTCGACTCCTCCCACAGATCTAAACTTCAGGCCGATCGTCACCGTCGTCCTGTGCCCAGGTACAGGCCAGGGGATTTGGTATGGCTCTCTTTTAAAAATATCCACTTAAAGGTACCATCCCCAAAATTGGCACCTACATTCCTGGTTCCTTTTCCTATTTTAGAACAGATCAATCCTGCGGCATTTTGCCTCCAGCTACCACACAGTATGAAGATCCCCAATGTTTTTCATATGTCTCTCTTAAAACCTTTCGTCACCAGTCATTTCTTCCCGGACCAGACTCGCAAGCCGGATCCAGTTACCATCCAAAATAACGAAGAGTATGAGGTTCAATCTCTATTGGATTCCCACGGGTCTAGGGGTCAACTCCAGCTCCTGGTGCAATGGAAAGATTTTGGACCTAAGGAGAGGTCTTGGGTTCCTTTAAAGGACATTAACGCTCCGGCTCTTCTTAGAGCTTTCATAAGGAGGTTTCCGGAGAAACCTTTTGAGGACCGTCCAGAGGCTGTTCCTGAAGAGGGCGGTACTGTTAGGAATCTGATTTCTCAACGCCATCCATGCAACACACAGACTAATCTCAGGGAGACTCAGGGCGCGCAGCACAACCTCTGCTTACCTGCCTCCACAGGCCATCTGCTCCTCCATCGCCGAACGGGGCCCTCCCCTCGTCGGTTCCGCCGCTCATCCTCCTTCTCAGTGAAAGGTGTGGGTCCTCCGTCCTGCACGCACACGTGTATCCTCCTCCAATGCTGGTCGCGTGCACACGGAGCTTACAGAGCGTGCGCCCAGCATCCACTCTTCTACTTCCACTCCTGCTGTGAGGCTCCGCCCCCGTACACCGCACATGTGTAATCAGAGTACTACCAGTGCTCACCTGGTTTGTATCAGCCACACCAATCTAGAGAGGCTCACTGCAGTCCTCCTGACCCGCCCCCATCCCTGATTGGTCAGCCCAGCCTTATCTAGCATCTCTGAGCCCTCACTCATCGCTCAACATAGTCTCTGTATGGAAGTGTTTGGTGTACTCTCGGTTACTACAAGTTTTGACATGGCTCGTACGACTACCCCCTTTGGCTCTCGACTTCGGGTCTCCTTGGACTATGTTTACTCTGGCATCCCACGATCACGGCTTGGACTTCAACCTTCCTCATCTCTCCGCTCCCTGACCTCAGCAAGGCAATCACTATTCTACTCCTATACCCGGTACCGACAAGTATTGTTTATGTTACTTACATCTGGCCTGGCAACGCTTAATACCACATTCCGGACACGCTCCCTTTGCTGCGGGTGCGTGTATTCCTACCTCCCCCTTTAGCACAGGGGACAGGTCTGGTCTGCGGGCAGCACCGGCGTAACAGTTATAGGCACTTATGTTCCAATATTAATTCCCCCACCAAAGGAGTTCATTCTTCACTTGCCTTTGACAGCACTCTGCATTCAGAATATCCGTTGCACTGAGGAACTATAGCTCAAGAACTTGTCATTGATGACCTCACAGCTAAAACTACTTAGACTGTAGAGACGCTTTATATGTTTTTTATGCAGTTTTTTAAAATAGTTTTTTTTGTCTGTACCCTTTTGGTTTATCACCTATTATTTATCTAGTGCTCTGGGTTGTATTGATCATCCCAGAGTTTTGTGAAAATTCTCAAACCGACATCAATGGTAGCTTGTAGACCAATCTAGGTATATACTACCAGGTCTACTGCTGCGGCACAGTTTATTCGAGCATTTGCCCGTTCTGTGCCGCAGCAGTAGCCTGGCGCGCGCCCGAGAGTGACGGGCGCGCCCCGAAGCAGCGGAAGAGCGCCCTCCGATCGGGGCGCTCTCCCTACCGCTGCCGGGTCCGCCGGGTCCCCCGGAACCCCCTGCCGCTGTCCCGCGATCGCGGGACACCAGGGCTCCCTCGGGGAGCCTCTGGACGCGCGTGCAGGGGGCGCACGCTCCCGAAGACGCGTGACCGCGCGTCTATGACGCGCGGCACGCCGAGGGGCGGCCACTAGCAAGCCGGGAAATCTCCCGGCTTGCGGATCTGGCCGCAGTGTAATAAACTGTGTCGCCAGTGTATATATATTTTATCAAAAAGGAGATTATCTCCAAGAGACTCAATTGAAGAAGTACATATGTTCACCATTAGGGTCAGCAACTTACTGCTACATGATTTTAATGTATATGTTTATTATTAGTGTGTTGTTTATCAGGATTGGTCATGGACTTATTACTACCAATCCTATTTTAATTATTATTTTTAACTTTTACCAATAAAATGTTTTACTATATCTAATTCACAATACAAAACTGGGAGTGCATTCAAAAGGGATTACTTTCCTCTCCTCAATGAGTTGTTTAAAGTCCAAGTAAAAGAGAAGATAGCCAAGACAATAAATGAGGACAACAAATAATTTTTAGTTACAAATGTAGCCAATGTTATTGCAACTGATGGTGCGCTCATTTGGGTGAAATACCAAGATAGACCAGCTTTGGAAACACCCTGCTTCAAACCTATTATTTATTTTAAAAGAAAATAATTTAGTAATCATTTTGGATCATTAACAATTCGCTCTGATTTTTCAATGCCAAATCTGTGGTCTTTTCTTTGTGGGTGGAGGGATATATGTGGTCTCAGCCAAAATAGCAGGGTTTTCCATGTACCTGTGAAGGACAGGTCCACTGAGGCCATTCTCCATCCACTGCAGAGTTTAATGAGAATTTTCACCGGTAGTGTTAGAACCTGCATACTGGTCATGCCATGAAGTGGCTGCAGTCTTACAATGCTTTGGCCAAAGAGTTTAACTAAATGACCCTTACTCATTATAATACTAACATTGAAGTATTTAACTACAGACGAGGCCACGATTATCCTAACGCTTGCTTTAAACTAGCCGTGTTACATTCAGGGTATGTGCTGGGTATGTGCTGGGCTAGTTTGAGGCACGTTTAAGGCATTTCTGCATTGACTAACGACCCATAGGATTAACACAGCAGGGGTCCCTGGCAGTCCAATTCAGTTTGAATGGGACTGCCAGGGACCCCCGCTGTTAATCTGATGGGCCATTAATCAATGCAGAAATGCTGGGGCTACTTTAAGGCATGTTTAAGGCATTTATTCAGGCTGTACCTGGGTCTTTTTGGCGATTGCCACTGGTTTATGTTAGAATAGTCGCAGTCTCTACAGTATGTATTTTGTCACATTGGATGTATCATTGGGTATTTTTGTCTCTTCCTTCCTAAGGCCTGTTCTATAGGGGGTGCACGTGCTGCGCCGTGCGCGTGCACGCAGTTATAGTTGGCTGTGGTTTGTCAGCCTTCCTATAATAGGACCAAGCATGCGCACGGCAATGAGCATGGAGCCGGCCGACAGGGGAGAAGATGGGGAAAATAAAGATTTTGCACTGCTACCGCTGCTGAAATATATGTGTGTGTGTGTGTGTGTGTGTATGTGTGTCAGTCAGTGTGTATGTGTGTGTGTGTGTGTGTGTGTGTGTGTGTGTGTGTGTGTGTGTGTGTGTGTGTGTGTGTGTGTGTGTGTGTGTGTGTGTGTGTGTGTGTGTGTGTGTGTGTGTGTATGTAGGTGTTTATGTATGTATGTATGTGTATGTATAAGTGTGTGTGTGTGTGTGTGTGTGTGTGTGTGTGTGTGTGTGTGTGTGTGTGTGTGTGTGTGTGTGTGTGTGTGTGTGTGTGTGTGTGTGTGTGTGTGTGTGTGTGTGTGTGTGTGTGTGTGTGTGTGTGTGTGTGTGAATGTACAATGTTAATAAATAATTTATTCTTACCAACGTATTTATTTATTATAAATGTATTTATAACACACAATCTACACACACATACACACACACATACACACACACACACACACAGTACCTCACTGTGTCTCTCACAGCATACACACAAAAAATGTGTGGCACGTGCACGCGCGTTCGCACAGGCACGCACGTGCGCACGGCCGCACATACTATATTACGGGCCTGAGGGCCTCGATCCCAGCTGCAGGAGTCAATCTCTGTGTACACATCAAATGGAATACCGCTCACCTAATTATTTATAATTCAAAATGCTGTGTAAATCCAGTGCATATAAGGATAACATACAGTATACTAGATATGTAGCAAAAGAGGGGTTAGGACAGACATGTCCCCAAGTATCCTACTTCCTGCACATGGTATATTAACACCTAAATGGTGGGACACAATAGTCCTAATAACAACTTGTCAGGTGATCAAAGGCATCAATCACAATTAGCAACTGCTCCCACTACTGTGGAAGGACAGGTGCTACTAAAAGCCACATAATGGCTGCAAAATAATAAATACTTTAATGAAATTAATGAAACAACGACGCAAAGTGTAAATATATATATACAATGTGAAAGTAAAATACCAATATTAAAACATAGTGGTGATGCAGTGTCAGTAAGTCATTAAACACTTGATTGTATAATATAATGAATTGTAAGACTATTGACACCCTCCCTCACCCCTCTGTGTGGCTGATGTCTAAATGTCTATGTAGTGGTTGCTTCCATAAACGGGTCAAGATAATGTATCACAGTTGCTGCTATACTCTAAAGTACTAATGCAGTAAATATAGCCCAGTATCCACACTTTTCAAAGCACAAAACTAGCTATATTATTACTAGTGTAATGTGTGGTGGACCTGAAGCATCCTGCAGTCAGTTTAAATCAATTGCAGTAACTGTCACAGCAACACATGTATAGTGACCCAATATGATCTCAGCATAACATACATAACATAGACACAAGTGTTATTTATGCAAATAGTCACACCGTAGCAGATAAGCTAGAATATAGCCATGCAGAGGAGACTAAGGGGGTCATGCACTAAGCGGCGAAAAATTGCATTCGCCAGGGGTTTGAACTCTCCATGTTTTTGGCGTGTTGCCCTCGCTGTATGCAGGAAGGGCCGAATCCCTGGCGAATCACAGCGAGAGCAACATTGCCAAACATGGCGATTAGCCGGTGGCGAGACAGTTTGCCTGGCGAGAAGCTGCCAATAAGCCGTCCCCTGCCGAGATGTGTCTGCAGCAGAGAGAGATCCGCCACTCTCTCTGTGCAAACATCGGCAACATTAAAATATCTTTTAAATACAATTTTATTCATATTGTACATGTGCAGGGGGTCTCCGGAGCAGAACCGCATTGGTTTCAGGTCTGGGGACCCCCTGCTGCCTGAGATACAGGCCCCATTATGAGGTGCCGGTATCCCTCTGCATTTAAATGTCCCGATCACGTGACCGTGGAATGTAAACAAAGCAGAGGGATACCGGCACCCCATAAAATGGTCTGTATCTCGGGAAGCAGGGGGTCCCCGGACCGAAAACCAAAGCGGTTCAGCTCCGGAGACCCTCTGCACATCTACACTATGAATAAAACACCCATATCAGTAAACAATAATTCCTTACCTTTGTGGCTATCTGCTATGGTAATGAAGCTGCATGAATGTATTTTTAATAATAGTGTATGGGAGCAGGGGGTCCCCTGAGCTGAAACGCATTGATTTCTGCCTCAGAGACCACCTGCTTCCCGAGTTACAGGCCCCGGTATGGGGCATCGGGTGCTAGTGTCACGCCATCTTTATAGCGTCCATGACGCGACGTGCCCGCTATAAAGATGATGGCGACACTGGCACCGATGCCCCAAACTGGGGCCTGTAACTCGGGAAGCAGAGGGTCCCTGAGCCACAAATCAATGTGCTTCAGCTCAGGAGACCCCCTGCTCTCGCACAATATTATTAAAATACATTAATGCTGCTTCATTACCATAGCGGATAGCCGCTAAGGCAATGAAAGGGTTAAGGCATAATAGCATGTTTATTGGGGACAATTGCCCCCATTAAACATTGCAATAAACAACATACACCCCCTGTGCCCCCAACAACACCTATACCCCCAGTACATATATTACATTTTTGGGATGCACAGCAATGATACTACAGGCCGAATGTGGCCCTCGGGTGTTCCCCACAGGCCTGCAGTACCAATTCTGTGCTCCCCCCCCAAAATTAAAAAACACATAAATACTTTTCAATAAATACACCCCCCCCACCCCTAACACATACAGTATAGTAATGTGCAAAATTACTATTATCCACATATGGATAATAGTGAATTTGCCCATTTAAAATACATAACGCACAATAAATACAATAAATACATACTTATAGCACTCACCCATGTCCGGCTGCCACGATGAAGGCCATCCTCATCTTCATCACCATCCATGCCCTCCTTCGATGCTACAAAACATAAACAAGAATAACAAAAGCCAATGTAATGTCCACTAACCCCTTAATCACCTTAGCGGTCATTAACCGCTATAGTCATTAAGGGGTTACCCACCCTCACCCACCACTTGGGAAGCCTATACACCCTCCCCCACTACTCCCCACCCGTGAGGCCTAACCACCCACTACCCACAGGGAGGCCTACCCAACCTGGCTTGGGGACAATATCCCCCCCCCCCACGCCCGTTACCCACAATAAACATGACTGTATTTAATAAACAATACATAACCCACCCCCTGTGCCTCCCCCCCCATTAATGCCTGATTTATTCTTTTACATACAGGGTTAATACCCCAGGCCCACGGGAGTCCCCGGTGGCCCTGCCGGGTGTCTGTAAGTGTCACAGAGGCCCAACAAAAGGTTTCATACAGGGTCTGGAGGCCTACGGGTGTTCCCCGGCAGGTGCCGTGTTCCTCCAGGTGGTCTCCGCGGGTCACTGTGGGCCCCAAATGGGGTCTCCATGGGTAGGCCCGCAAGTGTCTGGGGGGCCATGGGTCAGCCCCGCAGGTGTCTGAGGGTCCTCGGTGGTTTCCAAAGGGATCTGGGGGCCCTCGGGTGGTCCCTACGGATCCACGGTGCCCCCACAGCAGTTGTGGGGCCACCGTTTCTTCCCCGCAGGTGTCCCCCGTGGACCAGGCAGTCTGGTACCCATGTGAAGTCCGAGGAGACCTCAGGTAGTCTCCAGAGGTCCCCGCAGACCTAAGGAACCAACCCTGTATGTAAAAAATATAAACCTGTCCTATACATTTAAATACATACTGATGGGGCGGCCGATATTCGAACGGATCTCGTATTGGAAGTCGATATAATCCCCTAATTCTCCCCGGTTTTGGCGCGTTATTTTTAAAGATATGACTGTGGCGCATTAGATGCCCAAAGTAGGGACCCCTGCTGTGTGAATGCTAACGGCGCCTGCCTTTGTGTAATAGACGCACAGAAGGAGAGTCTGAATCAGTCACTCTAACTGCGCGCCTCTCACATGCGATCGCGGGGTTTTTATTAAAATTCTAAAATTACAGTTTTGTAGCAGGGGGTCTCCGTAGCTGAACAACATTGATTTCAGGTCCGGGGACCCCCTACTTCCCGAGTTACAGGCCCCGTTATGGGGTGCCGGTACACCCGCCATGTTAAAATCCTGTGGGATCGAATCTAAACAATGCAGAGGGATACCGGCACCCAATAACAGGGCCTGTATCTTGGGAAGTAGGGGGTCCCCATGGCTGAAATCAACTTTGTTTAGCTTGGAAGACACCCTGCTCCACCACACTAGTATCAAACACCCCCCCCCCCATAACAAAATCATTACCTTAGCGGGTAGCTGCTAAGGTAATGAAGCTCCTTACATTTTATTTTTATTCATAGTGTGCGTGAGCAGGGGGTCTTCGGAGCTGAACAAAGTTGATTTCAAGTCTGGGGACCCCCTACTTCCCGAGTTACAGACACAGTTATGGGGTGCCGGTATCCCCGCCATGTTAAAATTGTGGGTCACGTGACCGCGGGACTAGAGGGATACGGGCACCCCATAACAGGGCCTGTATCTCAGGAAGTAGGGGGTAACAAAGGCTGAAATAAACTTTGCTCATTTCAGGAGACCCCTTGCTCACGCACACAATAAATAAAAATTAAAAATGTAAGCAGCTTCATTACCTTAGCGGCCATGCAATGCACGCTAAGGCAATGAAGGGGTTAAGGCACAGGTGCCAACCCTGTGTGTGAAAAAACTAAAACATGGCCTACACAGTACAGTACATTTAAATAAATCACCCCCCCGCACCACCAAACACACATACATTACATTAATAGGCCAAATAACTATTATCCAGATATGGATAATAGATTATTTGGCCCATTATTAAACACATTAACTACAGTAGCATAATAAAAAAATACAGTTCTACTGTACTTACCACTGCAATACAGTATGAATCCCCTCCACCAGCAAAGCCCATCTGTCCAAAAATACATAGCAAATACATTCTGACACATACAGTAACATCTCTAAAAAAAAACACACCACAATGCAAATTAAAATAAATATCATCTCCCAAGAACACAGCACCTACAGTACAGTACAGTTGGCAAATCAATATCTAACAAATGGCTATCCAAAAATGTAATTTTACAATGTGTACAGTACATGATGCAAATAATCTGTACAGTATACCAAGCAATGCTCTAAATAAAATAAAATAAATAAAATACCATCAATCCATTCACAAATCAATTACAATACTCTACAATCCAAATCAATTACACAATTCACTATTTAAATCCTAAAAACTAAACAAGTAAACAGAAATAAAATACCATCAATCAATCCATTTACAAATCAATTACAATACAATCCAAATCAATTACACAATTCACTATTCAAATCCTAAAACAAAACAAGTAAAGAGAAATAAACTACCATTAATCATCAAAATCTAACCAACAAAAAGCCACTATTAAAATGTAAGCCCCCCCTGAAATAAACTATTGCAAAAAAAATTGCACACCAAGCTGCAAAATACAGTTAAAAATGCATTAAAGCAAACATGAGTAATATAAGCTTTTATTAGCTCTGTATTATGCATATACATAGGGACATACATATATACAGGGGCAATAAATGGACATAAAAAAAAATCAATCACATTAAAAAAAAAATCAAAACCTGTACAAGTTAAATAAAATACATTTCTCTTGTTTACTTACCATTACATGGCCCACTCTCCAAATCGGAACAGCATGTTCTCGGACCAATCCATGCACAGGAAACAGGAACCTATAAAATAAAAAAACATAAAATAAAAAACCATAAAATAAAAAAACATGTCTTTGTCTTCTTTCTTCTACAGTACTTGTACTGCATTGCATCAGTCTTGGGGCTTCTTTACCTTCTCCGGGTCTTCTGGGGTCTTCTGGGGTCTTCTGCTGCCACGCCCCGGACTTCTTCTTAGAGGGGAGGTCCTCCCTCCACGCCATCTGGCTCTGAAATGAGACGACATAGGCTTTTATAGGCCTATGACATCACATTTTCGTCATATGGTTCCCACGGCCCTGATTGGGCCGTGAAAACTATGGGATTAAAAAAAAATCATAAAAAATTGATGACGTCATTTAAAGGCAATGACGCCAGCCAATCATAATGGCTGTGCTTCAATTGCCTTTAAGACGACATCATCAAAAGAAAGATGGCCGCCCTCACATGGTACAGTACTTGAGCCAATCAGAAGTGGGTTTTACATCCCACTTGGGATCCCTGCTTTACAGCATTGTAAGTACTGTATGGCACTCAAACTAACCGTGTCTGCATTTATTGTTTCTTTTCATTTTCAGAACTGCCGCAATGATAAAAGGAAGGGGGGGGGGGGGGAATGTGTAAGATAATAGTTTGGTGCTCATGTACAAATCAGCCTGTATCTTACACAAACCCCCCTCTCCCACCCTCTCTCAGTAGTTACTGTATAGAAATACGTGTTTTTGCCACAAAAAAATGTTTTAAAAAAAAACTTTTGAAATACTGTATTTTCAGAGCTGCAGCCCCCTCTCTCTCCGATCTCCCCCCATCTCGCAATGCCATAACGAAGCGAAAGACAAGAGCTACTGTATTGTATTTTTGTACTGTATTATGCATTAAAAAATAAAATCTATTTTTTAAACCGACCCCCTCTTGCAGACCTGAAATTCTTATGAACAGTTCAACAAACAAAGCATTGCACTTTACATTAGTTTGGGAAAAAATATATAGAAAAACAAAAATGTTTTATAAAAATTATAATATTTTTATTGTTTAATCAATCATTTCTGTTAATAATGCAATAAAATTCTATAGAAAAATACTATTTTCCTGCATTAAGGATTATCCAGCATGTCTTCTGCCCAGCTCATGATAATCACGCAATAGTACATTTACGTGAAGGGCTCTGTTGTTGTGTTGTTGATAAACTTTGAACTTCAAATTGACTTGTTTTGTTACAGTACGATAGCAGTTTTAGAAGGGCTTGCTTTGCTAGGCCTGTATCTCACACAACATGTTGATCTTATGACTAGTGGGGGGGGGAGTGTTGTGTTGAAGAAAAGGCAAGTTAGAAGGGCTTAGCTTATCGCACTTGCGCATGTGTGGCATGGTTTGTCAGAGGTGTTGATAAGAAGTTGAAATCCTTGAACCATGTGTGCGGGGGGGGGGGGGAGGGGGTGAGAGCTGTATGAAGGATTACCTGTGCTGTAGTTCAAAGACATATTCTCAACAGGTCATCTGTAACGCCTGTATGCCTGCAGACCTGGCCAGTCCCCAGTACTGAGGTGGGTAGGATTAACACACGCACCCACAGCAGTGAGGGCATGCCCGGAGTGTGGTAGTGCATTGCCGGGCCTGTAGAAAGATTTTTAGAGTATACTTGCAATGCCTTGGGATATAGAGTTCGGTTAGTGATGTCCGTGTGCCAGAGTCTAGGGCAATAGAGAGCAGGATAGTGATGTCCATAAGCCAGAGTCCAGGGATAACAGAAGTCAGCAAAGTCATGTCCGTAAGCAGGGTTCAAGGGCAGGAGAGAGCAGGGTAATCCAGTACAAGCAGAGGTCAAGCCAGGGAGATCCAGGGGTAAGCAGGAGCAGGAACAGAAGCTGGAAAACACAGGAGAGCCAAGCATAGGACTGCACACACAGAGGTTACAAAGAACTATGCAGAGCAATGAGTTAGAGGACAGACAGGGGTTATAAAGGAGGGAACACCAATGGGAGAGCGAGGAGCAGCAGAGGGTGAAGTGGGTCTATTTTGATCTGGTTTAAAACTGATTGGCCGGCAAAGCCGGCCAATTCAGTTGAACAGCAATTCTACTTGTTGCCAAGTAGAACAAAAAAAACCAGTCAAACAAATATTCAAAAGAAGACCAACAAGTGCACTGTTGAAGTGCACTTAAAGCAGAAGGGTTAACTCTAAAGAACCCTTGATGGGGGATACCGAGCAGAGCGCCCCGCCTAACGCCCACTGGGAGGCAAACTCTGAAACCGTCCCATTAGACTCGGAGTACTCTGCCCGAATACGGGAGTGCAACAGCGCCCGGAACATGGCCACGATGTTTGTTGGGACCCCCCCTCCAAAACCTGCTTCCTGGTTTTACAAATGGCTACCTTAGCCAATGCCAGGAGCAGGTTGACCAGGAGATCCCTAGGCTTATCGTTCCGGGACACTGGGCACCCAAAAATAAAAAGATGAGGGGAGAAGTGTAGCCAGAACTGCAGGAGAAGGCTCTTCAAGAAGGAAAAGAGGAGCTGCAGTCTGGCGCAAATCAAATAAATGTGATATACGGACTCCCTCTCGCCAAAAAAGGGACAGGCGGCGGGGGAGTCCGTGAAGTGTGCCAAATACTCTCCTGTGCTCAGTGCACCATGGAGGACCCAACAACTCAAATCCCCGGCGGGACGGGGAACCAAACCTGAATAGAGTTCCTTCCACCGGAGTCTCTCGCCCTCGTTCGCAGGAAATACCCGCCTCCAGATAGTATCAGGGCGGGTGACAAGGGCGAGGTAGTGCACTATATGGAGCACTAGAGAATACAGGACTTTCCTCGGCATGCCGCGGAAACATGCCGGGGACATATCCCCCAACCTGCTGAGGTTGGGGGACAGAGAAGACCGAGAGGGTTGCCGTGGCTTTGGTTCCACGCAAAGATCCGGAGAGCTGAAGTTGATAGGTTGACAAGGCTCTCCGGTCTGCAATACCCCCTCAATGAAGGTGCGTGAGTCGGGGTGGATGGCATCTTTAATCTCCCGGATCAAACGATGAGGGACGCGGGCAGTACGCAGACCCATACGGCGCGCGAGCACCTCTGCCCTAACCCAGTCTCGCCGCTCAAAGTCCACGAGATCCCCGACTCTGGTCACCTGCACCAGGATTAGCCGGCAGCAAATAGAGGGTGAATCCAACATCCGAGCCCCCATATATATAATAATATAGCATGTTTTGTTTAATTGCTTAATTGTTTTATGTGTTTATTGTTTTATTAAATTTGATCCATTATATTTATCTATTTTGTCCCTGGGTAATGCACTATTGCAGTGTTTTTTTTGTATGTTTTGTCTTTTTTCTTGAGGTAACTGTCTAAGAAAGGAACTTTATCCACGACCACATCCATTGCCTTACCTCAGCGCCACAGGAGGTTTTTTCCATCCAGGTTTTTTATACGCCTGTGGTGTAGCCATAATGTCCACTCAGCTCAGCTATTGTGCAGGGAAAGAAAAAGGCACACATTGAGTATTTAAAGCTTTTTATTAAGAACGCCTAATTTGATAACGTCTTCGAAAAATCAAGGTCAATTAACAATGGGCCTCTGTAAATATGTACCAGTATAGACGTGGGTGCTATCTGTTTTAAACACCTGCACCCTTACATTGTAGCAAAATACTGCATACTGTAGCACTGTACCATGCACATTACAATTCAATACAATTCATTAAATGCATTTCTGCCACCTGGCAGAATACACAAAGAATACCACCCAAATTATGGGTACACAAAGAATACCACCCAAATTATAATTCATTAACCTCTGCCACATGGCGGATACACAAAGAATACCACCCAAATTATAATTCATTAACCTCTGCCACATGGCGGATATGCAAAGACTTGCATCTGAAACGCCTGTATGCCCGCAGACCTGGCCAGTACTGAGGTGGGTAGGGTTAAAACACGCACACACAGCAGTGAGGGCGTGCCCGGAGTGTGGTAGTGTGTTGCCGGGCCTGTTGAAAGATGGTTAAGGTATACTTGCAATGCCTGGGATTCAGAGTTCGGATAGTGATGTCTGTGTGCCAGAGTCTAGGGCAATAGAGAGCAGGATAGTGATGTCCGTAAGCCAGAGTCCAGGGATAACAGAAGGCAGCAAGGTCCTATCCGTAAGCAGGGTTCAAGGGCAGGAGAGAGCAGGGTAATCCAGTACAAAGCAGAGTTAAAGCCAGGGAGATCCAAGGGTAAGCAGGAGCAGGAACAAACGCTGAAAGACACAGGAGAGCCAAGCATAGGACTGCACACACAGAGGTTACAAGAAGCTATGCAGAGCAATGAGCCAGAGGACAGACAGGGGTTATAAAGGAGGGAACACCAATGGAAGAGAGAGGAGGAGCAGAGGGTGAAGTGAGAGGCAGCAGGGATAGGTGAGAAGGAGAGAGGGAGGAGACAGGTGAACAAGAGAGGGAGATAGCTTGTACAGCATGGGAGGCGGAGCCAGAGGTCTGGGAAGGTATACAAGAGGAGCGTGTGCGCGCGCCCTCTGTAAGATTAGGGTGCGCGTGCACAGGCTGTGTCAAGAGGCGCGCGGAGCGCCGTGCCTTGGGGGCACCCACCGAGGGAGGAGAGAGAACCGGAGGAGAGACTGCAGGAGGTAAGGGGACCGGAGGGGAAACAGAGGGAGGCCGCGAGCAGGGAATACTGCGGAGGGGATCGGAAATTTGCGAACATGTGCACGCCCTGTGGGGAATGCATGCAGACGCTGGGAGAGCGTCAGGGGATGCCGCAGAGGGACGGATGCGGGAGGAGGTAGGGGAAACAGAGCGATGAGGCAAGAAAGGGAGGGGAAGCGCAGTGCCAGGGACACATGGAGAGGAATGAATTCCCTGAACCGTCACAGCATCCAAAGAAACAATAAACCATTAAATTAAACAGATCAACCACGTGTGGCTGTCCTGGTGCCGGATTTATTTATTTATTGTGGGGCTGTTGTGTGTGTATTTTTTAATTGTGGGTAGCGGGGGTGGGCGAAGTGGGTATTAGCCCCAACTGTGGGTGTTTAGGGCTTGCGGGTGGGTAGCGGGAGGGCTTAACCCCTTCATGTCTGTAGCGGTATTAACCACTAAGGTATTGAAGGGGTTAAGTCCACCCGCAACCCCCCGCAAGCCAATAACAGCCACCAAGGGCCAAATACCCCCTTCACCCAACCCGCTACCCACAAAAAACCTGGCACGGCTGGTTAATCCCTTCATTGCCTTAGCGGTTAGCTGCTAAGGTAATGAAGTGGGCTGTAAATGCATTTTTCATGCCTCAGATGCATGCCGGGGGGCTCCGGTGCTGGTATTAATGGGTATCAGCTCTGGAGACCCCCGGCATCAATCCCAGGCAGGAAAAAAGCCTGATTTTTTCTAAGTCCCTTCCGCCCTTGCCGATGCTTCTCCCTCACCAACTTGCTAACTTGAGTTGCCGTGACGGATTGGCGTGAAAATCTCCATTCTAGAGCGGCGAGTAGCGGTGCAAAGCTGCACGGGGCAACTAGAATTGAGCGGGTTTGAAAACATGGCGAGTTGCGGCGAAAAGTGCCTTTTCGCTGCACCTAAGGCGGAAAAAAAAACTTGGCGTTTTTTCGCTTTTCGACAACTTCTCGGTGGGTTACTGAATCATGGTAGGCATTTTTGGCGCAAAACGGGCGAAAAGTGCCTCCTTTGTGATGCTTTACCAGGCCTTTACTGCAGCTGTCTTCAGTTTTTGTTTGATCATGTGTCTTTCTGCCTTAAGTTTTGTCTTCAGCAAGTGAAATGCATGCTCAATCAGGTTGAGACCAGGTGATTGACTCGGCCATTGCAGAATATTCCACTTCTTTGCCTTAAAATACTCCTGGGTTGCTTTCGCAGTATGTTTTGGGTCATTGTCCATCTGTAAAGTGAAGCGCTGTCCAATCAACTTAGCTGAATTTGGCTGAATTTGAGCAAACAATATATCCCTATACACAATTCATCCGGCTGCTTCTGTCTTCTGTCACATCATCAATAATCAATAGTGACCCAGTGCCATTGTAAACCATGCATGCCCATGCCATCACACTGCCTCCACCATGTTTTACAGATCATGTGGTACAGTATGCTTCGGATCATGACCCGGTCCAAGCCTTCTCCATACTTTTTTCTTCCCACCATTCTGGTACAGGTTGATCTTAGTTTCATCTGTCCAAAGAATGCTGTTCCAGAACTGGGCTGGCTTTTTTAGATATTGTTTCGCAAAGTTGGCCTTTCTATTCTTGAGGATTATGAATGGTTTGCACCTTGTGGTGAACCCTATGTATTTGCTCTTGTGAAGTCTTCATTTTATGGTAGACTTGGATAATGATATGCCTACCTCCTGGAGAGTGTTCTTCACTTGAATGGATGTTGTGAAGGGGTTTTTCTTTACCATGGATAGGATCTTACGATCATCCACCCCTGTTGTCTTCCATGGACATCCAGGCCTCTTTGTGTTGCAGAGCTCACCAGTGCGTTCTTTTTTTCTCAGAATGTACCAAACTGTTGATTTGGCCACTCCTAAAGTTCCTGCTATCTCTCTGATGGATTTTCTTTTTTTTGCAGCCTAAGGATGCCCTGTTTCACTTGCATTGAAAGCTCCTTTGACCGCATGTTGTGGGTTCACAGCAACAGCTTCCAAATGCGAATGCCACACCTGGAATAAACTCCAGACCTTTTACCTACTTAATTGATGATGAAATAATGAAGGAATAGCCCACCCGTGTCCATGTAGGGAAAAACCGGTGCACAGCTTCAGTCATGGGTTGAGTAGATCAAAAGGATTTATCACATTAAAAACATGGACAAAAAATACTGATATTGTCACTCTAACGCGTTTCACATGCAGGGTGCTTTATATATAGCAAATATAGCTGTGTGTGCAAGTTGCACAGATACTTTATAAAGCACCCTGCATGTGAAACGCGTTAGAGTGACAATATCAGTATTTTTTGTCCATGTTTTTAATGTAATAAATCCTTTTGATCTACTCAACCCATGACTGAAGCTGTGCACCGGTTTTTCCCTATTGGGGTGTTTCATATACTGGCTTGCATCTACCAGGGAGCATGCAGAGCAGGGGACTTGTGTGTGATTTGAATTCTTCAACTACAGGCTATCGTAGCACACATTATTGTTTGATCCGGCAAAAGATGACGTCAGTCTGATGTGGGAGAGAGGCTTGAGGTCCCGTTAGGATTCCATTCAGCAAAAACGCTGAGTGCCGAGAGACCGCCGCTGAACGGAGCCACAAGTGAAGGGAGCGCAGATACCCTCTACTCAACATCATCGGTGAATGGTGTGATGGGCCAGTCGAGATCTGTGACCAGACAGGATATACAGAGCGGGGCACTACAAGGCATACAGGATTTTTTACAACAGGACTCTCTCCGTTCTCAGCCTGCTCTACAAGCCGTGAGTACAGACTCTCTTGGAGAGTAGCTGCATGTGATTACACAGCAGACCCCTGTTCCCTGCTAACACAGACTAGTGAGAAACTTTTGAGCACTGGATTTTTTGAGCTATTGCTCTGACATTATCCACCCCTGTCCATGAAACAGCTTTTAAGTCAATTGTCCAATTACTTTTGGTCCCTTGAAAAAGATGGGGCTACATATTAAAGAGATGTAATTCCTAAACGCTTCCTCCAATTTGGATGTGAATACCCTCAAATTAAAGCAGATTGACAGCTTTTTAAGCGCATATTAATTATTTAATTGTAACTTGAATTTATTTTTGTACACAGCCAAAATAACAAAACTTGTGTCAGTGTTCAATTATTTCCGGACCTAACTGTATATTCACAAACTATAGGGGGAATAAAAATAGGGTTTGTCTGGCTATAGGGAATCACAATTGACTGGTGTCATAGCCAGAGACAGAGGGAATATATATAAATACAGCAGGGACTAGCCAAGGCAGACCAGTTAAATAGAGTACAGGCAAAGATGATTGGTATGAGACTGCCGCGTCCCCAAATAAAGCAACCGCAGCTCACCAGGATAGAAAAGTATAAAAAATGTTTATTTGATTACATAAAAACGAAAAAACAAACAAACAAATACAAAAAAGACACCTCCTACGCGTTTCAGGCTACAGCAGCCCTTTCTCAAGGAGTACTCCTTGAGAAAGGGCTGCTGTAGCCTGAAACGCGTAGGAGGTGTTTTTTTGTATTTGTTTGTTTGTTTTTTCATTTTTATGTAGTCAAATAAACATTTTTTATACTTTTCTATCCTGGTGAGCTGCGGTTGCTTTATTTGGGGACGCGGCAGTCTCATACCAATTATCTTTGCCTGTATGCTGTTTTTTGGATTGGAGAGACGCACTGTGGCCTGGAGGACGCGTCACATGGGATGTGCTGCTGCAGGAAGTGAGGGGAGCGTTCCCGGACGGACCGGAAGCAGGTGTACACGCCACCGGCACTCGGGAGCTCCAGCAACCTGAGAGAGAAGCGGACGGCAGCAGGTTGGAGAGATTCGTGGGGTCTGCACCAGGACCGGATCAGACGGACCTGTGGAGGTAACGGAGGCTACACTGAGGGATCCCATAGAGAGGTAATACAACTTTCCTCCAACGGTGTATATATCCCATGTAGCGATTTCCAAGGAACTCCCACTCCACATACTCCTTTCTCTGGTCCCACCTCCAATCAACTTATTCTACATCCCACGTTCATTATTCAACCTCGTAACACAGAACACAGTTGTCCCATATACTATTGCTCATTATTAATTATTTTTCAAGCTCTCCGTTTAGAGCTTTGAGTAGTCCCTTTTTTTATTTCTGCAGTTAAATAGAGTGATTGAACCAGGAGAAAGAAAAAAAAGAAGCACTACATCCAATGCTATTGAGCCAGCAAAAACAACAGGAGTGCGTTCCCACGATTAAAAATAAGGCTATTTTAATGGATCATTGCAGCAAACAATACACCAACGCGTTTCGGACTAGAAAAGCCCTTTATCAAGGTGAATAAAAAACTTACTAACCGGAGTGTGTTAAATACATGATCCTGATGTGACCGCGGCCTATACCTGACACTTCCGGGTGAGTCAAATGACACGGGGCGCCATCATCTGGATGCTGATTAATTATCATTTATTGTTCCCTCTAATTGAATGTTATACTAGCACTGGTCACCGGCAGGTGGTTAACATTATATCCTTACTGCATTGCTACGTGGGATCTTAACATACCAGTCATAGATCACTTTGGGACAATTATTATTTTTCAGCATAATCATTACTCATTGGAGGGGTATCCATATAAGACTTTGCCATTCTATCATTCAACAATGCTGTTTATTCTGTTTTAGGGCACCATGCAACAATTGCTAAATACAGTGATTGGTAGGATTCGCCATTCTGGCGGTTCTGTCCCCTTAACCCTAACTCGCTCGCCTGGTTCCTGTGGCACTAAAGAGAGGCAACCTTACGTGGTACGTATGCGGGGCGCACGGGCACGGTGCTGGTCCCATCGCTCTCCGGTGTTCCTTTGCCCAGGGAGTGCTGCCAGTCCTCTGGCATTGACACGCGACGCATGCGCGGTGCGCGGTCCCCACGGCAATCTGCGGTTCCTGCCTCTTGTTTCCACCCCATCCTAATGTCAGAGCTGCACGGCGCAAATATACTCTGCGCTCCTCCTCTGTCCCCACAGGTCCCGCCTCCAGTCTCCGCCCCGTACTGGTGCGGGTGTCGTAGCGTGCACTGAAGGCGCTTGACTGGGTCGCCAGCGTGATGCGCGGGTTGCGCGCGGCACGCACACTCTCTGATGCGGTCTCAATTCGCTTTGGAATAGGACGCACCTGTGCGATCCAGAAGCCTATCAGAAACAGCAGTCTGCTTCCTGGATATCTCCCATTGGTGGGAAGCCCTTTAAATATGCTCTCTGTACTCTCATACTGCACCGACACACTTTATTCGAGCAAATACCCGGTATGTACCTGGCAGATACCTGGAATGCGCCGCTCCTAACCTCTGACAAGCCCCGTTGCATTTGCCTTCCCAGCCTGGGTTCATGCCTGGCTGATGGGCGGCTGATCTGTTAAATGATAATGATTAGGATTTAATAGGCTGCAATGCTTTGCGTGTCTACCAGATGGCATAAATTCATGAATTGTAATGCAGTTTATATATATATACTGTGCAGTATTGCAGCCAGCGGGAATAAAATGCTTCAATCCCTGCTTGGAAAATAACTCAATGCACTCGGGCAGAAAACAGTCACAAACCTCAATACACCCGGGTATACCCGAATTCGTGGGACTAGCCAAGCTCGAATAAAGTGTGTCGCCAGTGTACCTCACTGAGCATAACTTCTGTGTGTGATGCTGAACCTCGCTACTCAGTGCCTGTCTGCCTTTACCTTGCTGCCTGACTTTGCCTGGAACCTTGGACCTTGTGATATTCTCCTGCGCTGAACTTGGCTTTGGATATGACGACTCTACTCTCTCCTGCACTGACCCTGGCATTGGAATACGATGTCGCTGCTCTCTCCTGCACTAACCCTGGCTCTACGACGTCTCTACTCTCTACAACCCTGACTCCGGCTATGTACCCCAACGATCTGCTACTCTACACTACTAAACCCAGCAAGTACCACATTTACGCTGTCCTCTATTACCCTGACCCGGCCTGCAAGATTATCCTACACTCTAGAAGGGCACTCGCAGTTGTGGTTGGCGTTTTATACCAATCCCTACCTCAGCCCCGCTGTTGCACCTGTTGTCTTTCAATTGGTCTTGTCAATGCATGGGACTGGTGTCAATGGAGTACTAGATACTGTCACCGCAACAGATTTACTTAATATCCAGTCGTACCCATACATTGTAGCTTCTAAGCCCAATGTTGCTGTGAGAGAGGGGAGATCAGAGGCAAACAGAAGCCAGTAGCAAAATTCACAGAAGACTTTGGAAATATATTCAGCCTTCATTATCACCATAAGGTTGTATTAATTTATATTGTATAATTTAATTATTGCATTCTAATGTGTGTTAATCACTATTTATAGATGCAAGGGCGCCACTATTTTTTCTGTTTTTGTTTCTTACACTAACTCAGGGTGGTTAGTTTTGTAGTTGGCAGCCCAAATCACTTTAATATCACATACTATTGTTTTTGAGTGTTTATGTTTATCACTTAATACTAGAATAGCGCTACACACAAACACGTTCTTTTTTTCTATCGTTTGTGGTGAGCTACACGTTACAGTATGCTTGGCCATACAAACTTCGACCCCGCTGTTGTAGGAAGAGTCCTGAGCTCGCACGTCAACACCCTGTCAAGTCTTGAAAATAAATGGGAGTCTGATGACCAAAATTTGAGAACACTCCGGGAGGACTTTAGAACCTTATCCCTCCATCTACAAGGGCCACGCACGGACCTTGCGCAATTGGTCACTAGTACCCCTCTCTTGCCTTCTTATCTGTCCAAACTCCGGCTTCCCACGTCCAATCGGTATGGGGAAAATCCTCACGAGTGTCTGGGTTTCCTTAACCAATGCTTCATTCAGTTTGAGATTAATTCTTCCCGCTTCTCTTATTCTCTTTCCAAGGTAGCCTACATAATCTCTCTCCTCATAGATGATGCACTTGCCTGGGCTTGTCCCATCTGGGAGTGAAGATCCGACCTCACCCAAACCATTGGAGCCTTTACCAAGGAGTTCCGCAGGGTGTTCGATACACCGGGTCGAAAGGTATCTGCAGCTCCTGCTCTATTCTTTATTTCTCAGGGTAACCGCTCTGTCTCCTGTTATGCACTCGAGTTTAGGACCATTGCCGCATAGACGGATTGGAACGGGGAATCATTGTCTGCTGCCTTCTGGCAGGGATTGTCTGAAACCGTGAAAGATGAACTTGCGACTCACGATCGGCCTACCGATCTGAAGGATCTCATTGCTTTCTGCATCAGGGTGGACCATCGTATCCAGGAGAGAAAGACTGGGAGATGACTTCCTCACACGCCCCCTTCCAGGATAAGCCCCATCCAGGTGGGTCAGTTTGAATTACCTGTCCCAGACTCATCTGAACCTATGCAATTGGGAGTCACTACGCTCTCACGCTCTGAGAAGCAACACCGCATAGACGCTGGACTTTGTCTGTATTGTGGGGGTCCTGGACATTTCACTTTCTCTTGCCCCAACAAGGCGAGAAACGCAAGGTTCCCATGAGTCCTACGGGAGTCTCATTGGTGACGATCTCTCATTCCCCTATACTGCTGCGGCTCATCTGATTCAAACACATCGCCGTTTTTTCGCTGGCTTTTTCCTGGAATGTGACGCACTTCACCTGGAGCATGCTGCATTCATTTTGTGTTCTCAGCCACGGGTCATGCGCGGGTCATGCGCGGTTGATGTGCGGTTGATGCGTTTATTGAGAATGGTTCGGATTTAATAGATTGCAATTCTTCGCATGTCCGCCAGATGGCAGATATTCATGAATTGTAATGCGCATGCGCTTCAGTAATGTGTCGACTTGCAGGTGTTTCGTTTAAAAAAGATACCACAGTGTGCTATTGTAACTTGGCCTTGAGACTGAAGGAAGAGGTTGCAAAAATGTATCAATTTAGGCTTTTCATATTAAAGAAAGACAAAGACCAGTTTCGGTTACAGTATTCTCCAGAGACCTGCCACCCGCCATGAGTGTTCAAGTGCAGCCCGTTTTCCAAAAACCCGACAGAAGTTACGCGTATTTGATATGGGCCGCGATTAATGCAACAGATGATAAGATTGCAACAGTTGTTCAAATTTATCAGTATTTTATCGAAAACTATGACTTTTACAAATTTTCGCCAGCTCCTCATACGTGGAAGCGTGCAATAAGGAAAAGGTTATGTAGCAATCCCTGTTTTTATCGTATTGAGCCACAATTTGTTGGAGGGTATTGGTGTGTATCACCGGCTTTTTCCTGTATCTATGATCATGCAGACGGCAAAAGGCGAAGGGCGTGTTAAAACCAACTAAGAAACGACAGTCGCTGCCAAGCAATGCACCAGCAATGGCTTCCAATAACGGTCCCACCGTCAGTGACAACCCTTGCTGTCTATCCAGAAAGCCTGAGCCGGATTTCGCGTGCAGTTTCGATCAAGCTTGCATGTACCTAAGCAATTTCCAGCCTCATCAGCTGACTACAGGTGGACTAGTCCCGCTGCAAATTATCGACGTGGATGATCAAGAACACTGGACTGGCAGTGGACCGGCGCCAGTGCCAGCTGAATGGGAAATTCTATGGTGAGTATTGTTGCCGTATTATTTTCTGTTTTTTTTTATTTTGACAATACAGTATCAATATCGGTGCGATTCAAAAGTCAAGCAATTCTCCTGTAAGCAATATTATTGGCTGAGCGGCTTCTCCAGTACTGTGCTGCAGATACTGAACAATTGGTGGAATGCTAGGCGCATGCGCATTGGAACTTTCTTGAAACGCATATGCGTGTCATTACATCGACGGCAGGCGCATGCGCATGTGAACAGGAGACGCCCCCCTAGAAAATTATTGGTGGGACTGGCTGGGAACTTCTTTAGGGGGCTGACCATTACAGTAAAACTTTTCTTTTTGTTTTTCCTCAGAAAAGAAAACGGCTAATGGAGGGATTTCGATGGATAATATCGCTTTGTGTAACAATGCCTGCACATTGCTGAATCGGATTTAAAACCCCACGTACCGGAGTCTACAGTTTAGTGGCCATTGTTATTGATTAGGATAGTATGCTGATGTTTTCCGGCCGTACATTATACAATACTTTTTTATATACAGTATACTGTGTAATAAACCTGAAAAAATAAAAACTATGCATTTATTCTACATGTATTACAGTACTGTCCATACAGTAGGTGTCTTCTATACAGTGCCAGTACATACAGTACAGTACTGTATGTGTCTTCTATTTTTTTTAATACTCTTGTACTGAGCATGCCTACAGTATACAGCACACTATGCCTGGACAGTAGTGTACATTCTAGAAACACTGTATTTTGTTACAGTAGCAAAGGAGCCAATGGAACAATGTAAAACAAATCAAAATGTTCTTTTATTGGTGGAGTAAGTACAAAAACATTTATTTACAAATACTGTACAATGTAGAAACATTTTAAGTGCACAGCAATTCAAAACATCAACAGGTGTATGGTTTACTGCTACAGTAGTGAAAACATTTATGTATAGAAAGTAAAAACATTTACAGTCACTCAGTATGGTTTACACACATGTTTTAAAAACAAATTCTTTATTCATAAAATATACAAAACGCAACATCTCCTCTATTAAAGAACGGCAAGTCAAAACATATACAGTATAATGGGATGGTGTGCAAAACAGTCTGCACCAGTACAGTCCTCGAGGGCAGCAAACAGGCCCAGTTTTCAGGGTAACCTTTGAAAACCGTGCCTGTTTGCAGCCCTCAGGGACTGGAATTGTGCAGGTCCTGTGTGTGTGTACAGCAAGTTAAAACATTTCTGTATAAATACAAGTTAAAAAACACACAACAACATCTCCTTTATTTAAGTACAGCAGGGCAAAACATGTACAATACAGTTCAGCACAACAGTATGGTCTTACCTGTGATTAAAAAAAATCTTTATTCATAAAATATAGTATACAAAACGCAACATCTCCTTTATTAAAGAAATATACAGTATACAGTACAGTGGGATGGTGTGCAAAACAGTCAGTCAGGCCTGCACCACTACAGTCCTCGAGGGCAGCAAACAAGCCCGGTTTTCAGGACAACCTTGAAAAACGTGCCTGTTTGCGGCCCTCAGGGACTGGAATTGTGCAGGTCCTATGTGTGTGTACAGCAAGTTAAAACAGTAAGTTAAATACAGTACAGCAGGTCAAAAAAAATCTCCTTTATTTAAGTTAAGCAGGTCAAAACATGTACAGCACAGTTCAGCACAACAGTATGGTCTTACAGTTCCCGTGATTAAACAAGAAAGTCCACCACATTGTCCGTCCATGGCCGATTCCTTGCATGGTGCAAAAAGCCATTAATGCAGTCTCGAACGCCTTTCATTACAGGATCTGTAATTGGATAAAAGCGCCGCATTTCATCCAGAACGTTCTTTCTTAAATTGGCAGGAAACGCCTTTTTTACGCGATTTCCTTCGTAGTTCAGTCTGAAGGCCCAGTCGCAGTACAACGAGTTACAAAAGTAACAAGGCATACTTGTGGGGTGCACCAGCACTCATCACCCTATACTTCTCCCTGAGTGCCGGTGGCAGATCGCACAGGGTGATGTCGGGCACCGTTTCGATGCGAGCGAATGTAGGTCTTCTGTGAGCGGGTGTGCTTGAGGCAACGGGCGATGGTAGGTTGTCTGGGAGGAAGCTTTCTTCCGGTCTTGGTCGCCGTGTTGTCTCCTGGCGTGGTCTTGACGGGGTTGTCATGTCCTCCTCAACGGCATACATGTACACTACATCTTCTGGATGAGGGGGTGCGCTTGGTGATGAAAGGGGGTCGATGCTCCCATTCATCACATCCATGTCACCCCCCTGCTCCGGCGTCGGGGAAACAGGGGCATTAACACAGAGCAAATGATGTATACCCGCTATGTCAGCCTCTATCTTCTCCATCCGTCGATCCATCCGTTGATCCATATGTTGCATCCGTTGATCCATATCTAGCATCCGTTGATCCATATGTATCATCCGTTGATCCATATGTAGTATCCGTTGCTCCACATTTAGCATGGTTTCCAGAAGCAAATCTATCTTTGCCAGAACAATAGAGTTCCCGGGGAGATCCACACTTATCCCATTCAGCATCCGGTCTAACGAGCTGCTTCTTGTGCATGGCATGTGGACATCTGGGTGGATGGGTGCAACGGAGGATGAGATGGGGGTTCCATGGAGAGAAGCAGCAGCGTCGTCGAAGAAGGGTGGAGGAGGTGACCTGTGGATATCCGGTAGAGGAGAAGCGGCAGCGTCGTCGAAGAGGGATGGAGAAAGTGAACTTTGGATTTCCAGGCGAGAAGCAGAGTCATCTAAGAGCAAAGGAGAAAGTGACCCGTGGATTTCAGGGGCTGCGTCGTTGGATAGAACTGGAGAAGATGGCCTGTGGGTTTCCGGGAGGGCGACGGAAGAGTCGTCAAAGCCTATGTGAGGAAGTGGTCTGCGGATTCGATGGGTTGGCTGCCATTCGTTTTGCGTCGAGAGTACATCACCGTATATCTTCTTGACATAATAAGGCTGATGTCTATGAAAACCCTTAGCCTTTGGGGTCAGCAGAAGGTTTTCTTTATTGACCTTAGCCTGTCGCTTTTGCCTTGGCGTGGAAACAGCAACTGCCTTTCGCTTTTTCTGCTTGACAGGCACGGCAGAGGCGAGTGGGTTCCTGCGTCCGTAGAATCCGGGTTGCTCCATGGAAGCAGATGGCATACAGTAATGCAGTATCTGGACAAGGGCAAGTTCAGATAAAGATTATCGAGTGGTGGGCTATGCAAAGTGTATAACCTTTTATGCATGGCGGCGAGGTACAGGTGTTGAAAGTGGGTGTACTCTAATGTGAGTCATTACCGTATAAATACACCATCCATTTTGTGGATTCACTGCACATTGAATACACATCGACTAAACATCGAATATACATTCTTGTGTTTGTATTTCTTTCTACTCGCAGCAATGACTGTTAAAAAGATTTCCAAGGATCTCAGCATGCAAATTAAGGAGATGTACACGAGCGGACACCGAATTGCTGCTATCCAATGCTTTTAGCTACTTCTGGCCGCGTTGTGCCAGCAACCACCGTGAGCTATCATGCACACGGAAAAAATAGAGAACGCAAAGGGCACCAAGGGTAACTAACGCGTAAGTATATTTATAAACTTTAAAAAAAAATTATACCAAAAATGTACTGTACATCTACAGTACTGTATCTAATATTTTTGTTATTTCTGTTGATTTATACACTATTGCAACAGTATATATATTTTGTATATTTATATTACAACAGTATATATATTTTGTATATTTATATCTATATTACAACAGTATATATATTTTGTATATTTATATTGATATTACAATAGTATATATATTTTGTATATTTATAATGATATTACAACAGTATATATATTTTGTATATTTATATTTATATTACAACAGTATATATATTTTGTATATTTATATTGATATTACAACAGTATATATATTTTGTATATTTATATTGATATTACAACAGTATACACTGGCGACACACTTTATTCGAGCTCGGCTAGTCCCACGAATTCGGGTATACCCGGGTGTATTGAGGTTTGTGACTGTTTTCTGCCCGAGTGCATTGAGTTATTTTCCGGCAGGGATTGAAGCATTTTATTCCAGCTGGCTGCAATACTGCACAGTACATATATATATACTGCATTACAATTCATGAATTTATGCCATCTGGTAGACACGCGAAGCATTGCAGCCTATTAAATCCTAATCATTATCATTTAACAGATCAGCCGCCCGTGAGCCAGGCATGAACCCAGGCTGGGAAGGCAAATGCAACGGGGCTTGTCAGAGGTGAGGAGTGGCGCATTCCAGGTATCTGCCAGGTACATACCGGGTATTTGCTTGAATAAAGTGTGTCGGTGCAGTATATATTTTGTAAATTTATATTGATATTACAATAGTATATATATCTTGTATATTTATATTGATATTACACAGTATATATATTTTGTATATTTATATTGATATTACAACAGTATTTATATTTTGTATATTTATATTGATATTACAAAAGTATATATATTTTGTATATTTATATTGATATTACAACAGTATATATTTTTTGTATATTTATATTGAAATTACAACAGTATATATATTTTGTATATTTATATTTATATCACAACAGTATATATATTTTGTATATTTATATTTATATTACAACAGTATATATATTTTTTATATTGCTGCATATTAATAGAACAATATATTGTATCCTGTTGATCTACTGTCTCTAATATTTTTACGTACCGGATTGTTTTTCTTTACATTGTAGGGAGACAACTCTTCTGGTGGACAAAATAAGTGATGAGAATGATGAGAAGAGTGCATAAAGGGTCAAATACACTCTGCAGGAAAAACACAATCTCACTGTATCCGAGACCAGCATAAAGAAGATGAGACGCAGCATTGGATGGAAATATGGACGTGTGAGGTTAGTACTGGACAGTCCAGGAGGTAGAAGTGTTGTTTAGGAAACTGTACTGTACCGCTAAAATTATTTATTCCTTGTCATTACAGAGCGTACCCCATGATAAGGGACGCAAACAAAATCAAAAGAGTTGTCCAGGCCCAGGCATGGATCGACAGTGGGGAAACTTTCCAGGATTGCATCTTCACTGACGAGTCTACTGTGTCGCTGGAGAGATTTGCAAGCTTTGCATTCCACAAAAAAGGCCGCATATCTTTGAAGCCGCGGCCAAAACACCCCGTGAAGCTGCATGTGTGGGGTGCCATCTCTAGGCGTGGACCAGGATGCATTGTCATCTTTGAAGGTAAAATATATCAAATATAATGTAGCCTTATGCACTGTACTTTACTAGTGTAGCCTTACTGTATTCACTGTACTGTACTATTGTGCAGTTTTTTGAGCACTTTTCTTTTCTTGCTATAGGAATCATGAATAAAGCTTTCTTCCAAGACAACATTGTCCCTGAGATGCAATACATCACACGCGAGTTCCCGAATGGTCACCGCTTCTACCAGGACAACGATCCGAAGCACACCGCGTCAACAGCGCATATCCTTGAGCACGGTATCAACTGGGTGAAGACGCCAGCGGAGTAAGTGTGGTAACTGTGTCTCATTTTTTCCCCACTGTTTTTACTGTGTACTGTATCTCTTAAACTAATTGTCCTTTTTGAAGTGAAACTTCTTTAGTGGCACCAAGTCCTGATAGGACAAAACTGGAGAAATGGGGGACGAAATGTGAAATGGAAGTGACGTCACGTAATGGACGCCGCTCCCCTCACACGTCCCCTGTCACATGCCGCCGCCGGCGCTGCTCCTAATGGCCGCTTCACGCACCCCCCAAACCTCCCTCCCACCCCCACGACTGCTGACATATGCGGCGGCGATAGCCGCCGCTCCTAACGGCCGCTGTTCCCCACCCGCTGCCATGCCGCGCATGCGCAGTTGTGATGGCGCCGCTGACGGATGCCACAGATGCGCAGAAGCGGCTGGCAGCGGCGCCGTTCCCCCCACATGCTCCCGTTCACCCCACATGGCGCCATTCCGCCCCCCACGACTGCTGACATATGCGTCGGCGATAGCCGCTGCTCCTAACAGCCGCTGTTCCGTGCCCACTGCCAGGCCGCGCCTGCGCAGTTGTGATGGCTCCATTGAAGGACACCACACATGCGCAGAAGCGTCTGGCAGTGGTGCCTTTCCCCCCAACACAGCGCCATTCCGCCCTCCACTTACACGGGCATTCGCGGGCCCCCTGTGGCACACGGCGCAAACCCGGGCGCAACCCACGCGGCACAGGGGCAGGCTCCTGCTGCTGGAAGAAAGGTTGACCCGAGGGGGGAGTGGGCAGCGGATGGGTAACCTCACCTCTTGCCCGTAGTCTCTCATGCCCGTGCCAGGCGCATGTACCCCACGGGGGGAGGGGTACGCAGAATTTACGGAAGGGGGGGAGGTGGTGCGCAATGTTACACCCCGCCCCTAGCTGCAGCAGGACACTCACACACTGACTGACACTCATACACACACACTGACTGACACACATACACACACACTGACACACATACACATTGACTGACACACATACACACTGACTGACACACATACATAGACACTGACTGACACACATACACACTGACTGACACACATACACACACACTGACTGACACACATACACACACACACACTGACTGACACACACACACACACACACACACACACACACACACACACACACACACACACACACACACACACACACACACACTGACTGACACACATACACACACACTGACTGACACATACACACACTGACTGACACACATACATACACACACACACTGACTGACACACATACATACACACACACTGACTGACACACATACATACACACACACACTGACTGACACACACACACACACACTGACTGACACACACACACACACACACACACACTGACTGACACACATACAAACACACACACACTGACTGACACACATACACACACACTGACTGACACACATACACACTGACTGACACACATACACACACACACTGACTGACCCACATACATACACACACACTGACTGACACACATACACACACACTGACTGACACACATACACACACACAAACTGACTGACACACATACACACACATACACTGACTGACACACATACACACACTGACTGACACACATACACAGACACTGACTGACACACATACATACACTGACTGACACACATACACACACTGACTGACACACATACACACACTGACTGACACACATAAACACACTCACACTGACTGACACACACACACACACACTGACTGACACACACACACACACACACACACACTGACTGACACACATACAAACACACACACACTGACTGACACACATACACACACACTGACTGACACACATACACACTGACTGACACACATACACACACACACTGACTGACCCACATACATACACACACACTGACTGACACACATACACACACACTGACTGACACACATACACACACACAAACTGACTGACACACATACACACACATACACTGACTGACACACATACACACACTGACTGACACACATACACAGACACTGACTGACACACATACATACACTGACTGACACACATACACACACTGACTGACACACATACACACACTGACTGACACACATAAACACACTCACTGACACACATACACACTGACTGACACACATACACACACTGACTGACACTGACTGACACACACATACACACTGACTGACACACACATACACACACATACACACATTGACTGACACACACACACTGACTGACACTCACTGACACACACACACTGACTGACACACACACACACACACACACACACACACACACACACACACACACACACACACACACACACACACACACACACACACACACACACACACAGACTGACACACACACACACACACACAGACTGACACACACACACACACACACACACACACACACACACACACACACACACACACACACACACACACACACACACACACACACACACACACACACACACACAGACTGACACACACACTGACACACATACACACACACACACACACTGACTGACACACACACATACACACACAAGTTGTTGAAAGGCATACTGAGTTTTTGGAACGATGTACTCACCGTGGAAAGCTGCAATAAATATATAGACCATATTGCGACTGTGTTGCCCATTGTGATCGCGCGTAATGGGCAAGCATCAGGAAAGTAGTAGTGTACTGTAGTATTGTAAGTACAGTATGATACAGGTAAGTATGGCACAGATTTTTTCTTTCCCAATAGTCAGAGTATACAGCAGTTACAGTTTTTTCTTTACATAGAGAGCAGCACCAGCCATCTGGTTACATAGTATTTAACAGTAGTCAGAGTATACAGTAGTTCCAGTATAGACTAGTTTGACAGTAGTACAGTAATTGCCTACTAACTGCTCAATTTTTTTCTTTCCAGAGAAAGCAGCACCAGCCATCTACAATACAGTAGTACTACACATCACACAATGCCATAATACAGTACGCACATAACTGCACTGATTTTTTGTTTTCTTGTCGTTTCAGGAAAAAAGAGTGGCCTGGGGGGAGGTGGGGTGTTGTGTCCAGTCTAATCTGTTTGTACAGTCAAATGTACAGTATATAAACAGCAGTAATGATGTACACAAAACCTCTCCTCTCTCAATGAACTACTGTACTGTACACAGAATGAGGAACAAGATAAAGACGGAAAAAATAATATTACTATATATATATATTATACATTACAGCATATATTATTAAATAATATTCTTATAAATGTACATTGTTCATGTTTATCCATGTTTTACAAATGTTTTCTAAATGTTTATCCAATTTCAATCTGCCAGAAGAACTTAATAAAGACTGCATTATGTATTATTCATGATTATTTTTATATTTGTATTTTTTGGTCCCTGATAAAATAAAATAAATATTTATTTACATTCCTGCTAATCATAATCATTGACAACACCCCCCCCCCCCCCACACCCACAGTACACCAATGAATAAGAATGAATGACAAAACAACATGAATCAGTTAATGGTTTTTTTAACTCTCAATTCTCACAATGCTGTGCAAATCAGATTTACATTTCAAATTCGAGAAGGGATTTTCCAAAGCGTTACCGTAAACAAAGCCTCAAAGATTTGGGGGGGGAGGTTGGGTGAGTCATGTGCAGTAATCAACTAGCTCCCATCTCAAAGAGGATTACATGCAGGCATAGTGAGGCTTTGTAGCTCAGCTATGGACGGATTAAGAACACAATGCAGCGCTATACAAAAACATGCTGTATTTATTATTATAATATCAAGGTGATGCTCTGTGAAAATCAAATTCGAGAAGGGATTTTCCAAAACGTTGCCGTAAACAAAGCCTCAAAGCTCCTGTCTCAAAGAGAATAACACGCAGGCGCAGTGAGGCTTTGTAGCTCGGCTATGGACGGACTAAGAACACAATGGCAAGATTCAGAAAATTAACGACTCTGTGGAGAGGGGGGGTTGGGTGACGCATGCACAGTAAGCAGCTAAGTAGCTCCAATCTCAAAAAGGATTACACACAGGCGCAGTGAGGCTTTGTAGCTCAGCTATGGACGGATTAAGAACACAATGGCAAGATTCAGAAAATTAATGACTCTGTGGAATTTCAAATCCTTGAGCTAGTGTTCGTGGGTTTGGGGGCTACAGGGTAAAGCTGCTTGAAGTTCAAAGCTAAAGACATACTTTAATTTCAAAAGGCAGTTCATCATAATAATACACCCCCAAATACAGTACGTAAAAAGCACACAAATCAACCGTGTGCAGTCAAACGCACAGGGTCGAAGTCAAAAGCTACAGCACAGATTGAATATCGTAATACAGTAAGATGGTTTATGCAAGCTTGTGGAGAAAATAAAAATAAAAAAATGACAATAAATTTTTTTTTTTACATTTTTTTGGTCACTCACTCAGGCAAGCAAGCAGTGGTGGGTGAAGTTACAGGCGCATGCATAGTAAATTCCTGCTGTCAAGCAGGAATGTGATTGAAACCAGACACACGTTCAAAGGAATGGCGTGGGAGAGATGTACTGCATTGTAGAGAAGATAAGAAGTTGAAATACCCTGCAGTGCAGTTAATTATCCTGAGCGAGGGGAGAGCGCTGTATATGCCGAAATGTGACACTGTTACAGTACAGTACACGCCTATGCGTTTCAACAATTTTCAAATGAGACATACTGAGACATACTGTACTGCAGAACAGTAGGCAAATGGTGAACAGACGGCGGTCACTGCTCCACTGAAAAAACTCTCCAACCAGGCGTGTAAAACAAAAAAACTTTAATGCATCAAAACGAACAACCTCATGTCAGTGACACTCTGACGCGTTTCGTTCTGGGAACAGAACTTTATCAAAGAACTGCAGAACAGCACTGCAAATGCATGTATACTTTAAATATGAAAATTTACAATTACTGCGCGCGCACACACAGACTGTGTACTTACGTAGGTTGAACCGCAAAGGTATTAGACTTCCAACCCCTGAGTTTTTACACAGCATTGCAGTATTGCAGACAGCGAGAATAAAATGCTAATATCACGAGCGCGAAAATAACGCAGTTCACTCCGGGCGAAAATGACAAAAAAACGCACCTAACCGGGATAATCTGAGAGCCGCGGATCTAGCCGAATTAGGGCCTCATGCAGAGAGCAGCGCTAGATTAAATTGGAGAGTTGAAAATAAAGTAGTTGTAATGGAGAGTTTTTTTCTCCATATGCAGAAAGGGCATAAAACTGCCTTTCTGCATATGGAGAGTTTCAACCGGCGAGATGTGCGCTGGTGAAACATGTTTTAAAAAAAGCGCGTTTTTTTTTCCTTCTCCCTCTGGCCGCCGAGCGCCAGCCTCCTGCCAACTTTTTTTGGCGGAGGTAAATTGAGAATTTCTCTCCATGTTATTGGCGCGATCAGCCACTAGATGGCGATCACGCCTTTCTGAATAGGGATATTTTTAGAACAGGGGAAATTTAGGTTCTCGCCGGTAGCTCGGCGAGAATCACAAAAAAAATTAAAAAAATGGCGCTTTTTTTACAACTCGCCAGTACCTGCAGTTCTACAGGCATTTCTCTCCAAAAAATGCCGCTATTCACCTTACCGCTGCTCTCTGCATGAGGCCCATAGACTCAGTTCGGCCGCCACTGTAGCTACTTGCAATCCCACAAAGATCCTTGTGCCTATCTCCTTGTCAGGAAGGGATTTTCTATATCCAAAAATGGCCTTTCTTGATTCGGGTTCTAGGGGCAACTTTATAGATCAGAGTTTTGCAGAGCACCACAAGATTCCTCTAGTGTGCAAGAAGAACCCTATCACCTTGGAGGCTATTGATGGTAGAACGCTTCAACCTGCGTTCATGTAGATTATTCAGCTAAGGTCTGTAAATAACCATGTGGAAGAGATTTCTTTTAATGCCATTCACGCTCCTTCTATTGCAGTAATCTTGAGCCTACCCTGGTTACAAGTCCATAATCCACGGATTGATTGGTTGAACAAAAAACCTATTCAGTGGAGTTCGCACTGCATTAAAAATTGTCTTGAGGGCTCAAGTAGCGTTTGTGCAACAACCGTATTAGAAGACAAGGAAAGGGTACAATTGCTGGAGGAATACATCGACTTCAAGGATGTCTTCAACAAAGTCAAGTCTGAAATACTTCCACCACATCGCCCCTACGATTGCCCTATCGAATTGCTTCCAGGTACTTCACCGCCTAGAGGAGCCTCGTATCCTTTGTCTATGCCTGAAACTAAAGCCATGAAAGAATATATCGCTGAGAATCTTCTGAGGGGGTTCATCCGCAAATCCACATCTCCCGCTGGGGCCGGGTTTTTCTTCGTAAAGAAAAAAGATGGGTCCCTGCAACCTTGTATTGTTTATCGATAAAGTCGTAAAGACGAAACGCGTCAGAGAATTGTTTTGTATGTCTTTTTAATTCGGGCTTTTATGCCATAATAAAGTTTTTTCCTGCACGCTGCCGCCAGCCTGATATTTTTGCAGTGCTTGGAGTCCTTTCACCTACCTTGTTATTGCTTATCGAGGACTCAACAAAATTACTATCAAAAATCGCTACCCTCTTCCTCTCGTATCCAAACTTTTTGATCATCTTCAAGGAGCTAAAATCTTTTCCAAATTGGATCTACGGGGTGCGTATTTACCTTATCAGAATTCGTCAAGGCGACGAGTGGAAAACTGCATTCAATACCCGAGATGGACACTACGAGTACTTGGTCATGTCTTTTGGTCTCTGTAAAGCCCCAGCTGTGTTCCAAGTTGTTGTCAATGAGATATTCAGGGATCTTCTCAACTCATTTGTAATTGTTTACTTGGACGATATTCTGATCTTTTCTAAGTCTGTACAGGAACATGTAGGACATGTCAAACAAGTACTGCTTCGTCTACGAGATAACCATTTATTCGCTAAACTTGAAAAGTGTCACTTTCATCAATCTTCTACAGCCCCCCCCCCCCCCCCAAGCTTTTTTCTTTATTGGAGTCACAGGGGAAAAAGATACAGATATAGTAAAGTCATTGGCACATGACTACATTATACATACAATAAATCCAATAAAGCACTTTTTTCTTTTTTGGGGGGGGGTTAAATCAGGGGGTGGTGGATGGGGAGGGATAGCATGGTAGACAAATAAAGAAAGGGGAGGGAAGGTGTGGGGGGGTGGGTGTGAGGTGGAATGGAGGAAGGGCTGGCGAGGTATGACCGTCACCCTCCCATCTCCTCCCATCCGGCAGACTTCTAGGTTTGAGTTTTAGCCTATAGGGGAGTTGGTCCTCGGTAATCGAGCCACGATTCCCAGATGTTATAGAACTGGGGTGTTTTCTGCCTGTGCATGGCAGTAAGCTTATCCATAGTCATAACTGTATTAATTCTCTTAATAACTGTACTTTTAGAAGGTGCTTTTATCTGCTTCCAAGCAGCGGAAATTGAGCATCTTGCAGCCGTTAGTATAGAGCAGATGAGTTTAGTTAGAGCTGCGGGTAGGCCTTCAACTTGTTTTCCCAACAGAAAGGTCAGAGGGTCCAGGAAAATTCCCAGCCTGAGGTTTCGCAGAGTAGTTTCTGGATCTTAGACCAGAACCCCTGGATCTCTGGGCATGACCACCAAATGTGGGCCATGTCTCCTCTTTGACCACATTCTTTCCAGCACAGGTCTGTTGTGCCGGGGAAGATCTGGCTCAGACTACTCGGGGTTAGGTACCACTGAAATAGGATTTTGTAGATATTCTCTTTTGTGATTCTGTAAAATTGAGGTGTTGGGGGCTGCTTCCCAGATGTCCTTCCAATTATCCATATCTAGTTATCGCTTGAGATCTGCGCACCACTTTTGCATGTAAACGTGGTGTGGGATGTCTAGTGTCGACTCCAACCCCTTGTAGATCTCGGAGTTCAATCCTTTCTCGTATATGCCTTTGATGCAAAGGGACTCAAATTTGGTCAAGGTAGGACATTTGGAGTTTTGGGAGAGCACTAAAAGGAAGTGCCTAATTTGGAGGAATTTAAACAGGTGGAGGTCTCGCTACTGATATTTGTCTTGGAGCTCATGGAAGGACAGAGTCTCCTCTTCCTTCAGCAAGTCTGCTAATATTCTAATATTGAGGTCCTGAAATTGTTCAAATTGTCTCTGTGAGCACCCAGGCGGGAAATCTGGGTCATCAAAGATAGGGGTAAGTTGAGAGGGGGTGGCTGACAGGGCGTACTTCCCTTTAATTTTAAGCCAAGTGCTCCACGTGCATCTCATTGCTCCTAAATCGAACCTCCTAGACCCTCTTTTCTTGTCCCCCTGGATCCAAAGGATAGTCGATAGATGGGAAGGGGCAGCATAGTGAGATTCTATTGCAAGCCAGCATGGGGAGGCCGGGTTGTTGTTGCAGACCACCACCTGCACCAGTTGTGCCGCCTGGTAATACTTGATCACGTCAGGGACCCCCAATTCCCCTCTCGTCTTTGGTGATAATAACACAGACCTCGGGACCCTTGGTCTTCATTCTCTCCATATAAATTGGAATATCCGGGATTGTATGTTTTTCAATTCTGGTAGGGGGATGTCTATAGGGAGAGTTTGGAAAAAATATAGGAGTCTAGGGAGAACGTTCATTTTGGTTGTAATGATCCTGCCAAACCAGGAGATTTGGAGTTTGTTCCAGGATTCTAGATCCTTTTTGATTTGGTTAAATAGCGGGGGGCAGTTGGCCTGGTATAGGGAGTTATAAGAGTTAGTTATTTTTACTCCAAGATATTTTATGTTGGAGGAGTTCCATCTGTATTTGTAATTGGATTGAATCATTTCCAGATTGGTTCTGGGAGGGAGAGATTTAGGGCTTCAGACTTGTCCATGTTGATTTTGTAGTCTGAGATTTGACCAAATTGATCAAAGAGTCTTTGGAGGTTAGGGATGGTGGTGTGGGGGTCTGTGAGGGTCAGTATAACATCGCCCGCGAATAGCGAGATTTTCTATTCGGTACCAGCAATCAGGATAACTTGTATACTTGGATCGTCTTTGATTTTGGCTGCTAGGGGTTCAATTGAGATTTCAAATAGTAGGGAGCATAGGGGGCATCCCTGTCTGGTTCCACTTTTGATTTGGATTGGATCAGTTAGTGCCTCCGGGAGTTTAATATATGCTGTGGGGTTTTGATAGAGGGCTCTAACTCCCTCCAACAATGGGCCATGGAAGCCGAATTTAGACATTGTTTGGTCTAGGAAGGACCATTTGATTCTATCGAATGCCTTTTCAGCATCAAGACTTAATATCATAGCTTGGGATCTGTTGAGGTGCACGTGGTTGATAATATCTATAATTATGAGGGTGTTGTCAGAAGCCTGCCTTCCTGACACAAATCCCACCTGGTCATTATGAATAAGTCTAGGGAGAATTGGATTTAGTCTGTTTGCTAAGATCTTGCTGAAGATTTTGAGGTCTGTGTTAAGTAGGTATATTGGTCTGTAACTACCGCATTGAAGCAGGTCCCTTCCTTCCTTGTGAATGATAACTAAGTTGGCCGCGGACATTGTGTCTGGGATCGGTTCACCCTCTAGGAAAGAATTAAACATGTCAAGAAGGTAAGGGGATAGAGTCGACATAAAGGTCTTGTAATGTGTTGGAGAAGCCATCAGGGCCAGGGGTCTTGGCCAGTATAAGAGGTCTAATGGCTTCGAATAATTCCTCCTGGGTGATTTTTTTGTTGAGGCTTCCCAGCTCCTCTTCCGTTAGGGAGGATACGTTACATTGTGCTAGGTACTGTGAGGCTATTTTGGCATTTCTGAGTCCCTGTTCCGGGGGGTGGAGGTTGTATAGTTCCTTGTAAAAATTGGCAAACTCCTGTGCAATTTCTTTCTCGACATAGGAGACCTGCCCACTTCTAGTGTGGATCCTGGGGATCTGGGATTTGACTTTTATGCCTCTAAGCTTTGCGGCCAACAATCTGTCTGCTTTATTGCCCCTGTCGTAGAACCTTTGATTGGTCCATCTGAGTGCCCTCTCCACCTCTTCGAGCTGTGTTTGTTTTAGTTCAGTTCTTGTCTTATCTATTATTCTATATAATCTTTTGGAGGGGTTACTTTTGTGTTGTTCCAAATTTAGGATCTTATCTGAGAGCTCTTTTTGTAGTTTAAGTTTCGTATTTTTCCGATAGGAGGCTATAGAAATAAGGTCACATCTGATGGAGGCTTTATGAGCTTCCCATAGCATCGCTGGGGCCGAGACAGATCCTTTATTTATTTTGAAAAAAATAGAGAGCTTTTGTTTGACTGCGAGTTCTATTTCGGGGTCGTTGAGAAGGGAATCATTTAGTTTCCATTTGTACGAATTGTGTTTAACGAAGGGTAGAGAGAGGGACAGCTCGACTGGGGCATGGTCAGACCAGGTTATTGGACCTATATCCGAATGGGAGGACGCCTGGAAAACATTATTGGTACCTAGAAAGTAGTCAATCCTGGAGTGAGACTGACGAGGGGCTGAAAAGAACGTATAATCCCTCTGACCTTGGTGCTGGGCCCTCCATATATCTACTAGGGAGAAACTTTCTATGATATCTCTAAGTTTTTTGGCCTTTTTCTGAGTTTGGGTGGAGTGAGGTGTCGCCAATATGGTGGATTTGTCACAGGCCGGGGAGGGAACCATATTGAAATCCCCAGCTATAATTAATGAGGCAAGAGATTGTTGCTCGAGGGACTCGAGAAGTTGTTTTAGAAATGGAATCAGATTTTCGTTGGGGGCATACACATTAATTAAGGTGATGGCGAGCCAATAGGGTGCCATGTAGGATCAGGTATCTCCCGGTAGGGTCTGGGAGAGTTTTTGTAAGGGCGAAGGGAACATTGTTATTGATTAGGATGGCGACTCTTCTTTTTTTTTTCGGGGAGGATGCGAAGAATGCTTGGGGGAAGGCCTTCCCAAATGTGTTTGGCGGGGATGGGGAGTTAAAGTGGGTCTCCTGTATAAATATGATGTCTCCCTTTGATTTTTTAAATTATTGTAGCGCTAGCTTTCTTTTCTTTACAGAGTTCAGACCTTTCACGTTTAGTGAGATAAGTTTAATGGAAGACATCAGTTATGGTTTGTGTTTACGGGGCTAAGTGCTCCGCGCCCTGTTGATTTCCCATGGTAGGTGCCTGAGGTGGATTTGTGAGGGAGCTGGGGGGGGGGGAGGCAGTAGAACACCCCTCAAGTTCCGGAGAGATATGGTCACCGGACTAGGAGAGAGCGAGTCAGGGAGATACGCATAGGAGGCTGGGGTGAGAGGGGAGGGAAGAACACAAGGGGGGGTGGACAGGTGGGCTCTTTAGGAGCCCCACGTAAACAACCTTAAACACCTTGGTGTAAAGGTAGGGGGGGTAAATACCCCTGGAGAGCTTCCTGGGCCATGGATCATGGTGCGGGTCGGGAGCCATGGACAGTGCACCCTCCATGAAATTCACATAGAACCACTTACAACATAGGTAGCAGAAATTTATAATCTCTAACAACTTTAACAACAGAATTAATGTTCTAGGATACTATGAGGACTTAATGTGGGATAGACCAGAAGAGGCATTGGGAGAGGGGGGAATGGGGTGGTGATGGAAGGGGGGAGGAAGGAGGGGACAAAGGGAGGGCATAAAAAATAAAGATTTTGACCCTATAAGTAACAACACATTTCAAGGTACATTATTTATATTTAAAGTTCTTTGACACAGTGTTTGGAGAGGCATCCAAAAATCTTTGAGACGGGGTGGGGGGGAGAAGGGAGGGGGGCAGGAATGGGAGGTGGGGGGGAGGATGGAAGGGGGGAGGAAGGAGGGGACAAAGGGAGGGCATAACAAGTAAACATTTTGACCCTATAAGTAGTCACACATTTCAAGGTACATTATTTACATATAAAGTTCATTGACACAGTGTTTGTAGAGGCATCCAAAAAATTTCGAGATGGGGCGGGGGGGGGGGGGGGGGCAGGGAGGGAAGGTGGGGGGGAGAAAGGAGGGGGCAGGAGTGGGGGGGAGAGGGGAAGGGGAGGGAGACGTGTTGTTTATAACCATCCAATTATATATGGGGACATGCGAGGGGGAAAGGTGGAGTGGGAGGGGGGCAAAAGAGGGGGAAGGGGGGGAAGGGGAGGGGGAAGGGAGGGGGAAGTGGGGGGTAAGGAAAAGGAAGGGGGGGAATGGGCATAAGGAGGGGGAAGGGGGGAAAGGGGGAGGTGGAGAGGAGGGGGGAAGGGGGAGGGGGAAGTTAAAGGGGGGAGGTGGGGTGGGGGAGAAAGATGGGGGGAAGGAAGAAGGAGGGAGGTGGAGGGGGAGGGGGGAGGGGGGATGGGGAGGTGGGGAAGGGGAGTTGGGGAGGGGAAGGGGGGAGTGGAGGCCACAGATCTGATCAGGGGCAAGTCCAGGTGGTGCTGTACTTTTTGAAAACAGACATTTCCTAGCATAGTCTTACACAATAGGGGGACCAGTAGTTGCTTCTTTTGGTTCAAGGAATAAGCCTCGGTGGGGGGGAGGGAGGGGGTAGGAGGGGATGGAGGGGTGGGGGGAGGAGGGGTGGGGGGGAGGAGGGCAAGAGGGGGGAGAGGAGGGAGGAGTGGGGCAGTACAAGGGGAAGGAAGGTGGAAAGGGTGGGGGGGAAGAAAGGTGGAAGGGGTGGGGGGGAGGGGTGGAAGGTGTGAGTGTGGGGGGGAGTGATGCGGGGAACCCAGGGAGGAGGAAGGCATATGCTAGGGAGGTTTCGGAGAGGGGAGGCTAACTGCATACGACCTTCCCTATGTGGTTCTGCCGGGGGAAATTTTTGCTGGACAGTTCAGAATTCGGGCGAGCCTCCAAAGAGGCACATCATACAGTAGTTGCAGGTGGGAAGATCTCCTTGTGAGTTTCTCTCCTCATTGATATAGGTCCATTTAGGTATGCATCACAGGGATCGTGCAGGAGACGCTTGGTTGCCTGCTTGTCCGGAGAGAGAGTCATAGTCTATTCAATCTAATAGATAACTGGGGGCGGGCCGCCATGTGGAATGCATCCAGGAGGGCCACCGCCAGGGAGAGCCGCTGTGTGGCGCTAGGGTTTCGCTCAGGTAAGTGGGACTATACCAGATCTTCAGGGAGGGCTATAGGAAGGAGGGCGGGCAGGAGAAGGGTAGGATGGGCTGGGGAGTTGGTGATTCACATTGGTGGCATTGGAGAAGTGCCCCTACGAGCAGGTGTGGTGGGCCTGTGTGAGGGTTGGAGTGAATATGGGCAGGGAAGGAGGAGGACAGCTAAGAGAGAGAGGGGGCAATGGGCTGGGGGGGAGGCGTATGGGGGAGAGGGGGATAGGGGGGAACTGATGGGCATGAGGGTGGTATGTGGGGGGGAGAGGGAGGGGGAGGGGGTAGCTCTGTAACTTGCTTGTAGGCAGCAGGGGGAGCCATGCTGGAGCCCTGCCACCACAGGACCAATCTCGGACAGGAGGATGGACAATCAGCGGCCGAAGTCCCGGAGAGGCAGGGGGAGGTAAGAAGAGAGCTGGAGCCTGCGGTGGGCAGGGGTATTTATTGTGATGTTCGTGTGGCTAAAGTTGAGCCAGAGGTATCTAAGGGGGAGAGGGAGGGGGGGGTCACCATTTCAGCTCTCGCTCATAGTTTTCTAAGCTTTTGGGATGAGCGGGGTTGGTGTACAGGTGGGGGTGAAGTGATGCTCAAATGCCTGGTCCTATCTTTCCATTGTTTAGTCCATACTGTACATAGAAAAGGAAAAACACGCTGGGTATTAACCATTAAACAATTATTCCTGTCACACTCTAAAAAATGAAAGGAGGATACCTGGCGCTTAAAGAGTCACTGTGTCCTTATGAAACAGCCTGGTCTTTAAAGAGTGTCTCAAAGTCCAAAACTTGAAGTGGATGGCTGTAGTTTTTCTTCACTGCTGCTGCTCTTCAATACACCTGAAATTGATTGAAGGGTACACCATTGCGCAGTACTACTGATGTTAGATGTTAACCCCTTAATACCAACTTCCCCAATGTGGACTGAATACACTTACAGGAGTGTTTCTTTCAGGGTACAGTGGAGACAATCTGTGCTTTATTCCCTTTCCGTTCTTATACACCACGAATCCCCTGGGTGCTTCCTTTGTCTCTTGGGATTTCGTGATTCCCAGAATCACCCGAACTCCACGAGCCCCCAGACAAGGAATTGAACAATAGCAAAGAAGGGGGTCACAAATTTATTAAAAAACGGCTTCAACAAGCCTATAAAACGGCTGATTGGCCTGCACTAAAAACAATTGGATGGTTACTCACATGTACTCACATGAATACATGCGTAACAAAACTTCATAAGGATGCCGTCCGCAGCTTGTGCCTCCTGTGTTTGCTCCGGATGAGAAGGGCTCTCTCACAGCATAACTTCTCCGGTTAGGTGTATTAGAGTCTCTCCCTCCACTCAGCTGCGTTCCGGATTGCAACCAAGGGTTCTGGCAGACTCCTCACCTCTCAAACCACAGATGCTGCACTGCACTGCTCTCACGGGATCCTAACTCCTCCCACCCTAACGCGTTTCGTGACGTAGGCACGCCACTTTCTCAAAGGGATGAGGAGTTACAGCTGATCTCTCTTTAAATACCCTCTAGGGGTGATTATCTTGCAAGTAATGAACTGATATGTATCACATGTTGGTGTACACTTGTCCGCTATCAACCAATGTGTATCTAAGGGAGTTAACACCTTGGGATTCAAATAACAGCATGTTCAGCAGACTTACACTTAAACGTGATACAACAGACTTAAACATACATACATCATAATAAAATCTATACTTTTCCTAAAACGGACCAACCCTATGTGGATAAGGCTAAGGGCATTATTGCAAAATAAAAAGGCATAGAATCTGTTTATTCTTTTAGAAATGAAGCCAGGTCGAATTCTATGTTCAAACCCTTGGGGGCTAGGGTTTTTAAGGTATATATCCAAAAACTTTCCTTTTTGGATCAATTATTTAACCTATCACCCCCCCTCCAATTGGGTTTAGGACAATCTATTCCTTTACATACTAAACCTTTGGGATTTTGATTATGGGCTAATCTGAAATGATTGGAGACACTATGTGTCTCCAAACCTCTTTTAATATTGTAGATGTGTTCTGCTAGTCTACGTGTCAGTGGTCTTCCCGTTCTTCCCACATATTGAAGTCCACATGGACACTGTAGGAGATATACACAAAACCTGCTTTTGCAGTTGATAAATGTGCCAATCTCGTACGTTCTATTTGTAACTGTGGAATGGAAACTGGTACATTTCTCACTGAAGCTGCAGGCAGTGCACTTTCCACACACAAAATAACCTTTAAAATCAGATAGCCAATTGGACGGTTTATGCTTCAATCTATCATTTGGACAACTTGGTGCTAACGAAGCTTTTAGATCATTGGCTTTTTTATATATGATCTGGGGTTGTGGAGGTAAAATGGATTGTAATATGGGGTCTCGTAGAAGGATTCCCCAATGTTTTTTTAATGTTTTGACTATTTCCGGGGCCATACTATTATATTTTGTAATAAATGGTATGAATTCTCCTTCTTTCACTTTTTTAGTTTTCTTACGATTTATGTCAATTAGTGATGACCTATCTATCTGATTCACTTTCTCAATAGCTGATTCTACTTTATGTTTGTTATAATTTCGTGCCATAAACTTATGTTTCAGATCTTCAACCTGTTCCTCATAAATATGTTTTTGAGAACAGTTTCTTTTTATTCTCAAGGCTTGTCCTTGTGGAATATTATCTACCCATCTTGGGTGATGGTGACTGGACGCCAAGAGATAGGTGTTGGCATCCACTTCTTTAAAGTATGTTTTTGTGTGCACAACATGGTTCTCTACATATAAGGTAAGGTCTAGAAAATTGATGGACACAGGGTGACTATTAAAAGTGAATCTGATATTGCAGGAGTTAGCGTTTAGATAATCTTGGAACTCAGTTAATTCTTTTTGAGTCCCCCGCCAGACGCACAGCACATCATCAATATATCTTTTCCAGAGTACCAGGCCCGCACCGAATGGATTATTCCCCCAAATCTGCCCATGTTCCCACATGGCCATGAACAGATTGGCATAGCTCGGTGCAAACCTGGTACCCATTGCGGTGCCGCACGTCTGGAGGAAGAACTCCCCATCATGACTGAAGTAATTGTGCTGGAGAATGTATTTAATACCACTAAGAACAAACTCCATTAATGCAGAACTGACTTCACTGTCTTGCTCCAATGCCATCCTAATTGCTTTTAAACCTGTTTCGTGCTCAATGATAGTGTATAGAGACACCACATCACATGTAACCCAAATGTAGTCATCTTCCCAAGTGAGTTTTTCAATTAAATTCAACACGTGTGTGGTGTCCCTTAAATAGGAAGGGACTTGTGTGACATATTTCTGTAATATATGATCTAAGAATTGAGACAGGTTTGAGGTTAGGGAACCGATCCCTGAAATGATCGGTCTCCCCGGGGGTCTGATAGGGTCCTTGTGCAGTTTGGGGATGAAGTAAAACCCTGGTATTTTAGGCTCCTCCACCATGAGAAAATCATGTTCTTTCTTGGTTATTACTTCATCCTCCAATCCTTTATTTATAAAAATTGAGAGTTCTTTCTTGAACTGATCTGTGGGATTTTTCTCCAATTTTCTATATGTGATCTGATCACTAAGGATCCTGTTGGATTCTTCCTGATAGAAACTTGAATCCATAACTACAAGCCCCCCCCCCCCCTTTATCGGCTGCTTTAATTACAATGTTATTATTTTCAGCTAAAGTTCTAACTGTCTCTTTCTCTTCTTTGGTCAGATTGTTTTTTTTTATCTTGAAGGAATCCCCTAATATTTCCAAATCTCCAACGACCATATCTGTAAAGGTGTTTATAAAATTGCCTTTCATTGCCCTTGGGTAAAATGTTGATTTGTTTTTAAATGGGGTAAGAGGAGGTTTATCTTTAATTGTGGTAGTTGGACCTGACATGATTGATTCTCTACTAACCAGATCTCTCAAATAATATTTTTTTAAAGTGAGTCTCCGAACGAACTTCTGAACGTCCACATACAGTTCAAACATATTCGGTTTCCTGTTGTCCCCCTTTGTTTGTGTATGTTTTACTTCCCTCCATGGTTCTCGAAATGGTTCGTTGTCTCTGCGTCTCTCTAAAAAATGAGGGTGTCCCTGGTTTTTCTACCATTTGATCTATCATTGGAACTATATAACGGAGATCTATCTCGATAATTCCTGAAGACTTGATTATCATCGTCTTCTTTGTACCTTTGGAAATCTATCCTCAACCTATCATTTGGGTGGCTTTAAAAATAAATTATCGAGATAGATCTCCGTTATATAGTTCCAATGATAGATCAAATGGTAGAACCAACCAGGGACACCCTCATGGAGGGAAGTAAAACATACACAAACAAAGGGGGACAACAGGAAACTAGAAAGAAAAAGGTCAAGGGCAGACAATTCAGAGGAAAAAGAGGAGGATCACACAAGAGAAAGAAAAAGATCAAACCCAGGGCGCAATTGGTAGATGCCAAGACAAGTGTATTCAATCTGAGTAAACATAATCTTACGAAGATTGAAACCAGTGTCCTGGAAAAAGGGTTAAAATTCGCTCCTGTGCGGGGGCCGAATATGTTTGAACTGTATGTGGACATTCAGAAGTTCGTTCGGAGACTCACTTTAAAAAAATATTATTTGAGAGATCCGGTTAGTAGAGAATCAATCATGTCAGGTCCAACTACCACAATTAAAGATAAACCTCCTCTTACCCCATTTAAAAACAAATCAACATTTTACCCAAGGGCAATGAAAGGCAATTTTATAAACACCTTTACAGATATGGTCGTTGGAGATTTGGAAATATTAGGGGATTCCTTCAAGATAAAAAAACACAATCTGACCAAAGAAGAGAAAGAGACAGTTAGAACTTTAGCTGAAAATAATAACATTGTAATTAAAGCAGCCGATAAAGGGGGGGGGGGGCTTGTAGTTATGGATTCAAGTTTCTATCAGGAAGAATCCAACAGGATCCTTAGTGATCAGATCACATATAGAAAATTGGAGAAAAATCCCACAGATCAGTTCAAGAAAGAACTCTCAATTTTTATAAATAAAGGATTGGAGGATGAAGTAATAACCAAGAAAGAACATGATTTTCTCATGGTGGAGGAGCCTAAAATACCAGTGTTTTACTTCATCCCCAAACTGCACAAGGACCCTATCAGACCCCCGGGGAGACCGATCATTTCAGGGATCGGTTCCCTAACCTCATACCTGTCTCAATTCTTAGATCATATATTACAGAAATATGTCACACAAGTCCCTTCCTATTTAAGGGACACCACACACGTGTTGAATTTAATTGAAAAACTCACTTGGGAAGATGACTACATTTGGGTTACATGTGATGTGGTGTCTCTATACACTATCATTGAGCACGAAACAGGTTTAAAAGCAATTAGGATGGCATTGGAGCAAGACAGTGAAGTCAGTTCTGCATTAATGGAGTTTGTTCTTAGTGGTATTAAATACATTCTCCAGCACAATTACTTCAGTCATGATGGGGAGTTCTTCCTCCAGACGTGCGGCACCGCAATGGGTACCAGGTTTGCACCGAGCTATGCCAATCTGTTCATGGCCATGTGGGAACATGGGCAGATTTGGGGGAATAATCCGTTCGGTGCGGGCCTGGTACTCTGGAAAAGATATATTGATGATGTGCTGTGCGTCTGGCGGGGGACTCAAAAAGGATTAACTGAGTTCCAAGATTATCTAAACGCTAACTCCTGCAATATCAGATTCACTTTTAATAGTCACCCTGTGTCCATCAATTTTCTAGACCTTACCTTATATGTAGAGAACCATGTTGTGCACACAAAAACATACTTTAAAGAAGTGGATGCCAACACCTATCTCTTGGCGTCCAGTCACCATCACCCAAGATGGGTAGATAATATTCCACAAGGACAAGCCTTGAGAATAAAAAGAAACTGTTCTCAAAAACATATTTATGAGGAACAGGTTGAAGATCTGAAACATAAGTTTATGGCACGAAATTATAACAAACATAAAGTAGAATCAGCTATTGAGAAAGTGAATCAGATAGATAGGTCATCACTAATTGACATAAATCGTAAGAAAACTAAAAAAGTGAAAGAAGGAGAATTCATACCATTTATTACAAAATATAATAGTATGGCCCCGGAAATAGTCAAAACATTAAAAAAACATTGGGGAATCCTTCTACGAGACCCCATATTACAATCCATTTTACCTCCACAACCCCAGATCATATATAAAAAAGCCAATGATCTAAAAGCTTCGTTAGCACCAAGTTGTCCAAATGATAGATTGAAGCATAAACCGTCCAATTGGCTATCTGATTTTAAAGGTTATTTTGTGTGTGGAAAGTGCACTGCCTGCAGCTTCAGTGAGAAATGTACCAGTTTCCATTCCACAGTTACGAATAGAACGTACGAGATTGACACATTTATCAACTGCAAAAGCAGGTTTTGTGTATATCTCCTACAGTGTCCATGTGGACTTCAATATGTGGGAAGAACGGGAAGACCACTGACACGTAGACTAGCAGAACACATCTACAATATTAAAAGAGGTTTGGAGACACATAATGTCTCCAATCATTTCAGATTAGCCCATAATCAAAATCCCAAAGGTTTAGTATGTAAAGGAATAGATTGTCCTAAACCCAATTGGAGGGGGGGTGATAGGTTAAATAATTGATCCAAAAAGGAAAGTTTTTGGATATATACCTTAAAAACCCTAGCCCCCAAGGGTTTGAACATAGAATTCGACCTGGCTTCATTTCTAAAAGAATAAACAGATTCTATGCCTTTTTATTTTGCAATAATGCCCTTAGCCTTATCCACATAGGGTTGGTCCGTTTTAGGAAAAGTATAGATTTTATTATGATGTATGTATGTTTAAGTCTGTTGTATCACGTTTAAGTGTAAGTCTGCTGAACATGCTGTTATTTGAATCCCAAGGTGTTAACTCCCTTAGATACACATTGGTTGATAGCGGACAAGTGTACACCAACATGTGATACATATCAGTTCATTACTTGCAAGATAATCACCCCTAGAGGGTATTTAAAGAGAGATCAGCTGTAACTCCTCATCCCTTTGAGAAAGTGGCGTGCCTACGTCACGAAACGCGTTAGGGTGGGAGGAGTTAGGATCCCGTGAGAGCAGTGCAGTGCAGCATCTGTGGTTTGAGAGGTGAGGAGTCTGCCAGAACCCTTGGTTGCAATCCGGAACGCAGCCGAGTGGAGGGAGAGACTCTAATACACCTAACCGGAGAAGTTATGCTGTGAGAGAGCCCTTCTCATCCGGAGCAAACACAGGAGGCACAAGCTGCGGACGGCATCCTTATGAAGTTTTGATACGCATGTATTCATGTGAGTACATGTGAGTAACCATCCAATTGTTTTTAGTGCAGGCCAATCAGCCGTTTTATAGGCTTGTTGAAGCCGTTTTTTAATAAATTTGTGACCCCCTTCTTTGCTATTGTTCAATTCCTTGTCTGGGGGCTCGTGGAGTTCAGGTGATTCTGGGAATCACGAAATCCCAAGAGACAAAGGAAGCACCCAGGGGATTCGTGGTGTATAAGAACGGAAAGGGAATAAAGCACAGATTGTCTCCACTGTACCCTGAAAGAAACACTCCTGTAAGTGTATTCAGTCCACACTGGGGAAGTTGGTATTAAGGGGTTAACATCTAACATCAGTAGTACTGCGCAATGGTGTACCCTTTTATCAATTTCAGGTGTATTGAAGAGCAGCAGCAGTGAAGAAAAACTTCAGCCATCCACTTCAAGTTTTGGACTTTGAGACACTCTTTAAAGTCCAGGCTGTTTCATAAGGACACAGTGACTCTTTAAGCGCCAGGTATCCTCCTTTCATTTTCATAGTCCTGTATGCAAATTGAGATATTTGCTTTGTGGGAAACCTATGGCAGCTTTGACCTCTTGTTAATCACATTTGGTATTTGTTTTTCACGTGTATGTCACACATATCTAGGTTTAGCGCTTGAGTTAGGGTTTCACACTTTTTTTAATTCATCTGTCACACTCTAAACCTAATAAAAAAGGCTCTATAGCACCCTGAAGGTAGGGGGTGGGCAGGTAATTACCCTTCCCCTCCTCATTAGTTTGGCCCTTAGGTATGAGTACTCACATAGTCCCCCAGCAGTCTTCCTTAGGCGTACAGCTGTATCCAGAGTCCAAATGTTCCAAAGCAAGTGTGTGCAGTGCACAGCAAGAGAGAGAGGCAGGTCTGACAAAAATTGATAACTTTATGGGGACGCCATTAAAATCGAGGGTAGCAGCCCTTCCACGTGTTTTGTGCAGGTTGTGCACTTTATCAAGAAGTTCCACACCATAGTACAAACTCTGTTTAAATACAGCTGACTGCTGGTTTGGCGCCAAACATAATGACGTCACATTCTATAATCCTCCAATGCGCTATTGCATCACCCGCACATGCGCAATAGTACCCAGTGGGAGGAGAGAGTCCTCGCCATAGTGATCAAAAGACCACGCAGCATTTGGAGACCAATACTCACATACTGCACCGACACACTTTATTCGAGCAAATACCCAGTATGTACCTGGCAGATACCTGGAATGCGCCGCTCCTCACCTCTGACAAGCCCCGTTGTGTTTGCCTTCCCAGCCTGGGTTCATGCCTGGCTGACGGGCGGCTGATCTGTTAAATGATAATGATTAGGATTTAATAGGCTGCAATGCTTCGCGTGTCTACCAGATGGCATAAATTCATGAATTGTAATGCAGTATATATATATATACTGTGCAGTATTGCAGCCAGCGGGAATAAAATGCTTCAATCCCTGCCTGGAAAATAACCCAATGCACTCGGGCAGAAAACAGTCACAAACCTCAATACACCCGGGTATACCCGAATTCGTGGGACTAGCTGAGCTCGAATAAAGTGTGTCGCCAGTGTAATGTTGACAGGCGTCACGATCATTCTCCGCAGGAGACCTCCCTCCTACATGTCACAATGCGCATGCGCAAGGGATACAAAATGCAACTAAGAACCTCCCCTACTGGCCAGTGCGTGCGCTCCCTCATACAGAACCCATACAGAGTACAGTGGTCTGAAAAGAGGGAAGAATTTGCGCGTGCACCCCCCAAGCAGTAAAAGCCCAGGAAGCTATTACAAAAGAAACCAAGCAGCAACCGAATGACACATGTTAAAACTCATAAATGATTGAACACAATTATAAAAGTTTAAAAAGGAATATATATATATAAAGAAAAGAAACAAATATAACCTATGTACTCTACTTGAATGTGAAAAGCACACTCCTCCTGATGATACAAAAATCAATAATCCTAATGATACTCATTATGTAATATAATTATGAACCATAATATTGATGTTAAACCAGAAAAAGTATATATATATATATATATATATATATATATATATATATATATATACATTGATGCCATTAAGACTATTATTTAGGACAAAAACGGAACATATGATCAATCATTAATTCTCACTATTTGTATAGACCGTAATTATAACCGAGAAAAAGAAAAAGAAAAGAGAGAATAGAGGTGAGAGGTGTATCATCTGGGGCATACGGGGATACATGTATGTATACATTTCTATAACTCTCAAGGACTAAAATAGTCCATTCTTTATTAATATTTGTATATATCAAAGATCATATTTCAAGACTCGCAAATAGTCCTCCTGGAACCATACACCCTATTAGCACCTGGCAATAATTATCCTTACATATCTATAATATACACAATGAAAGACAATATTTATTATCTATCCATTGATTGATAAGAAACGATCTACCTAAGAAAATGGTTAATGTTCCATTCTATATTGATACCATCAAGGAACCGAGTCTTCAATGTGAAAATCCAGTATGATTCCCTGCAGTCAAGGAATTTAACCATATCACCTCCTCTCTCTTTTTTCACTATTTTTTCTATACCAATAAATGAAAAGTTCTCAGGACCCCCCTCTCTACATTCAGAAAAGTGCTTACAGTAGATACAGGATGCTGTAAATCCCTTTTTCTGATTAATCTTTGGTGTTCCTGCATCCTGATCTTTAAAGCCTTCGTTGTCCTGCCTATGTTTATTTTCCCACAGCCACAGCTTACAAGATAGACCACATATGTCGTATTACAGTTAATAAAGTTGTTAATTTTATAACGTTTGTGTGGATTGTGGGAAAAGATACAGTTAGATGGCTTCATATATTTGCACATGTTACAATGATTACATCTGAAAGATCCCCTAGTGGAAAACGTGTCTACATTTCCAACTGGGGTAGAAATAACACTAGGAGAGATAAAGGTTGCTAACGTTTTAGCTTTTCGATATACAAATTTCGGTCCTCTGCTTGTGTACTCACGAAGTATATGGTCCATATGCAACAATCCCCAATGTTTATTTACAATCCTATTCACTTGCTTTACTGAACTGTGAAATTAACAAGGGACATCTTTGTCTCCACCTCCTGTTCCATATCTTTCTGTCCCCCCGTTAGTTTTAGTCAACTGTTTTCTATGTCTCCCCCCCTCATTCCAGACTCTTTTGCAGGAAGCAATGAATCTCTATGAATGTTGGTAACTTCTTCCAATATTAATCTAAGGATTTCACGATCATAGCCTCTTTCTATGAATTGATTGGTCAACTCACCAGACTGAGTTAGGAAATCACCCAATGTAGAGCAATTCCTCCTCAATCTGAGGTATTGGTCTTTGGGTATCCTTGTAATAACTGATCTGGGGTGACAGCTGTCCGCTCTGAGAAATGAATTCCTTGAATGACCTTTCTTGTATACATCTGTTTGTATTTTGAAATCCATATCTATATAAAACAGAATGTACAGGAAGCTAATATGTTGTGTGGTATAATTAAACGTGAATTTTATATCCAAAGTGCTATCATTAACATACAGCCGCGGCCGCTTTTATTTTAACACATCTCGGTTATTTTCCGGTGACTTTTTCAGAATGCTACGCGCTTGACCGTGTTCATGCCTCCTTCATGCCGTATTCATGCCGGATTCATGCCGGCCTTCACCTGCGCTCACCTGCGCTTGATCTGTTTAATGATAATGGTTCGGATTTTATTGGTTGCAATTCTTCGCGTATCCACCAGGTGGCAGATATTCATGAATTGTAATGAATTCTAACGTACAGTACATGCATGTTCAAAAAACCCGACATAACGTACGCTTATTTAATATGGTCAGCAATTAGTGCAGCAGATGATAAGATGGCCACAGTTGGTCAAATTTATCGAAAATTATGACTTTTACAAATTTTCACCAGATGCTCGTGTGTGGAAGCGTGCAATAAGGAAAACGTTACTGCTGCAGCCGAGTTTATTCGAGCATTTGCCCGTTCTCGGCCGCAGCAGTAGCCTGGCGCGCGCCGGAGGGTGATGGGCGCGCGCCGAAGCAGCGGAAGAGCGCCCTCCGATCGGGGCGCTCTCCCTACCGCTGCCGGGTCCGCCGGGTCCCCCGGAACCCCCTGCCGCCGTCCCCCACATCGCGGGACACCAGGGCTCCCTCGGGGAGCCCTGGACGCGCGTGCAGGGGGCGCAGGCTCCCGATGACGCGTGACCGCGCGTCGGTGACGCGCGGCACGCCGAGGGGCGGCCACTAGCAAGCCGGGAAATCTCCCGGCTTGCGGATCTGGCCGTAGTGCGATTAAGTGTGTCGCCAGTGTATGTATCGATCCGTGTTTTTTTTGTGTTGATCCCGCACCCGGTGTTAGAGGAGGGTATTGGTGTGTTGCGTCTGAATAGTCCAGTATCTTTGATCATGGAGACTTCACAAGGCGAAAGGTCATGGTAAAACCAACTAAGAATCGTCAGTCTCAGGCAACCAATGCGCCAGCGCCAGCACCGGCTTCCAATAATGGTCGGACCGTTAGTGAAAAGCTGGTGACTGGCAACCCTTGCTGTCTGTCCCCACCTGGATACCTGCAGCCTGAGCAGGATTTCACGTACAGATACCATTGGAAGATGGAGGATAGGGGAAAAGGAAAAGGAAAAAACTGTCGCCTCAGCTTAATTGAAAAAATAATATTAATAACAAAGGTGCTAAAGGGGATAAGGGGTAGTTGTAAAGATTAGAAAAAGCACACCCTTTTACAAGCACTCATTGTATGGTTTGATATGATGATAAATATAAACTTAATTTTAATGATATTAAGATAAAAAAGGAAAAATTATGTTTAAATGTAAACCTTAATACACCTAACGTGTATTGGAGTGAATAAATCACTATGGTGACCAAACATACAGCTGCGGCCACCTTTACCCTAGTGCGGCCGTAGCGGCACAACTCTGATAACCGCGGGTAGATGCAGTATGGTTTTTTTCCCCGGAGTATATTGCGGTATTTTAGCGCTTGTAATATTAGCATTTTATTAGCGCTGTCTGCAATACTGCAATACCGTCTAAGAACTCCAGGGGGGCGTTCGCGAGCTGTTGTCTTCAAAGTCTAACACTTTAGCAGTTCAACCTACGTCAGTAAACAGTCTGCGTGTGCGCGCGCAGTAATTGTAAATTTGCATATTTATACATGCATGTGCAGTGCTGTATGTCTCATTTGAAAATTGTTCAAACGCAAAGGCGTGCACTGTAACAGTATCACATTTCAGCATATACAGCACTCTCCCCTCGCTCGCCCCCGCACACACACAGGATAATTTACTGCACTGCAATATTTCAACTTCTTATCTTATCTACAGTACAGTACACCTCTCCCACACCATTCATTTGAATGTGTGTCTTTCTGGTTTCAATCACATTCCGGCTTGATAGCTGATGATTACTGCGCATGCGTCTGTAACTTCACCACTGCTTGCTTGCGAAGTTCAAGAGTGAGTGATCAAAAAAAAAAAAAAAAATCTCCTCATTTTTTATTTATTTTTTCTCCACAAGCTTGCCTAAACCATCTTGATATTACGATTTTCAATCTGTGCTGTAGCTTTTGACTGCGACACTGTGCGTTTGACTGCACATGGTTGATTTGTGTGCTTTTTATGTATTTGGGGGTGTAGATATCAAATTATTATGATGACCTGCCTTTTGAAAATATGTAATTTCTTTGAACTGCAGTACAGCTAATCCTTCATGCAGCTGTACCCTGTACCCCCCTCCCCCATGCACACACACAAGGCTCGCTCAAGGATTTGAACCTCTTATCGACAGACACCTCTCCAGAACCATTCCGTTTCTAAAGCTTGTCATTGTGTTATTAATCGTCCGTCCCTAGCCGAGCATCACCTCTCTGCGCCTGCGTGCCTAATTTTACTATTGTTGGCTTTGAGTCACCTCTCTGTAATCCTCTTTGGGATGGGAGCTAACTGATCATTACTGCGCATGACTAACCCATCCACCCCCCCAACCCTTTGAGACTTTGTTTACGGTAACGCTTGCGATAATCCCTTCTCGAATTTGATATGTAAATCTGATTTGCACAGCACTGAGAGTTAAAAACCATAATCTGATTCATGTTTTTGATGTAGTAAGTTACCACTTTTTGTCATTCTTTCTTTTTCTTTGGTGTAGGGGGGGGGTTCAATGATTATGATTAGCATGAATGTAAAGAAATATTTATATCATATATATTTTATCAGGAACAAAAAATACAAATATACAAATAATCATGAATAATACAAAATGCAGTCTTTATTCAGTTCTTCTGTCAGATGAAATTGAGGGCCGGTGGATAATCATGAATAATGCACATTGATAATAATATTAATTAATAATATATAATAAAATATATATAATAATATAAATTTTCTTCTTCCTCATTCTGTGTACAGTACAGTAGTTCATTGAGAGAGGGGAGGTTTTGTGTACATCATGACTGAAGTTTAGATACACTTAACTGTACAAAGAGTTCACAAACTTTACACGATACCCCGCCTCTCCCCCAGTCCATCCTTTTTTTCTGAAAAGACAAGAAAACAAAAAATTAGTGCAGTTATGTGCATACTGTATTATGACATTGTGTGCTGTATAGTACTGTCAAACTAGTCTATATTGGAACTACTGTATACTGTAACTTCTGTTAAATCCTTTGCAACCAGATGGCTAGTACTGCTCTCTCAGGAAAGAAAAAAACTGAGCAGTTAGGTGCATATTATGGCATTGTATACTGTATAGCTACTCCATATTGGACTACAGTATGCAGTTAGTACTGTCAAACTAGTATATACTGGAACTACTGTATACTGTGACTACTGTTAAATACTTTGTAACCAGATGGCTAGTGCTGCTCTCTCAGGAAAGAAAAAATTGCGCAGTTAGGTGCATATTATGGCATTGTGTACTGTATAGCTACTCCATATTGGACTACAGTATGCAGTTAGTACTGTCAAACTAGTCTATACTGGAACTACTGTATACTGTGTCTACTGTTAAATACTTTTTTAACCAGATGGCTAATGCTGCTCTCTCAGGAAAGAAAAAATCTGTGCCATACTTACCTGTATCATACTGTACTTACAATACTACAGTACAGTACTATACCATACTACCTTCCTGATGCTTGCCCATTACGCGCGATCACAATGGGCAACACAGTCGCAATATGGCCAATATATTTATTGCATCGTTCCACGGTGAGTACATCGTTCCAAAAACTCATTATGCCTTGCACCAACTCATCCTTTTTGGAGGGTTTCACGATTTTCGGATATGGTCCTTCAGCTGATGCCAGACCATTTCGATAGGATTGAAGTCTGGCGATCTGTCATTGGAGGGGGGGAAAAAGTACAATTAGCTAAAGAGATACAGTACACAGTAAAAACAGTGGGAAAAAATGAGACACGGTTACCGCACTTACTCCACTGGCATCTTCCCCCAGTTGATACCGCGCTCAAGAATATGCGCTGTTGACGCGGTGTGCTTCGGATCGTTGTCCTGGTAGAAACGGTGACCATCTGGGAACTGACGTGGAATGTATTCCACAATCTCAGGCACAATTTGCTCTTGGAAAAAAGCTTTATTCATGATTCCTATAACAAGAAAAGAAAAGTGCTCAGAAAACTGCACACTACTGCAGTACAGTGCATAAGGCAAAAGCGTGTGTCATACATTTTACTGTACCTTCAAAGATGACGATGCATCCGGGTCCACGAATAGAGATGGCACCCCACACATGCATCTTCACTGGGTGTTTCGGACGTGGCTTCATAGATATGTGACCTTTTTTGTGGAATGCAAAGGTGGCAAATCTCTCCAGCGAAACAGTAGACTCATTAGTGAAGATGCAATCCTGGAAAGTTTCTCCACTGTCGATCCATGCCTGGGCCTGGACCACTCTCTTGATCTTGTTAACGTCCCTTATCATAGGGTACGCTCTGTAATGACAAGGAATAATTTTATAGGTACAGTAAAGTTTCTTAAACAACACTTTAACCTCCTGTACTGTCCAGTACTAACCTCACACGTCCATATTTCCATCCAATTCTGCGTCTCATCTTCTTTATGCTGGTCTCGGATACAGTGAGATTGTGATTTTGCTGCAGAGTGTATTTGACAATTAAGGCACTCTTCTCATCATTCTCTTCACTTATTTTGTCGGCCAGAAGAGTTGTCTCCCTACAGTGTACAGAAAAACAACAATCCGGTAAGTTACAGAACAGTAGGCCACAAGTACAGCACATCATTTACAGTAAAAATAGTATAAAATGAGATAGATCTACACAATATATAGTTCTATTAATATGCAGCAATATAAACAATAATAGATATACTGTATTATATACTGTACAGTAGTTATATAAATATACCGAAATAACTATAAAATTAGATAGATCTACACAATATATAGTTCTATTAATATGCAGCAATATAAACAATAAATATATACTGTATTATATACTGTAATTATATAAATACACCGAAATAACTATAAAATTAGATAGAACTACACAATATATAGTTCTATAAATATGCAGCAATATAAACAATAATAGATACAGGCATACCCCGCATTAACGTACGCAATGGGACCAGAGCATGTATGTAAAGCGAAAATGTACTTAAAGTGAAGCACTCCCTTTTTTCCACTTATCCATGCATGTACTGTACTGCAATCATCATATACGTGCATAACTGATGTAAATAATGCAGTTGTAACAGGCTCTATAGTCTCCCCGCTTGCGCACATCTTCGGTGCAGGTAGGGAGTTCAACTTTGCTGTTTAGGACGTGCTGACAGGCGCATGCGTGAGCTGCCGTTTGACTATTGGGCGATATGCACTTACTCGCGAGTGTACTTAAAGTGAGTGTCCTTAAAGCGGGGTATGTCTGTATACTGTATTATATACTGTACAGTAGTTACTGCACCGACACACTTTATTCGAGCAAATACCCAGTATGTACCTGGCAGATACCTGGAATGCGCCACTCCTCACCTCTGACAAGCCCCGTTGCGTTTGCCTTCCCAGCCTGGGTTCATGCCTGGCTGACGGGCGGCTGATCTGTTAAATAATAATGATTAGGATTTAATAGGCTGCAATGCTTCGCGTGTCTACCAGATGGCATAAATTCATGAATTGTAATGCAGTATATATATATATACTGTGCAGTATTGCAGCCAGCGGGAATAAAATGCTTCAATCCCTGCCTGGAAAATAACCCAATGCACTCGGGCAGAAAACAGTCACAAACCTCAATACACCCGGGTATACCCGAATTCGTGGGACTAGCCCAGCTCGAATAAAGTGTGTCGCCAGTGTATATAAATATACCGAAATAACTATAAAATGAGATAGATATACACAATATATAGTTCTATTAATATGCAGCAATATAAACAATAAATATATTCTGTATTATATACTGTAGTTATATAAATACACCGAAATAACTATAAAATTAGATAGATTTACACAATATATAGTTTTATTAATATGCAGCAATATAAACAATAATAGATATACAGTATTTTATATACTGTACAATAGTTATATAAATATACCGAAATAACTAGAAAATGAGATAAATCTACACAATATGTAGTTCTATTAATATGCAGCAATATAAACAATAAATATATACTGTTTTATATACTGTAGTTATATAAATACACCGAAATAACTATAAAATTAGATAGATCTACACAATATATAGTTCTATTAATATGCAGCAATATAAACAATAATAGATATACAGTATTTTATATACTGTACAGTAGTTATATAAATATACCGAAATAACTATAAAATGAGATAGATCTACACAATATATAGTTCTATTAATATGCAGCAATATAAATAATAATAGATATACTGTATTATATACTGTAGTTATATAAATATACCGAAATAACTATAAAATTAGATAGATCTACACAATATATAGTTCTATTAATATGCAGCAATATAAACAATAATAGATATACTGTATTATATAGTTATATAAATATACTTACGCGTTAGTTACCGTTGGTGTCCTCGTGCATTGTTTGGTTTTTCCGTGTGCATGATAGCACATGGTGGTTGATGGCACAATGGGGCCAGAAGCAGCTAACCAGCGTTGGATATCTGCAATTCATTGTCAGCTCGTGTACATCTCCTTAATTCTCATGCTGAAATCCTTTGAAATCTTTTTAACAGGCATTGCTGCAAGTAGAAAGAAATACAAACACAAGAATGTATATTCGATGTTTAGTCGATGTGTATTCAATGTGCAGTGGATCCACAAAATGGATGGTGTATTTATACGTTAATGACTCACATTAGAGTACGCCCACTTTTAACAACTGTACCTCGTCGCCATGCATAAAAGGTTTCACACTTTGCATAGACTCCCACTCGATGATCTGTATCTGAACTTGCCCTTGTCCAGATACTGCATTGTGCCATCTGCTTCCATGGATCAACCCCGATTCTACGGACGCAAGAAACTACTCTCTTCTGCCGTGCCTGTCGTGCCGAAAAAGCGAAAGGCGGTAGCCGTTTCCAAGCCAAGGCTAAAGCGACAGGCTAAGGCTAATAAAGAAAACCTTCTGCTGGCCCCAAAGGCTAAGGGTTTTAATACACGTAAGCCTTATTATGTCAAGAAGAAATTCAGTGATGTACACTCAAGGCAAAACAAATGGCAGCCTACCCATCGAACCCGCAGGCCACTTCCTCGATTACGCTTCGACGACTCTGCCGCCGCTGTCCCGGAAATCTACAGCCCATCTTCTCCACTACTCGTCCACGACGCTGCCACCACTCTCCTGGAAATCTACAGCTCATCGTCTCCACTACTCGTCCACGATGCTGCCGCCGCTCTCCCGGTAACCCACAGCCCATCTTCTCCACTGCTCTTCGACGATGCTGCCGCTGGTGTCCCTGAAATCCACGGGTCACTTTCTCCATTACGCTTTGACCACTCTGCCGCTTCTCTCCCGGAAATCCACAGGTCACCTCCTCCATTCTTCTTCGACGACGCTGCCGCTTCTCTCCAGGGAACCCCCCTCACATCCTCCGTAGCACCCATGCACCCAGATGTCCACAGCACGCCATGCACAAGAACCAGCTCGTTAGACCGCATGCTGAATGGGTTAAGTGTGGATATCCCCGGGAACTCTACTATGTTGGTAAAGATAGATCTGCTTTTAGAGACCATGCTAAATATGGATCAATGGATGCAGAAGATGGATCAACGGATGGAGAAGATGGATCGACGGATGGAGAAGATAGAGACTGACATAGCGGGGATACATAATTTGCTCGGTGTTCATGCCCCTGTATCCCCGATGCTGGAGCAGGAGGGTGGCATGGATGTGATGAATGGGAACTTCGACCACCTTCCAAAACCAAGCGCACCCCCTCCACCAGAAGATTTTGTGTACATGTATGCCGTTGAGGAGGAGAATAACATGACAACCCCGTCAAGACCACGCCAGGAGACAACACGGCGACCAAGACAGGAGGAAAGCTTCCTCCCAGACAACCTACCCTCGCCCACCGCCACAAGCACACCCGCTCCCAGAAGAACACCCGCTCCCAGAACCCAACCTACGTACGCTTGCATTGATTTGGTGCCCGACATCATCTTGCGCAAGCTGCCACCGGCACTCAGGGAGAAGTATAGGGTGATAAGTATTGGTTTACCCCAGAAGTATGGCATGTTAATTTTTAAGCACCATGTGTCCTACTTGGTGTACTGCGGGTGGGCCAACAATGTAAACTATGAAGGAAATCGCGAAAAAAGGGCGCTTACTGAAAATTTAAGATGGACTATTGTGGAGGAATTGCGGCTCTATTTTTCAATTTCAGATCCTTTAATGAAAATCGTTCGAGACTCCATTAATGGCATTTTGCGTCATACAAGGCATCGGCCCTGGAAGGACAATCTGGTGGGGATCGAAATTGCGTGACTGTTCAACTGTTGTTTATTTTTTGTAAATGTTTTTGTAAATGTTTTGACTTTCTGTACTTTAATAAAGGAGATGTTGCATTTTTTAAATTATATGAATAAAGAATTTTTTAATAACACCATACTGTTGTGCTGTACATGTTTTGACTTTCTGTACTTTAATAAAGGAGTTGTTGCGTGTTTTAACTTGTATTAATAAAGAAATGTTTTTACTTACTGTACACAAGACCTGCACAATTCCAGTCCACGAGGGCCGCAAACAGGCCAGGTTTTCAAGGTAATCCTTAAAACCGGGGCTGTTTGCGGCCCTGGAGGACTGGAGTTGTGCAGGCCTGACTGATTGTTCTGTACACCATCTTACTTTAAATGTTTTGACTTTCTGTACTTTAATAAAGGAGATGTTGCGTTTTTTAAATTTTATGAATAAAGAATTTTTTTTAATAACACCATACTGTTGTGCTGTACATGTTTTGACTTTCTGTACTTTAATAAAGGAGATGTTGCGTGTTTTAACTTGTATTAATAAATTTTTTTTTTACTTACTGTACACACGACCTGCAAAATTCCAGTCCCCGAGGGCCGCAAACAGGCCCGGTTTTCAAGGTTATCTTTAAAACCGGGGCTGTTTGCGGCCCTCAAGGACTGGAGTTGTGCAGGCCTGACTGACTGTTCTGTACACCATCCTATTGTAAATGTTTTTACTTTCTGTACATAAATGTTTTCACTAGCAGTAAACCATACACCTGTTAATGTTTTGAATTGCTGTACACTTAAAATGTTTTTAAATTGTATTTGTAAATACATGTTTTTGTAATTACTCCACCAATATAAGAAAATGTTGATTTGTTTTAAATTGTTCCATTGTCTCCTTTCATACTGTAACAAAATACAGTGTTTCTAGAACATACTGTACAGTACTGTCCAGGCATACTGTACAGTATACTGTAGGCATGCTCAGCACTGTACAGTACATCACAAGAGTATTAAATCAATACATGCTGACGGGTAGAGAATACACATATGTACTGGAATACATGTAGAAAAAATGCATACTTTTTATTTTTCGGGTTTATTATACAGTATATTTAAAAAAGTATTGTATACGGTCTGAAAACAACAGCATACTGTTTCAGGTATTCTATCCTAATCAATAACAACGGCCACTAAACTGTAGACTCCGGTAATTGTTATTTTTTAAATCAGATTCAGCATTGTGCAGGCATTGTAACACAAAGCGATATTATCCATCGAAATCCCTCCATTTGCCGTTTTCCGCATGAGATGATAAAGTTTTCTTTTCTGAGGAACAAAAAAAAAGTAAAAGTTTTACTGTAATGTCAGTGAGTCCCCTAAAGAAGTTCCCACAGTCAGTCCCACCAATAATTTTCTCGGGGGTGTTTCCTGTTCAGATGCGCATGCGCCTACTGTTGATGCGTTTCACCAATTGTTCAGTGTCTACTTTAGAAGCTGCTCAGCCAATGATATTGCTTACAGTAGACTCGCTTGACTGTGCATTGATATTACAAAAATAGAAGAAAATACGGCAACATTACTCACCATAGACTTTGCCAATCAGCTGTCGCCGAGCCACTGCCAGTCCCGTATTCTTGATCACACACGTAGTTGACAGGTGACAGCGGGACTACTAAACCTGTAGTCAGCTGATGAGGCTGGAAATCGCTTAGGTACATGCAAGCTTGCTGGAATCTGTACGCGAAATCCGGCTAAGTCTGCAGGCATCCGGGCGGGGACAGACAGCAAGGGTTGTCGGTCACCAGGTTTTCACTGACGGTCGGACCGTAATTGGAAGCCGGTGCTGGTGCTGGCGCATTGCTTGCCTGCGACTGACGTTTCTTAGTTGGTTTTAACATGACCTTTCGCCTTTTGAAGTCTCCATGATCATAGATACGGGAAAAACCTGGTGATATACATCAATACCCTCCAATAACATCGGGATCAATACGAAAAAAACATGGATCGATACATAACTTTTTCCTTATTGCACGCTTTGTAAATTTGTAAAAGTCATAGTTTTCGATAAAATACTGATAAATTTGAACAACTGTTGCCATCTTATCATCTGTTGCATTAATCACGGCCCATATTAAATAAGTGTACGTTCTGTCGGGTTTTTGGAACACGGACTGCAGTTGTGCACTCATCTAGGAACTCTCAGGACAAAACTGTAGAACACCAGACACTGCGCGTTTAGTTTTAATATGAAAAGCCTAAATTGATACATTATTGTAACTTCTTCAGTCCCAAGGCCAATTTACAATGGACCACTGTGGTATTCTTTTAAACACCTGCAAGTCGACACATTACTGAAGCGCATGCGCATTACAATTCATGAATATCTGCCATCTGACGGATACGCGAAGAATTGCAACCAATTAAATCCGAACCACTATCAATAAACACATCAATCGCGCATCAACCGTGGGTGTGAATGCAACATGAATGCGGTATGAATGCGGTCACAATGCGGCATGAACGTGGTGAAATGCGGTGAAGTGTGTGGCATTCGGAAAAAATCCCCGAATAAATTCCGAGATGTTGGAGAATAAAAGGGGGTGTGGCTGTATATAATAGGGAAAACACTATGTACATAAATATCAAAAACTGAAACCCAAGGGATATCCAAATACTTAATGAAAATTATACTGATAGTATTAAGAACCTAGGGCCTCATGCAGTAAGCGTCGATAAGGCTTTTATTGGCATTTTCCCGCCAAAATTGCATTTGCGATTCAGTAAGCGCCGATAAGTGGCCAAATCGGCATTTTGTCTTCCCGATAAAAATTTATCGGCAGGCGGCTACCGATAACCCACTTATCGGCACTTTTAGGCACTTTTTGAAATCCGCTATATTCTAGTAGCCCCGATCAGCTTATCGGTGTTGATCGGCACTCTAAAATTGAGATTTCTACGGCAATTTGTCCCGCCAACTAAAGTTGGCAAGTTGGAGGGGAGAAGGATCGACAAGGTTGCTGGGACGGCACTTAGAAAAAATAGCTCATCTCTACATCAATGGAGTCAATGGAGCGGGGACTTATAACTTTATAGGTGTGTTTACGTTCTATTGCTCCTAATAAAAATGTGCTTGGCATTACAGTGTCGATGTGATTCACTTCATCGTGTCACCGCTTACGTTTATTATTTGCAGAACATTGTACTTGTCTATGTTATGATGTTTTGCGTGTCACATAAGTCTTAATGTTATGATGTGTCAAGGGAAACTCCTATAGTAAACTCTTAAAGGAAGAGGTCACATAATATGAAACGTTACTTAAGTGTGCTTCAATTTATTATATGATGTAACAGATTTCACACATCTAACAGATCCAGCGCATAGTAATGTTTGTTTACATTATAGAATGCTTTGAATGTGTAACGCATGATCAAATGTAAATGTAGCTGTTTTTTTTCATGTTTACATGTAGTTTGTGACCTCCCTCTTTTTATGACGTCCGCAATGGGACACTCAATAACATTGCATGTTTACATTGTACACGATGGATTATAATCAGTTCATGCTAAGTTATACACAGATCTATAATAGTTACTCATTTTTAGACGATTGAAACATAATCAATAGCAAGTATCCTGATGGCATTAAATTATGCATATGCACATTATAATTAGTTCATGTGAACATGTGACAATAACATGTTAAATTATACACTGGCGACACACTTTATTCGAGCTCGGCTAGTCCCACGAATTCGGGTATACCCGGGTGTATTGAGGTTTGTGACTGTTTTCTGCCCGAGTGCATTGAGGTATTTTCCAGGCAGGGATTGGAGCATTTTATTCCCGCTGGCTGCAATACTGCACAGTATATATATATATATACTGCATTACAATTCATGAATTTATGCCATCTGGTAGACACGCGAAGCATTGCAGCCTATTAAATCCTAATCATTATCATTTAACAGATCAGCCGCCCGTCAGCCAGGCATGAACCCAGGCTGGGAAGGCAAACGCAACGGGGCTTGTCAGAGGTGAGGAGCGGCGCATTCCAGGTATCTGCCAGGTACATACTGGGTATTTGCTCGAATAAAGTGTGTCGGTGCAGTACATGTTGCAACGTAGTTTTTCAACGTTAATGTCATGGTTGTATCCTAATGAGATGACTGAGTGTTGCGTTCATAAGTGGTACATGCATTACACATTCCATAAATACTTGCGAATAAATTGTTGTACAAAGCTTAACGTAACATCATAGTCAAATATCATGATTGCCTGGTGAACACACATAAATAATCCGTATAATTCGTACTGTATACCCGTTTGGAGTTCACAACTTGGATATGTTTATTTAACACCTTGCACTTCATCAAGTCACGTGACATCATCACATAGGTATTTAAAGGAGGGCATTTACCTGCGCATTGACAGCTACAGACCTGAAGAAGATACGATTGTTCATGAGACGGAGGAAGATTCTATTGGATGAGAGGCTAGCTGAGGGACAGGATGTCACAGGGCAAAGAAGGGACAGGGACAGGGACGCGGAGTGAAGAGGGAGAGGGAGAGGGCAAGGAGATGAGAGGAGAAGAGAGAGGAGAGAAGTTGTGCCTCGTCCATGTTTGTACAGGGAGAGAACCATGTTAGATGGGATGAGTGAGGAGGAGATCATAAGTCGGTATCATTTGAGTTCAGCAGCAATCTTATCTCTTTATGAAGAGATACGGGTAGATTTAGATTTTGTGACAGCCAGAGGTCGTGCAGTCCCTGGGCTTGTTAAAATTCTGTGCAAATTACATTATCTTGCTTCCGCGTCATTCCAGAAAACTGTGGGCATAGTGGGCGGGGTCTCGCAATCTACATTCTCACGGGCCTTTACCCAGTTTCTATGTGCACTGAATAGATACGCTAGGAATTATATTCATTTTCCTACAGAGCACACACACACACACACACACACACACACACACACACACACACACACACACACACACACACACACACACACACACACACACACACACACACACACACACACACACACACACCACACTGTATGTAACTGTGTGTGTTTATATATATGTGTGTGTGTGTGTGTATATATATATATATATATATATATATATATATATATATATATATATATATATATATATATATATAAATAAATATATATATATATATATATATATATATATATATATATATATATATATATATATATATATATATATATACACTGCTAAATTCAAGGCCTTGATGTGTGCAAACAGGCCTTGTTGTAATTATATTCAAAGTCCATTAAAGTTTATAACATTACTGGGTCAGTATGCTTGATATACCGGGCGTCGCCTGGGATAAAAATTTCCCGCTCCCCCTCGCTCTACGCTCACCCCCCTTTCACATCTCCATTCCCTCCTTCACATTTCCGATTTCCCCCCCTTCACATCTCCAATTCCCCCCCCTCTCGGCGGCAGGTCACTGGGGGAGGGGGTGGCCGGGAGGGTTGGGATTCCCCCCCCCTTCACAGCTAGGCGGCGTCTCCCTGGGTGGGTGGGTTGGAATCCCCCCCACTTCAGAGGTTAGCGGCGGTGGCTCACCTTTGGTTAGTGATTTTCTACCCCCCCCCTTCAGAGCTCGGCTGTAGTGGGTCACTGGGGGGGCGGGAGGGTTGATTCTCCCCCCCCAGTCGCAGGCGGGAGGGTTGTGCGGCTCACTGCTGGTGGGTTAGTGACAGGGTGCGGCGGCACCCTGCGGGTATCTCTGCGGCGGCTGACTTTGGGTGCGGTGTGTATTGTATATCTTTATTTTTATAGCGCCATTAATGTACATAGCGCTTCAGGGGGTGTGACAGGGGGTGTGGCGGCAGCGGACTTACTGTGGGGCAGGGTGTCCGCTGCGGTGGCAGGCGGGAGCAGGGTTGTCAACAGAAAGCATGGGGCGCAGGACAAATGAAAGGAGCAGGGCACCCCCCTCCCACCCCCACAACCCATAGCGCACCTACCAGGGAAAAATATTTTTAGCACACACTTGAACGTAACCATTTTCTTATTGTCATACCGAAAAAAGATTACAATGAAACCTGTTTCTTTTTATATTTTTCACAAAAGATGGGCGACAGAGTGGGCGACAGAGTGGGCGACAGTGACGTGACTGAGTGGGCGACAGTGACGTGACTGAGTGGGTGACAGTGACGTGACTGGGTGGGCGACAGTGACGTGACTGAGTGGGTGACAGTGACGTGACTGAGTGGGCGACAGTGAGGTGACTGAGTGGGCAACAGTGAAGTGACTGAGTGGGCGACAGTGACGTGACTGAGTGGGTGCGTGTGACTGAGTAACTGGAAGGCAGGAGCGGGGGGGGTGAAAGGCAAGAGCGGGGGCATGAAAGGCAAGAACGAAGAGCGGGGGGGGTGAAAGGCAAGAGCGGGGGGGTGAATGGCAAGAGCGGGGGGGTGAAAGGCAAGAGCGGGGGGGGTGAAAGGCAAGAGCGGGGGGGTGAAAGGTAACAGCAGGGGGGGTGAAAGGCAACAGCGGGGGGCTGAAAGGCAAGAGCGGGGGGGGGTGAAAGGCAAGAGCGGGGGGGGGTGAAAGGCAAGAGCGGGGGAGTGAAAGGCAAGAGCGGGGGGGTGAAAGGCAAGAGCGGGGGGGTGAAAGGCAAGAGCGGGGGGGTTGTGAAAGGCAGGAGCGAGCGTGCGTGCTAGAGGTAGCAGCAGGCCAGAGGTGACGGCCTGGAGAGAGGCGGCAGCGGGAGAGGTGTGCGGCAGGGAGAGAGGCGACGGGCGGGCGTGATAACGGGCGGAGATGCAGCGGGCTTGGAGTGGTGGTGTGAGGGACTGGTGATGCGGGGGGCCGGTGGCGGTGTATGTGAGGTGGCAGTGAGAGGGGATGATGGTGCGGTTTGAGGGGGGGTGGTAATGCGGGTGTATGTGAGGCGGCGGTGTGAGGGACTGAACCGGCGGGGGTGCGGATGGAGGTTGCGTCCCGGGTGTAGGGTGTGGCTGGTGGGTTTCAGCGGCAGATGGTGGGCCGGGTGTGAGGTGCGGCTGGGGGGTTGCAGCTGCTCTCGGTGAGGAGGGAATCTGATGCTGCACTGCGCTCAGAGGGGCACGCGGTGTAGCCATGGAGGGCGGGACACATGGGGGTGGGTGGGGTGAGGTACACCGGCCAATGAGAGCCGTGGGGTGGTGGGGGGGTGGGACACAGGGGGGGGGGGTGAGCCGTGGGATGGCGGCTGGCCCGAGGGAGCAATCAGATTGGCACGAGGTGGAGTGATGGACCGACGGACCAATCAGATTGCCCCTAGACACAGGGACATACAATGGTTTCAAAAATATATATATAGATATATACTGCTAAATTCAAGGCCTTGATGTGTGCAAACAGGCCTTGTTGTAATTATAT